>NW_024070189.1:36576413-36895628 GCF_014754425.2 Oryx dammah
GTTCTCCAGGCCAGAATACTGGAGTGGGTAGCCATTCCCTTCTCCAAGGGATCTTCCCAACCCAGGGATCGAACCAGGGTCTCCTGCATTGCAGGTGGATTCTTTACCAACTGAACTATCAGGGAAGCCCTGGTAAAGCCTATTTGTACTTAAATTGTGGAAAGTCTGTCTTGGAATTACTAGGAAGTTATTCTAGTCACAGTCCTAGCAAAATAATATTTACAACAAAGATAAAATCTCTAAATTCAGTCTTAGATTCTTCCAGTTTGAAGAGAAATCCTTGTTGATATGATGCAAATTTTAAAATGTATAGAACAGAGGCCTCTATTGCAATAGTTTGTAATTCAATTATCTTGAGGAGATTATTCTAAACTGAGTCTAAGATATCAGATGCATTTATGTAACTAAATTAAAAGCTGATTTTTAAATTTCTACCTACCATCCAGATGTTTTGTCTAGAAGGTAGTAGGCAGCTGCATCCTGGGAAATACTGAGTGATAAATATCTCTCTCTCTCTCATTTTTTTTTTTCAGATAGATGTTTGTCTCAGGGTAGACACTACTAGAAATGTTATATCTATAACTAAGCAAGTAAATATGCTGAGGAAGTGATTTTGATTTTTCTTTTTTAATAAGGCCAAGTGGAAAATTTGGAAAGATAGGAAACAACAAGCTTGTTTGGTTCAAGAATCATACAAGTTTAGAAAGTTTCCCAGAGGATTCATATGATAGCATTGTATAAAAGATATGTGACAGTTGAGATAGTTTGGGGTTTCAGAAATTAATTATCTCCCACATAAGAGATTTTAGCAATAAACCTCCTCATGCCAATGATTCATATTCCCCCTTGTTTTACTTTTGTAGAGACACAATCTAATTAATTTAGTCATTTTTAATGAGGGAAATTTATTCTTTGAAGTTATGTAAATAAAAAGTCATTAATTTTTTTTAATATTCCTTCAAATTTCTGATTCTACCACCACTGTTTACCCAAAAAGCCTTTTTTGAATTTCTCCTAGAAACTCACATTTTTCTAGTCACTTGCTGTCCTTCTTCAGGATCAGCTTCAGAGATCAAAGCTACTATTTTCATCCAGTTCTATTCAGCCATTCAAATGGCTTTTTTTTTCCTTTTTATGGGATTGCAACAAACTGAAACTCTGATCACATTCTCTGCACCAAGCTACAATGACTCCATTCTCTGTCATTACTGAGAAAAGGTAGGACTGTTCCTATAAGAAGACATCTTAAATTTGATACTCTCACAAATATAATAAAATTGCATGTTTTTGGTTAAAATAAGTCCCTTGGAGATAAAATACATAAAAATGTACTCATCTATTTAAGTACAAAGTTGCTTACTAAAATGAATATAAGTGTGTGGGAACGAAAGTGTATTTTAATCCACAGGTTTTGTAAATAGTAGGAACATGAGAATGATGTTTTTCTATCAACAAGTAACTATAAATTCCCTAATTTCTGAAACAATTTAAAGGCTACATACTACATTAAATAGTAAAATGTGTGTAATTTTTAATTAAAAACATTGTTTTTCCAGTATGCCACTAAATGCATAACACAGAAACTATTTTCAGTAAAAGGCCCTCTTCTGAGAAAGCTACTTAATCTGACACTCTTAAAGAAAATGCATTCAATTTTTATAGTAATGCAGGAAGGTATGAAAAGTACTGGTAGATTAAGCAGGCCCCTCTGTCTACTTGGAAACTCCAAAGAGAGACTTTCATTCCTTGTTTTGCTTGGGTCTCATTTTTACCGAAATCTTTCCCTCTCATTATCTACTTCAGAAAATGCAGGATCAGCAAAATTAGCTTTTCAATAAAATAAAAAAATATTTTAACTTTCATCTCTTTTATCTCCCTTTATTACAACTACTACATAACAGTGTCAACTCCCAGGAAAACCTTAGGCAATGGCTTGGTTTCTTCTATAGCTAATTTTTCTTCTTTTCTTTTTTTGATTAAGGGTTAGGGGTGGTATTTTTAGAGTTTTGTCTCAAAGTGACAGTAAAGAAGAGTGCAACTAATATAAGTACAATAGACCTCTAACCTGCCTTTGGATCTGGCTGGAAATTCTGATGGTGTGTGTTGGGTCAGGAGGGTTGTTTTTGTGGGTGGGTAAATGATGAACTATATGTGAAGGGATATTTCCTTGATATCTTTGGTGCAATGAAGTTTAAAAAAATTAGGTGCAAAACACTTCACAACACAGTCCTTTCCCATCTTTTCCATTCAGTGCAATAAGGCTCTAAAACATTAATGCCTAACTTCCCAATTTGGCATCACATTTACCTGGCTCAGCATATTTTTCAACACTGCAGCAAAGCCAACTCTTTTCCAGACCTATATCCCTCCATGCATTAATTACATTCTCCACCCCATGCCCAAAAGTGCCCCTCCTATCTCAAGGAGGGGGAAAGGATAATCAAAGCAGGGTCCCCATACATCATTAGTGCTCGTTTGCTGCATCGGCATCCTGTCTTTACTATGACAATGTCCTGTGTAAATATAAAGTTGTCTTATGGGATTAGACAAGCTTCTTTTCCTTTGGCCCTGACAGGACTGCTGTCCCTGGTGCTGAACCGTGTTACCCGACCAGGGAATCTGCTGCCAGGTCAATGGGGCTGGATAGGAAACCTGGCTCACTGATTTTAAGAATGCTCAGGTGCAAAAACAAGAGATACTTTGGTCACAGGAGCAGAACCCATCCCCCAACACACACACAGACAAACACATCTGCCGGGTGTACGCCAGGACCCCATTTGTAGTTTTCTCTTCCAGACCCCCACCCAAACGCCTCCAACATGGCCTCAAATGTCAGCATGTATCAGCACAGCCCACCTAGACATCAGATTGCAGTACTATCAAAATGCTACTCCCCAAACGCAAAGTCTTTATGGCGTTAGCTTTTCCATTCTAAAAGAAAGAAATAAAACCCATTAAATAAATAAATAAACGAAAGTGACCTTCCTTTTTTCTCCCTCTTTTTCCTGCCCCACATATTCACATTCTTCTAAATAACAAAGCCCCAAATCCCAAAAGAGTCTTTTAAATCTGGGTGGTCTCCCTAGTTCCTCGGTCCCCACCCCTTCCCCCACCTCTCTGAAACAAAACGACGACGCCGAAAAGGGCATATCTTACCCTGGGTAGAGCGATAGCAGGAGCAGAATCCACACCGTCATTTTCTGTGAAAATACAGGAGTCGAGTAGACTGAGCTTCCTGTGCTCCATATATTTGTCAAACTCATCGTTTTTTTTTTTTTTTTCCTCCCCTGCCTTTAGCCTCTAGGTTGCAGAAGAATCCCTCCCCTTTGTATTATTATTATGCTTATGATCTGATGGTAGCTCCCCCCACCTGCCTCTAGTAGGTCCGTCACTGGGGAGCTGTATTGCTACCAGCTTCAGGAATTAATATTCAGGGGGCAGAAATAACATCAGCACAAACGCTTGCAGATACCATCAAAGCATCAGCTCAGGGAGCAGCTTTCAAGTCTAGGGAAATAATATAATTGAGGCAGGGGGAGGGTACAGGGAGAGATGCATAGGAGACAAATAAGAGAATGAGAAACGCGGGCACACTCTTACACATATTCACGTTCCCCCCCCACCCCCGCCCCGCACCATTCACACATATTCTCCCAGGTCCATCGTTTTAGGTTTGTTTATGTTTGCTTTGCTTTGCTTTTTCTTTTAGAGGGCAGCAAGTATGTATGTGTGTTGGGGGTGTGTGTATGTGTTTAAAAGAAATACTCGAGTCTCTGCGTGATTAACCATCACGCAGATTAACTATGAGGTCAAAGTGGAAGCAATGCGTGCTGCTGCAGAAGGAATTAACACATGCGTGGTGTCTTGCCAGCGCAGTTTAACTCTTTGGTGCACACACATGCATGCAAAGAGAGGCTTTCCTGGGGACAAGAGATGCTTTAGCAATTTGTATACTATATCACCAGTGACAGAAGGTGTCTCTTCAAATCTGCCAAGAATCCTTATTTAAAATCATGCAACATTAGAAATCATGGTTACATCCTAGGGGAAGGGGGAGCAGGTGTTGGGGGAGGAGTGGTTGTTTCTCTGTAAACCATCCATTAAGAAAACAGATTCAGTGAATTTTTAACTTGAATGAAGGGAGAAAACATTGATAGAATTACAAAACAAGAAGAATCTATGCTCCTCAGTATTCACTCCTCCTCCTGCTCTCCATCCCTAGTGAAAGTGTAAAGATACAAGCTACTTGGATATTAAATGATATAAATATAAATGCATGAAAATAACTGCCTAAACATTCAGAAAATGAAGATCATGGCATCTGGTCCCATCACTCCATGGGAAATAGATGGAGAAACAGTGGAAACAGTGTCAGACTTCATTTTTGGGGGCTCCAAAATCACTGCAGATGGTGACTGCAGCCATGAAATTAAAAGACGCTTACTCCTTGGAAGAAAAGTTATGACCAACCTAGATAGCATATTCAAAAGCAGAGACATTACTTTGCCGACTAAGGTCCATCTAGTCAAGGCTATGGTTTTTCCAGTAGTTATGTATGGATGTGAGAGTTGGACTGTGAAGAAGGCTGAGTGCCGAAGAATTGACCGAGGATGAGATGGCTAGATGGCATCACTGACTCGATGGACGTGAGTCTGAGTGAACTCCAGGAGTTGGTGATGGACAGGGAGGCCTGGCGTGCTGCGACTGATGGGGTCGCAAACAGTCGGACACGACTGAGCGACTGAACTGAACTGACTGAAAGACTATAGACCACAGAATAGGGGCCTGCTTCTTGAAAGGATGGTGGATAAAGGGGAAGGGCAAGATGACATTAACAATATAAAGGGAATTCTATTTACTCTGTGGGGACTTTTGTTGTTGTTCTGCTTGGTGATAATTCTGAAAATTTCTGGAGTGGAAGGGTGGTGTTAGCATGCTTCTTTCTTGTCTAGAATGTTACCATGGATACTGATACATGGGAGATAACCTTTTACGTTAACTTAGTTCATCCACTGCAGAGGAAACCCCATTCTCTCATCATGGAGAAGCAAGTGGAGGAGTGTTTCAAGGTTCCTGCAACATGGAGACCATAGCAAAGATGTTCGTGAAAAATTCCAAGAAGATCAATCAGACCCCTTCCTGGAACACAGCAGGGAGTCAGTCCAAAACCAGTGCCTCTTCTACAAGAAAGTCTTCCAGGTAGGGAACTTGAGTAAAGAGTCCAGGATGCATAGGAATAGAACATGGGATGAGTAGATGCACACTTCATCTGCAAACATAAAATACACTTAACGACAGTAGAGAGAAGAACTGTTGGCTTCCTTTAGACTGAGGCGTCATATTCTGACACCTAACAGACATGCTTGGAAACCTGCATGCCTTCAGAATTTAGGCAGTTATTTATGGCATTTGAACAAAATCCAATTAAAACAACAACAGCATTCACATGTAGTAGTCAACTTTTTTTTTTTTTTTTTGGTGGTGATTAAATTAGAGACAGAAAAAAATGAAAGTGTCTTCCTTTGCGATTTTCTTATTCCTTACTGAACTGTGAGGAATTTTGGCCCTCCTTATATTTATCCTTTTTTTTTTTTTTTTTTTTAGAAAACAAGTCTACGTTGTTAATAGCTGTGTATTTATTTTCAGTTAAGACATTCTATCATATTTTTGTAGGCCAAAGCTTACATGTTCACATTCCTACACAAACCAAGCAAGTGAGATAAGTGAAAAAAGAAAAGAAGAGCTAGTTTTGAATCAGTATAGTAGTGGAAACCACGCACACTGGAGTGCTTGTACCCCATCTGAATGGTGTTGCCACTGTTCTGTTCCAGTCAGTTGCCAGAGGAAACAGGAATACAATTATAAGAAATATCCTAATTCTTCAAATACACAGGAGGCCAAACTGAACTGATATACACACCATTAAGCTGCAAATAAAAACTGATGTGACAATTCTGTCTCCTACCAAATAGAACATTTCCAATTTTCCAATGTAAGTTATTTTTTTCCTTTGAATTTAGTGACAAGCATAGTGAAGCAGTGAGAATGAATGCTATCACATTCACAAAGTAGCAATTCAGATTTGATTCCTTACTGGTATCATAATGATCCCTGTAAATTATAAGTTATTTCAATACATGCCAGCAGGTTAAGAGAAATCTATAGAGGAAATTATACTATTATAATATCTGGGTACAATTTTAACTATGCTATTTGTGGCTTGCAAGTTGCAGTTTGCTTTGGTGGATTTTCGTATCTGGTGGCTGCTATTTGAAAAAAAAATAGTATCTTAATATATTTTCTAAGATTTAACCACATACATATTCACTGATATTTGTAAGAGACTTCGTCTAATAATTTTTTGTATCACCTTTTATTCTTGTCCATTTTTAAGTTTATGTTTGATGCATATTTGCTGCTGCTGCTAAGTCACTTCAGTCATCTCCAACTCTGTGCGACCCCATAGACGGCAGCCCACCAGGCTCCACCATTCCTGGGATTCTCCAGGCAAGAACACTGGAGTGGCCTGCCATTTTCTTCTCCAATTGATGCATATTTAAACAATCATAATTTGATAAATATGTTCATATTTTCACTGCAAACAATATACATATTGCTGTATGAAAAGTGAAAGTGAAGTCACTCAGTCATGTCGGACTCTGTGACCCCATGGACTGTCGCCCACCAGGCTCCTCCATCCATGGGATTTGCCAGGCAAGCATACTGGAGTGGGTTGCCATTTCCTTCTCCAGGGGAATCTTCCTGACCCAGGGATCAAACCCAGGTCTCCCACATTGCAGGCAGACTCTTTACCAACTGAGCCACAACTTACACTAAAATTTTAAAGTTATTAAAAAGTAGAAAGAAAAAACTACCACCTGCATCTTCTTATTGAAAAAAACCATTGTCAATATATTGGAGAATTGTTTGGTAGACTGATTTTATCTGAATGAAGATTATTTTAATTTGATACTGTGTTATTATTATTACTATTACTATTGTCACTGAGAAACGCTGGGCTGGAAGAAGCACAATCTGGAATCAAGATTGCTGGGAGAAATATCAATAACCTCAGATATGTAGATGACACCACCCTTATGACAGAAAGTGAAAGGGAACTAAAAAGCCTCTTGATGAAAGTGAAAGAGGAGAGTGAAAAAGTTGGCTTAAGACTCAACATTCAGAAAACTAAGATCATGGCATCTGGTCCCATCACTTCATGGGAAATAGATGGGGAAACAGTATCAGACTTTACTTTTTGGGCTCCAAAATCACAGCAGATGGTGGTTGCAGCCATGAAATTAGAAGACGCTTACTCCTTGGAAGAAAAGTTATGACCAACCTAGATAGCATATTCAAAAGCAAAGACACTACTTTGCCCACAAAGGTCCGTCTAGTCAAGGCTATGGTTTTTCCTGTGGTCATGTATGGATGTGACAGTTGGACTGTGAAGAAAGCTGAACGCCGAAGAATTGATGCTTTTGAACTGTGGTGTTGGAGAAGACTCTTGAGAGTCCCTTGGACTGCAAGGAGATCCAACCAGTCTATTCTAATGGAGATCAGTCTTGGGTGTTCATTGGAAGGACTGATGCTAAAGCTGAAGCTCCAGTTCTTTGGCCACCTCATGCAAAGAGTTGACTCATTGGAAAAGACCCTGATGCTTGGAGGGATTGGGGGCAGGAGGAGAAGGGGACAACAGAGGATGAGATGGCTGGATGGCATTACCAACTCGATGGACATAAGTTTGGGTGAACTCCGGGAGTTGTGATGGACAGGGAGGCCTGGCGTGCTGCAATTCATGGGGTTGCAGAGAGTCGGACATGACTGAGTGACTGAACTGAACTGATTGTCATTACTATACCCAGAAGTGAATTATGAAGTCTAAAGCTGGAACAATTTGGTTGTCAACATCAAATCTCCTATCACTTGTAGAATTAAAATAAATTACTTAGGTTCTAGTTCTGCTAATGATAAGTAGGCCAACCATTAAGCAGATAACATTTTAGCTTGTGGAGAAATCATTAAATAAAAACTATTTAAAGTCCTAGAAAGTTACCAAAAATGGGCAAAAAGTGATGAAGATTTGACCATAAAATGAGGAAACTGAATTGGATGAGGTCTACGGTTTCCCTGAGGGCACTTAAAAGATGATAAAATTTTCCTCATTTGCTAGAGGCTTCCCTGGTGGCTCAGAGGTTAAAGCGTCTGCCTGCAATGTGGGAGACCCTCCTGGAGAAGGAAATGGCAACCCACTCCAGTATTCTTGCCTGGAGAATCCCATAGATGGAGGAGCCTGGTAGGCTATAGTCTACAGGGTTGCAAAGAGTCGAACATGACTGAGAGACTTCACTTTCACTTTTCACTTTCTTTGGTTTTAGCATGGAAAGTTTCATTCTAGGAAACAGTTGCAGAGATATAGGATGATTAACATCAGCAGAAGGCAATAACCTTAATTAACTATTAGAGCAGCTCAAATTAAAGGAGAAATCAGAGAAACAAAGTAACAACAGAAAGGTTAGACTCCAGATCCACATACAAACTTTGTTTAGATACCTGTTTTTGAAGGGAAAGAGCAACAAGGCAAAGAAACCTTAAAATAAAGCAAAAACGGATCAACACAATTGAGGTCAGGAAACAGTGGATGATACATTCAATGTGCTGAAAATAAACTATACACAGAATCAAATATCCAATAGATAGATCTGGCAGAAAAGTAAGGGGGGGAAAGAACTTTTCAAATAAATGAAAGCTGAGAGAATTTGTCACCAGCAAAGATGAGATAAAAATAATGCTAAGGTAAATTCTTCAGGCTGAGGAAAGTGATGCCAGATGGGAACCCAGATCTGTGACAAATGAAGAACCCTGAAAATGGTCAACATATGAGGAAACTATATATACATCACATAGTATTATATACATTATATGTATGAATAAATATATGTACATAAAATGTATTTATTTGTTCTTTTAAAAAGCACCTGACTTTTTAATACAAAAATTTTAACAGTGCATCTTGGAGTTTATAAAACATATATATGTATAAAATACATGTCAACAATTGCACAAAATATCCCAGAGTTGGGGGTAAATAAAATTATACTTTTATAATTGCTTGGTTATTTCAAGAAACAATATGGCAACTATACGTAGAGTTTGATAAGACAGAGGTGAATATGGTAATCTTTAAAGCACCACTAAAAGTAATATTAAAAACTATAGCTAAAAATCATTCAAAAAATACTAAAAAAAAAAAAAAGGGAAAGAAACCTCATAAATACAAAAGAAGGTAGAAAATACCAAACAGGGGGAAAAGACAAACAGAATGCAAATAGCAAAATTGTGGCAGAATAGCAACATAACCACAAGCAGTATTACAAGAGATAAAGAGGTGTTCTTTACAATGACAAAAAGATCAACTTATCAAGATGGCATAAGAATTATAAATTTTTCCACACCCAATAAAAATAGCTTCAGAATAAATAGGAGCACAAATTGACAGAACAGGACAAATAGATAAAGCTCACAATCATAGTTGGAGATATTAAAAGTCCTCTCACTTAACATTCATAGAATATAATACCTAACCATTGAAGAGTGAAGTAAAAAAGGTACATCATTTTCAACTGTTCATAAAATATGCCTCAATAAGTATCCAATTTTTGGAAGCTTACATATTCTCTAACAACAATAGAATTCATTAGAAATCAATACTATATGTAGAAACATTTCAAAAACTTTGAAAGTAATACTTGTAAATGATATATAGATCAAAGAAGAAACCACAGGAAAAGTTGTAAATGTTTCAAAACAAATGAAAATGAAAATACAACCTATCAAAACTTGTTTTGTGGACTTAAAGCAAGCCTTAGAGGAAAGCTTATAACTATAAAATACATAGAAAAAGGAAAGGTTGGAAACAATAATGTAAGCTTCTGACTTTAAAAGCTAGAAAAAAGAACAAAGAGTTCTATGTATATTCATTTCATTTTCAGTAAAGGTGAAGCATTTCAAAGGAGGAAGATTAATGATTTAAAATAATGATGCTGAAACAAATGATTAGATTATTTTTAAATAGCATAATGTTGAAAATAACATTTGCCCTTTATTTTATCTCTTATGCCAAAGCTAAAATGAATAATTTTAAGAAGAAAAGAGAATATGTTTATAACTTTAGGATAGACAAAAATTTCTTAGAGCAGACATAATGTAGAAAACATAAAATATGACTGATAATTGGTCTTAATAAAAATAAAAAATATCTGTTCATAAAAAGACCACTAAAAATGAAAAGGCAAGTCACATACAGGCAGAAAATGTTTGCATTATAAATAATAAAGGATTTGTATACAGAATACATGAAGAAATTCTTCATTTTAATAATGAAAATTCAAGCAACCTAATAAAAAGGTCAAAGTCCTTGAACAGACCGAAAAAAGTTGTATGTATCTAATAAGAATATGAAAAAGCTCTCATCAATAGCATTCATTAAGAAAATTCAAAATGAAACCACAATGATATCTTTTCTTGTGGACTATAATGGCTAAAATTAGGAGAAGTGACAATATTAAATTTTTAAGAGCATCGAACAACCAAAACTCCTATTGCCTAGAATGTAAAATGGTAATTGTATTTGCAAAGGAGTATGACATTTTCTTTCAATGTTAAACAGTCACTTACCACATGAACAAGTCATTTTACTTCAAGATATTTATCAAAGAAAATAAATGTATGCATATTCCAAAAATCTCTGTATTTATACAAAGCATTGTGTAGATTTATTCATATTTGAAGTAATCTGAGTATCATTAATAGAAAAATGGATAATCAGATTTAAGGGTATATATTAAAAAATGAAAAAAACATGATTGAGGAGTAATCTTATGAATAATTCATTTTCATAAACTATACACATATAAATATATAATATACATATATATATACACACACACATACATACATGTGACAACATGCTTGAATCTCAAAGCTATTATGTTAAAAGAAGCTAGGCAAACCACAGTATGTATTGTATGGTGCCATTTATGTGACCTTCCAGGGAAGCAAAAGAAAACCATGTGATTAAAATCAGAATAGAGGTTGCTTATAATGGTTGAATCACAAGAGAAATTTCTGGGGTAAAGGAAATATTCTTGATTAGGAAAGTTATTACCCAGGCTCATATACTAGTAAAATTCATAAAAGCATACTCAAGATCTGATCATTTCACTGGTATTAATTTCACATTGGTAAAATTATTGTTAAAATAAATATTACCCTTATCAATAAGCATGATCTGTGACAGCCAAAGTACTGAGTATAATAGGCTTTATTTGATCATCTTTAAAAAAGATAAAACAGAAGGCAAGCCATATTATTTTCAAATTTTTGCACATGGGAAGTTTAAAGTTTAGAGAGACTAAACTACTTGTCCAAGATAAGCCATAGTGTCCACTATAGTCTATAGCAGAGCAGATTTTAAACCCAGACAGTCTGCAGTTTAAGCAACTGAACTCTTTAGCATGGTTGCACACAGTTTTCCAAAAAGTATGACTGTGGTAATAAATAACATAGTTACTAATTCATTTCCTTAATCATGAGCTACAATAAAATTTTAGAGGAAACATGATGTAATAGAAAGATCAGAGAGTCTGGAGTCAAAAATTCTAGTTCTGTCATTACCTTTGTGACTTTGGGGAAATTACTTCATTTCTCTAGATCTTATTGTCTTGTCAATAAACTGATTGGTGACACAGGTGATATATAAGGATCTTTTCAGTTCTAAGTATTCAGTGACCTATAATTTGAATAAGATCTCCTTGGGAATGAAGTGGGAGGAAACATCTACAACTTCTTCAAATAAGCTAGCTTCTTTAGTTATAGCATGACATAATAGGGTCAATGTCCATGTTACTGCACATTAAAATAAACTGAAAAAATAAGTTTCACTCAGTCATCTCGACCTTAGTCTCATTATATCTTATGGGAGAGTTAAAGTACCTTACTGTTGATGATATTAGATGAGTCTGTCAGAGTCTATTTCTCCTACTTTGAATTTGTGCTGACTTTAGGATTTGCTTTGTCCATTGGGATGCACGAAATGTGTCAATTCTGAAGGCTGGGCCTCAAAGAGCCTCTTCACTTCCACCTTCACCCTCTTATAATGCCCCTGCCATCATGTAAGTACATCAGTTCTTCACAACACTGTATTTGTTGTGAAGATCCAGTTCTCTATCCCCAGCATCTAGAAGAGGGGAGGGCCTCAGGCCAGTTTGGTCATTCAGTTGTGTCTGACACTTTGCAACCCCATGGACTGCAGCATACCAGGCCTCCCTGTCCATCACCAACTCCTGGAGCTTACTCAAACTCATGTCTGTCGAGTTGGTGATGACATCCAACCATCTCATCCTCTGTTGTCCCCTTCTCCTCCTGCCTTCAATCTTTCCCAGCATCAGGGTCTTTGCCAATGAGTAAGTTTTTCACATTAGGTGGCCAAAGTATTGGAATTTCAGCTTCAGCATCAGTCCTTCCAATGAATATTCAGGACTGATTTCACTCAGGATGGACTGGTTGGATCCCCTGGCAGTCCAAGGGACTCTCAAGTCTTCAACACCAATTATTCAGCACTCAACTTTCTTTATAGTCCAACTCTCACATCCATACATGACTACTAGAAAAACCATAGCTTTGACTAGATGGACTTTGTTGGCAAAGTAATGTCTCTACTTTTTAATATGCTGTCTAGTTTGATCATAGCTTTTCTTCCAAGGAGCAAGTGTCTTATTTCATTGCTGCAATCACCATCTGCAGTGATTTTGGAGCCCAAGAAGATAAAGTCTGTCACTGTTTCCCCATCTATTTCCCATGAAGTGATGGAACCAGAGGCCATGATCTTATTTTTCTGAATGTTGAGTTTTAAGCCAATGTTTTCACTCTCCTCTTTCACTTTCATCAAGAGGCTCTTTAGTTCTTCTTTGCTTTCTGCCATAAGGGTGTTGTCATCTCCATATCTGAGGTTATTGATATTTCTCCCGGCAAACTTGATTCCAGCTTGTGCTTCATCCAGCCCAGCATTTCTCATGATATACTCTGAATATAAGTTAAATAAACAGGGTGGCAATATAATATAGACTCTCTGACTATTTGTTCAAATCTAAAAGTTGAGTCTTAGAATGTATCCTCTGGAAACATGGTCTCAGTTTACATTCGCAACAAAAATATATGAATGCCAATTTGATCATTCTTTAGAAGCCGCAGGAGATCTATATATACACACAGATAGAACACGAGTGTGTGTGTGTGTGTGTGTGTGTTCTATGTGTGTGTCAAAGCTAAGTTCTGTAAAACAAAGGCATTCTCAACATTGACTCAGTATGCCATGTGATGTAAGAATTTGATCAGTGCTGTGAATTATCATGTAATGTTTTTCAGATGACCTAGGCAATCATGACACAGTAAAAGACTTTCCCAGGCTAATGTCTCTCAGTGCCAATGAGATGCTTCCAGGGACTTTGTTTCAGACTTTGAGTCACAAGGGTGTCATTTAGTGTGAGTATTACTGGATGGGACTGGTGGGACAGATAGGCCTGGAACCATAGTATCAATTTCCCCTATTGGCTTCAGAATCCCTTCACGTACCCAATAAAAGAGGACTTTAAACTGTAGGAGCAAATAAAGGACAAATGAAAATGACAGCAAATGATTATAGTGATAATTTATGGCATTCTTAGAATTCTCTTATTTCCTTTTTGGGGGATTCAGTTAAAAGGTGAATCAGTTCTTAAGTGATTGATTTCCTTTATTTAAAAATTTAATTATAAAACATAAATATAAATAAAATTATTGTAGCCATTAAAATTTATTTGGCACAGTTTACATCAGAAGAAAAAAATGTAAAAAATTGGAAAATATAATATTTTATTGAGGACAATAATTTCAGCGCCTCAAGTTAATACTTAAAAGAAAACATGGCTTCTTTCAGCTACAGAAAGTATGTAAAAATTTCCATTGTCTTTGTCAAAAAACAAGAGGTTTCAGCAAGAAAAATTAATCCATTGTAATTTTTAAGTTTTATCAGAAATTTTAAGTTTTACATTTTATCAGATATTTTATGATCATGCCTATGTCACAACTGATAAAGATTTTTTACATTTTACAATTGTCTCATTTTCATTTGAGCAAACAATACTAAACTCATAGAGCTGTGTGGATTAAATAAATTAATATATATAATCAATGTATATAATTTCTGATCCATATTGAATATTCATTATAATTATTTTTTTATTATTCAATAACACTCACTAAAATTTATTAGTATTTAATAGCTACAAGCCTCAATCTAGGTATCATTTAAACCTAGCTGGATTAAATGTATTTCCTGCCCTTGAGGAGATTATAGTTCAGTGACTTAATTTTCTACCCTCCTCACTAGAACACAATATAATAAACCCTTTACCAGTATTCACTGATTTTTCATAAATATATATCTGATTGCCTTGTAGACCCCTTCAGAGTCTCCTGGAACAACAAACTCTGTCTATTTAAGACTTAAGTTCATAAATGGGCTTTCTCACAAAAACTCATTTCAGGTCTCTGTGGATTCCTCCTTTCTTCCACACGAAATCCCAGGCATAGCTCACTGTTTTCCCTGTCACTGTAGCTAACAGATGAAGAAGGATTTACCAGTTCTTACAGGTAAAATTCAACTTAACTTAAAACTCTAAACACTGCAATTTAAAACATTTCTGCTATACCAAAAAGATTTCCTTCAAGATAAGAAATCTGAAAAAGGAAGGGGAAGACTAAATGACATGTCAGAGTTTTCTTGGTATACCTTTCCCTTCACTTTTTCCCTAACACAGAAACATTCCCACACACTTACATACACATGTGCAAAGACATAAACAGGTATGCTCCCTATAGCTGCTTTTTAACGAGGGGAGGAGGTGAAATGGAGATACTGCTTGACTGGTACATTAAAATCTGATGTCACAGATTTTAGATACACCCCAAATCTTAGATACACAGTTACTCTCTTTTATGAGGCATTTTTGAGATGTCTTAAGAGATACCTGCTAAGGGCTACCAAGAAGTTTCTTGGTATAGAAAATGTCTGAGTGGAGGTGATGATCTCAGTTGCTACATCTCTGGGAGATGCCAGTCTTTTTTAAATGAACATAAGTTCTTTATGTGAAATCTTTCAAGATGGTATACAGCCAACCCTCTTTCCTGGGAGTCACAGATGACTCATGGAAAACACGCAATTTTTTTGCCAAGCTCTGAAATTGCAGAATGTTTCCAGTATATCCAGTCTTTTCCTCTATTACCAGAAAGCTCAAGCCATAGCCTCTTGCCTTTAGACTGTTATAATTCTGGATTATGTATAGGTCCCTATGTCCTCCAAATTCTTTAAGGAATGTCTGTCATTCTTTAAGTAGTTTTCTTTAACTCCAACCTGTGGCTCAAAGTGCGAGGTCAATTCACAGTATCTAAAAAGGGGAAGCAAGCCCAATGTGCATCAAGAGATAAGTGGATAAGCAAAGTGTTGTACATATATATGCACAAGAGAATATTATTCAGCCTTAAAAAGAAAAGAAAGAAAAGAAAGTGAAGCTGCTCAGTCGTGTCCAACTCTTTGCGATCCCATGGACTGTAGTCTCCCAGGCTTCTCCGTCAATGGGATTTTCCAGGCAAGAGTGGGTTGCCATTTCCTTCTCCAGGGGATCTTCCTGACCCAGGTCTCCTGCATTGCAGGCACATACTTTACCCTCTGAGCCACAAGGAGATTCTTAAATATGCATAGAACAGATCTGGTCCCATCACTTCATGGGAAATAGATGGGGAAAGAGTGGAAACGGTGTCAGACTTTATTTTTTGGGGCTCCAGAATCACTCACTGCAGATGGTGACTGCAGCCATGAAATTAAAAGATGCTTACTCCTTAGAAGAAAAGTTATGACCATCCTAGATAAAAAAGCAGAGACATTACTTTGCAGACTAAGGTCCGTCTAGTCGAAGCTATGGTTTTTCCTGTGGTCATGTATGGATGTGAGAGTTGGACTGTGAAGAAGGCTGAGCGCCGAAGAATTGCTGCTTTTGAACTGTGGTGTTGGAGAAGACTCTTGAGGGTCCCTTGGACTGCAAGGAGATCCAACCAGTCCATTCTGAAGGAGATCAACCCTGGGATTTCTTTGGAAGGAATGATGCTAAAGCTGAAACTCCAGTACTTTGGCCACCTCATGCGAAGAGTTGACTCATTGGAAAAGACTGTGATGCTGGGAGGGATTGGGGCAGGAGGAGAAGGGGACGACAGAGGATGAGATGGCTGGATGGCATCACGGACTCTATAGACATGAGTCTGAGTGAACTCCGGGAGATGGTGATGGACAGGGAGGCCTGGCGTGCTGCGATTCATGGGGTTGCAAAGAGTCGGACACAACTGAGTGACTGAACTGAACTGAACTGAACTGAGCCATAAGGAGATTCTTAAATATGCATAGAACAGATGAACTTTGAGGACATTATGTTAAATGAAATAAGCTAGTCACACACACACAAAAAACAAACACTGCATGATTCCACTTATATGAGATACTTATTGTTGTTGTTCAGTCACCCAGTTGTGTCCAACTCTTTGAAACCCCATCGACTGGAGCATGCCAGGCCTTCCTGTCCTTCACCATCTCCCGGAGTTTGCCCAAGTTCATGTTCATTGCAGTGGTGATGCCGTCCAGCCATCTCATCCTCTGATGCCCTCTTTTCCTTCTTCCCTCAATCTTTTCCAGCATCAGGGACTTTTCCAATGAGTTGTCTGTTCACATCAGATAACCAAAATACTGGAGCTTTAGCTACAGCAGTAATCCTTCCAGTGAATATTCAGGGTTGATCTCCCTTAAGATTTACTGGTTTGATCTCCTTGCTCTCCAAGAGACTTTCAGGCATCTTCTCCAGCACCACAGTCTAAAGGCATCAATGCTTTGGCGTCCTGCCTTCTTTATGGTCTAACTCTCAGAACAGTACAGGACCACTGGGAAGACCATAACCTTGACTATATGGAGTAATGTCTCTGCTTTTCAGCACACTGTCTAAGTTTGTCATTAAGATACTTACAAGTATTCAAAATCCTAGAGACAGGAAATACAATGGTTGCCACCATCAGCAGTGACATGGGAATGGGATCTTAATGTTAAAGAGGTACAGAGTTTCAGTTTTTACAAGATGAAATGACTTCTGGAGATGGATGATAGTCACAATTATATAATATTATGATAATAATCAGGAGAGAAAATTCCTTTGACATTATCTTCTCAATTCACATCAGTAAAGCAGCTATTTACTTATAATTTATTCCTACTTGTTTGAATCCTATTTCTAATAAAAAATTTGAACTGAATTATCCATAAACCTAGACAAACAAGTATGCTTTTAAGTCGGTTTATCAACTCATTCATTTAACAAATACTGTAAATTGTCAACTGAAGAATCAGACACTGTGCCAGATGCTAGAGCTATCCAGGTGATTAAGCCATGATTTTTGTCCTGAAGCTCCACAGATTCATGAGAAAGGCACTATGTGTACATCTTGGAAAAATGATTTAAAATGGTGAAACAGAAGGTGACCATCTGAGAACTTAAATATGGCTGGCTGTGAGTACTTGATATTGAATGGAGTATAACTAAATCTTTGTGAATTACTGTAGCTCACTGATACTATGTTTGTCAAATTAGAGAGTATTAACACTTTTATTGGGTTTCCCTAGTAGCTCACCTGGTAAAGAATCCACCTACAATGCAGGAGACCTGGGTTCAATCCCTGGGTTGGGAAGATCCCCTGGAGAGGGGAACAGCTACCCACTCCAGTATGCCAGCCTGGAGAATTCCACGGACAGAGGAGCCTGGCAAGCTACAGTCCTTGGGGTAGCAAAGAGATAGTTTTAACACCTTTTTTACTTCAGACATTTTCATTAATCAGTAGTAAATTAATTACTCAGTGAAAAACTATTCAGCGTAAGAGTTAAAAGTGACTTTATCCAACCAGAACTTCTCTTTGAACTAAAAAGGCAAATTAGGTCCAGAGGGGTTTGATGACTGATCTGAAGTTACCCCGCTGAAGAGTAACAGAGCCAGGATGGGCAATGTAGATTTCCTAAATGGGCTTTCCAGGTGGCACAGTGGTAAAGAATCTACCTGCTGACTCAAGAGATGTGGGTTTGATCCCTGGGTCAGGAAGATCCCCTGGTGGAGGAAATGGCAACCCACTGCAGTATTCTTGCCTGGAAATTTCCATAGAGAGAGAAGCCTTTCAGGCTTCAGTCCATAGGGTCACAAAGAGTTAGACACAACTGAGCGGCTGAGCCACACACACAGATCTCACCTCTACCTGTGACCTCTTCCTCCAAGGGAAAAAACAACCAAACAAACTTCAGTTTGCAGATTAAGACAAAGATGAAGATTATCACTACAAGTATTTTTTTTTCAGTTCTTTTTATTGAATAATCTGCAGTTTATGAGATAATTTCCTGTTTACTTAATTCAGTCACCAAAAGATCATTTACTTTTTGAGTGCTGATATTTAACTCAGTATATTATAGCCGAACAGAATTTATCATTTGTAACTCTGGAGACACAGAAGAAAAGAGTGCTAGGGGTTGGAGGGCATCCGGTGAGGTAGTTTTGGTCACCTAAGAGTTTATTTTAATGATAGAACTTGGTTTGAACCATTGAGTTGGTGACAGTCTCAACCTCCTACTCTTCCCTTCAGATTGTTTTCCTTTATTTCTACCTTGAAATCTCAATTCTACCCAGGTAATTACCCAACTGACAGCCAACTATTTTATTTTGGTTGCTTCGTAAAAAGTACTTTGTATACAGAAGGTCTACAGCAATGTAAGTAGTGATTATAAGTTTTATTTCTATTTGAGACAAAATTTGTTCATTTTAGCTAGGTTACCATAAGGCTTTTGGTATGAGCAAAGAAAAATGAAAAACAAAATGTTCCCTTCTAACATAAAAACTCATACTTTTCAAACATTTTTCATTTTCCTCTAGACCATATTAACCTTGTCATCTCCAGCTGCCTGGGGAGACCGTATTTAGTCATTTATCATTTTGTTTCAGACTTTGGGCTTCTGTCTTCAAATGAATGAAAAATTCCTAGAAAATTCAAACTCCCATGTGACATGTAGCTACCTAAAGAGACTATTCTTTATTAAAAAGCATAGTTAATTATAATAATAAATGCATGATTTAGTGAATGGTTTGTGCCTTACAAAATCTTGACTATGCCAACATTATTTCTGAGAAATATGCCTTTATATTTTAACACTCACTTTTTGCTAATTGTAGAAGGAACCCATATTCTAGGTAAAATGTTTGGAAAAGATATTGAATAAAAATCTTTGCAATTCCCTTTTAATGCTGGCTATTTCATTGGTCATCACATATTTTTTGAAATCCTTATTGTGATGACTAGATAATATTTCATCATTTTTTATATTCCAATTTTAACAGTCCTTTTATTGTCATCTACGCTATTTCCAAATATTTTTTGTTGTTATCCAGTCTCCACCATTATAAATAACATAGTAAGAACATTTTTGTGGGTAAAGCTTTTATTGCCTCTCTACTTAATTTCCTGTGATCATTTCTAGACATCAAGTTGTTGAGTCAAAGGACACAGGTGTTTTTATAATTCTCGGTTTTTTGACCAACATTGCCAAATCATTGGAACAGGGGAGCAACCAAACCTTAGGAATGGTCTCTCCAAGGTAACAGCTCCTTTCTTCCACTTGCTCAACTGCTGACGTCTCTATATTCTCATGTTCTTTTCCTCATGAGATACCTCCTGACTTCACCTTGTGTTAATTAGGGCATTTAATACAAACACTTAAGTATTAAAAGTGGTAATACTGAACACTTTGGAAACCCTATCATGTGCCAAACAATGTGCTAGACGTCTGGAGGGTACACCAGTGAATAAGACAAGAGGCATCCATTCCTTCTCTGAGCTGGTTTTCTAGTTGGGGAAATAGATATTAAAGAGAAAAATACACTAATAAATATGAACTAACAAGTTGTAATAAGAACCACTGAGAAACTAAAGAAGTTGCACAAAGACTTAGTAACAGGGTGGAGGATATGGGGTCAAGGACGGCTGCATTTAGTCCTTAACAAGTCCTACTTTCTAATGCATCATTTTTTCTAATTAAGAAGTGCCTAGTGGCAACTTTCCCCTGCTTTATCATAATATCTTACATCAAAGATATCAAAGCCAGTAAGTAAATACATTAGATTTTACTCCCATAGTCACAGAAAAATATTTTATAGCTGAAAACTTAAGACAAATCGACAATCCATACAGGAGAGTTAGGGGAAAAAGAAATCTTCATGACAAACGTGAACTGTAAATGTAATCAAAGTTGAACTATAGACTATGAATTAAAAAAAAAAATTGTGACTCAAAAGTTGTTAATATATTATTCTGCAAAGAGCTCCTATAACTGATAAGTAATTTCATTCCAACAGAATAACAAGAACAGGCTATAACAGTTAACAAATGAGGAATTGCAAAAGGACAATAAATGCATGATAAAAGACAATAGTTTTGGGGGGGATCTTCCCAACCCAAGAATTTAACCCATGTTTCTTATGTCTCCTGCATTGACAGGCAGGTTCTTTACCACTTGAGTCACCTGGCAAGCCCAATGTCTACCATTATTTTCTATCTTGAGGGGAGAGGTTGCATCAATTTAATGGATATAAAATGGTTGTTTTAATATGATTTTTCTCTGGCAACTGTTGCCATATGTGGGGGTGGGGGAACCAAACTCCTGCATTCAGTACTACTGTGCCATGTGAGAATATCTTTTAATCACCTTGGAGAACTCAGGAGGGATGATCTGATAGCAGGAGGGGAGAGAGACCTGGAGACAACTGTCTTTACCGTCTGAATAAGAGTTACACAAGACTATGGTTCTTATTTAAATAAACTAAAACTGACAGTTTCCATTAGTTGTAACTCAAAGTAGCCTGATAATATGCAAACACTCTCAATGGTAACAAACTATGAAAATATATTTGGATAGTCATCAACAAATAACTGTAAGTAAGTTGAAATGTTCACCTCTTGCTACTCTAGCTATCAATACTAGGAACTCTAAGGAATATGTCCAATTTAAATATAGCATATATCTTTAACCTTAATTTTAAAAGCAAGATGATACAGACAAAGCCAAAAAACCCAAAAGCCTTTGCACAGCAAAAGATACAAATAAAACAAATGAAAAGAAAACCCACAGATTGGGAGAAAATATTTGCAAATGATGTGACTGACAAGGGATTAGTCTCCAAAATCTACAAACAGCTCATGAAGCTTAATATAATCAAAACAAACAACCCAAATAATAAATGGGCAGAAGACCTAAATAGACATTTCTCCAAATACATTCAGATGGCCAACAAACATGAAAAGATGTGGCTTCCCTGGTGGCTCAGATGGTAAACTATCTGTCTACAATGCGGGAGACCCGGATTCAATCCCTGGTTTCGGAAGATCCCCTGGAGAAGGGAATGGCAATCCACTCCAGTACTATTACCTGGAAAATCCCATGGACAGAGGAGCCTGGTAGGCTACAGTCCATGGGGTCGTAAAGAGCTGGACACGACTGAGCAACTTCACTTTCACCTTTCATCCTCTGTCCACAGGGATTCTCCAGGCAAGACTACTGGAGTGAGTTGCCATGCACTCCTTCAGAGGATCATCCTCAACCCAGTGGCTGAACTCAGGTCTCCTGCATTGCAGGAGGATTCTTTACTATTTAAGCCACCAGGAAAGCCCAAGAATACTAGAGTGGGTAGCCTATCCCTTCTGGAGGGGAACTTCCAGACCCAGGGATCAAACTGGGGTCTCCTGCATTGCAGGAAGATTCTTTACCAGCAGAGCTACCTGGGAAGCCCCACTAATTACTAGAGAAATGCAAATCAAAACTATGAGATATCACCCCATACCAGTGAAAATGGCTATCATCAAAAAATCCAGTATTTATTAATGCTGGAGAGAGTGTGGAAAGAAGGGACCCCTCCAACACTATTGATGGAAATGTAAATTGGTACAGCCACTATGGAGAACAGTATAGAGGTTCCTTAAATAAAACTAAAAGGAGAGCTACTATATGATTCTGCAATCCCACTCCTTGGCATAGGCCCAGAGAAAAGCATGGTTTGAAAGGATACATGCACTCCAATGTTCACTGCATCACTATGTACAAAAGCCAAGACATGAAAGCAATGTAAATGTCCATCAACAGAGGAATGGATAAAGAAGATGTGGTGCCTATATACAATGGAATATTACTCAGCCATGAAAAAGAATGAAACAATGTCATTTGCAGCAACATGGATGGACTTAAGAGTGTGTCATATGGGTGAAATAAGTCAGATGGAGGAGAAATAACATATGGCATCCCTTACATGGATAATCTAAAAATAAATGATACAAATGAACTTATTTACAAAACAGAAAGAGACAGACTTAGAGAACAAACTTATGGTTGCCAGGGAAAAAGAATGGGGGGAAGGGATATTTAAGGAGTTTGGGGTTGACATGTACCCACTGTTATATTTAAAATGGATAACCAACAAGGTCCTGCTGTATAGCACAGAGAACTCTGCTCAATATTTAATGCAGCCTGTAAGGGAAGAGGATTGGGGAGAAATGGATGCATATATGGCTGAGTTCTTTTGCTATCTATCTGAAACTATCTCAACATTGATGATAAGCTATACTCCAAAATAAAACAAAACACTTGGAAATAATAGAAAGGCCTTTCCATAGACATATGACTAAGAAAATGTGGTACATTATGGAGTATCATTGAGTTCTATGAAAGTACTTATAAAACTTAAAATGTAAAACGTAGATCTACAATACTTAGGTTGGAAAGTGTTAATGTCAGTGCAAGTTATTTATCTATCTACTTATCTATGTGTGTTAGTCACTCAGTTGTGTGTCTTTGAAACTTCATGAACTGTAGCCCACCAGGTAGCTCTGTCCATGGAATTCTCCAGGCAAGTATGCTGGAGTGGGTTGCCATTTCCTTCTCCAGAGGATCTTCCTGACTCAGAAATTGAACCCAGGTCTTCTGCATTGCAGGCAGATTCTTTACTGTCTGATATTCATTCATTTATTTATTGTAAGATCCCATTTTACAAAATAATCATGTATTAGACAAAGTTTAAAATTATATTCTTAAGCAGAAAGGGAAAACTATAATGGAATTTTGAATAGTTTTTAACCATCTTAAAGATCACATACTCCAACCTTCCTATTATATGAAAAGGCCAACTGAGTTCTGAAAGGGGGTGTCCTCAGATCTCACAGACAGAAAATAATCCCAGCATCCTAAATTTTATATCTATAAATGGATACATTTGTCCCTGATGATCATTGTCTCAAACTAGCCTATGTACAGGGGAGATCACAACAATATTATTTCAGTTTCATAAAAGTCCTCTTCTACATTAAGTGATGCTGCTAGTTTCTTTAGGGACAATATGTCTCAGCGCTTACAACATTAAGTCCTGGAGTCAGAAACATTTAAACTGAAATTCTGAACCTGTCATTTCCAGTTTTTCAACCTTCCTCAGTTTACTCAATCTGAAAAATGACTTCTTGCTTTATATAATGGAAATAACCAGAATAGTCTGTAAGAATTATTTCAGAGGCTTAAGAAGCACATTAACATATGAAAAATATTAGAATTTACCATCCTACAATTGTGCAGTGCTAAAAGTTCCCCTAATCTTTTTAAGAGGTATACTTTATATCAGAGATTTCTAGTTCTCAGTCTGCAGAGCAGTGCACAGCACAAGATAAAGAATGGAGAGGTATCATTCCCTTACATTTTTCTACACATTGGCAGACGCTTTGATCTTAACACTTGACTATCCTATGCTCATGTGTACAAACAACTCATGTGGAAGTTGCAAGAGTCATTATTAAATATAATTGCCAACTGAAATTTAGCCAACAGCCAACATTACCACCACATTTCACTTTCTGAAAGCTTCCCAGCACAAGCTTGGGTTGATGCTGAATGGAACACAGAGGGGTTATGTTGAGTGACAGCTTTCCAATTTGACACAATTATAAACGTCATCCAATCAATAGACCAGGAATTATGGAATCAAACAGTCTATCATCTGCCTTATTTTTATATTTGTTTACTTTTTCTATCCAGCTTCTGCATGCCATATTGTGTCCTAGTAAGCAGGGTTCCACCATCCTCTGTTATAGATCAATGGGCTATAATACCCCTCACCCCATGCCCACGCAAACGGGAACAAGCAGTGGACTCCTGGTCAGTCTGCACATGCGACCACATTCAAATCAAAGATAAATGGTTGATTTAGACATTGATCAAGGTGGTAAATGTGATTAGTGTCAAGACTATTCTTGAGATACAATCTTTGTTGTATTCCATTACCATTATTCCCTGATGTTACTGGATGAAAGTTGTGAGTAGAAAGAACATTATCACAGGAGAGAATTCAACAGACTTAAATTAATGCCTGTTTAATCCAACCCTCAGCTTCCCTTGTAGCTCACTCGGTAAAGAATCTGCCTGCAGTGCAGGAGACCTGGGTTCCATCCTGGGTTGGGAAGATGCCCTGGAAAAGGAAATGGCAACCCACTCCAGTATCATTGCATGGAAAATCTCACGGACAGAGGAGCCTGGTGAGACACAGTCCATGGGGTCGCAAAGAGCTGGGCACGACTGAGCAACTAACACTTAATCCAACCCTCTCATTTTAAGAAAGTCACACTATATCCTGTGACTATGTAGGTTGTCTAAATTTGCTGTGTCTTGCACATCACTAATCATCACACAAAAGCAAAAATAATAATCCTATATATTCACAACCTTGAGAAAGTTGTGAAGGACACTGGAAAGTTTGAAGGACTTTTCAAAGTTACTTAGAAAATTTTGAAAATCCTTAAGGCATTACTAATAGTGTGATAGGTTATTTTTTCCCCAATTCACACTTAAATAAAACACCATATGGAGTGTTAAATAATTTCTTTATTCCATTTCATTCAGAGCATTCCTGACTTTTCTCACTTTTTGGTCTTATTCTTTTATGAGGACTAGGAATCTAAAAACAACCAAGTAGGATGTGGGTCGCATGATATTTGTAGAGAAACTTCAGTGAGACATGCTTCTATATTTAAAGTGAAAAATCTTTGGCCTGATTAAAGGGAAGGTGAACCTATTCAAAGACTCATTAAAAAAATAACCCTGGAGGCCAGATTAATATTTTAGGGTCCCGATCACTGGGAAAGAAAGGTACAACAGGATTCTGCCACCCCATAACAGATTCTAATAGTCTAATTCTATAGCCTAAATTCTTCAGCTACTATTTCTTTTTTGGAAAGGGTAAAGCATAAAACAGAATAAATCTTAGCAATATTTTTCAAAGTCTATTATACAAATCCAAAATCCCATGAGATGATACTCCAAGAGGAAAAAAAAAAGTATTATAATCAAATGAATTTGAGGAACAATGTGGCAATGTCTCCCATTTAGAGGAGAATTAAAAAAGCAGTTTAGAGATTTAACATCCTCTAAAATGTTCTTAAGAAACCTATTACGTTTGTCAATGGATTTCCCAAACATACTTGCTAGTGGAAACATTTTGCGGAAGTTTGTATTAGGTGGAATTAATGTTATGGCGTTTAAAGGTCTGAGCCCTGATGAAACCTGCAGCTGCGGCTAGACATGAGTGTTGGAGAAGGACTGAGGTGGACCTTGGACATCTGACATGTAACACAGGAAGATGAAGCCTGTCTAAGCTGATTTCAATACTGTCTAAATTCCACAACTCTTTTTAAAAATCTTATAGCTTGATTTCCCTTGTGACGGACAATTCACAATGGAATAATAGTGATATATCCTTCTACAACCGATTCTATTTAATCAATCAGACATACTTCATAGCTCCTGAAAAGAAAAAGAAAGGTATCTCAAATGCATGAAGTGTTGACCTGGATTTAGTGTCTTGCTGTGCACACACATACGCACACTCACAAACACATACACACACATACCTCCAATAAAATGCATACTAAAAACTTGGCTAAGAACTGGCTTCTCTGAGAGTCAAAATGATACAGCTCTTATCAGTTTTCTTTTTTAATGTAGTATATGCTAACTTGTAGCCCAGTTGGTAAAGAATCTGCCTGCAGTGCAGGAGACCCAGATTTGATCCCTGGGTTAGGAAGATCCCCTGGAGGAGGAAATGGCAACCCACTCCAGTATCCTTGCCTGGAGAATCTCATGGACAGAGGAGCCTGGTGGGCTGCAGTCCATGGGGTTGCAAAGAGTCGGGCACGACTGAGCAATTGATACTTACTTACTTATGCTAAAAATAAGATGCAAAGCCTGAGTCGTCAATTTAATCATACCACAGGTGACAAATAGGTAATGATAGTGGCTAATGTCAGGAATCTAAAGTAATACCACTTTGTTCCATCTCTTTTAAAATTTTTTTGGGGTTTTAGTTTTTATTTAATCTAAACAATACCTATATTAAATACATATATAAAAACATCTTATTCTCAATAAATGATCTTTAAATTATATATAAAAGATTACTTATAAAATAAATGTAAAGAATAAAGATATGGTGATTCCCTATGGGGACAACCTTCAGTTTAATTAAAAGATTATTATCATTTTCCTGAAGTTCTTTATGTACTCAATCCTTTCCCCATCTCCTTTACATCCTTAGGCCACTGTGTTGAATTTCTTTATTGTTCCTTTGCTTTTCTTTAGCTGCATACATTTATATCCCTAAAAATACCCTGTTTCATTTGGAATATAGCTTAATGATATGATATATTCTTCACTATTTTTCATCAGTTCAATCTTGATTCATCCATGTTGTTTAATGTAGCTATAATATAGTAATTTTGACTCTGATGTGGGATAGTTTATTGAATTAATATATTACAAGTTATTTACCTGTTCTAATATTGATGTTGATATTTATGGTTATTTGGATTACTATTTTTGGGTTACAAACTAGTCTTTTATAAGCATTCTTGATTATTTCTTCTGGTGCACATATACAAGAGTAGAAAATATTAAGCATATACTTAGGAATGGAATTGGTGCAACTCAAGTATGTGCAATTTTATCAGGCAATGCTAAATTCTTTTTTTAATTCATTATATCAATTTATCCTCCCACCAGCAATATATTCCAACAGCTCAAACTGTCACTAATAGTTGATATTATCTATTCATGATTTTTAAGAGTTATTAAGATTACCACTTCATAGCCTCTAATCAGTAATTAGGTACATAAACCTTATAGTTGCTAATCAGTGATCAAACACAGAGCCCTTATCTTCTCATTTAGAAAACATTTACATTCATCAACACACATTCCTCAGAAAAGATTCATATATAAATAGCTGAGAGCACAATGAAGCTAACTTCCTATGATATGGTTTAAACTTTGTAAAACCACACTTGTGATTTGTTTATTCAAAAGCACAGATAAATAAGTATAGATAAAATTTATCTTTAAGTATGGTTGTATAAAAACCCACTTGCACACTTCCGATCACTCAAAGTCTTTCAGCTGTCACTGGGCAGAAAGCACTACATTTCTTTAGTGTCAATTTTATATGGGTTGAAAGTTTTACACTTAAAATGTACATTCATTATGAACAAATATTAAGTTTTGGGGCTTCCCAGGTGGTGCTAGTGGTGAAGAACCCATCTGCCAATGGAGGAGATGTTAAGAGATGCAGATTCAATCCCTGGGTTAAGTATACAATATATTAAATCCCTGGCATGCATGTACAAATATGAGTGTGTGCATGCTAAGTCCCTTTCAGTCATGTCCGACTCTGTGTCCCTCTGGACCATAGCCCACCAGGCTCCTCTGTCCGTGGGATTCTCCAGACAAGAATACTGGAGTGGGGTGCCACGCCTTCCTCCAGGGGATCTTCCTGACCCAAGGATGGAAGTCGTGTCTTATGTCTCCTGTCTTGGCAGGCAGATTATTTACCACTAGAAAACATGGATTGTATTTACTATGGAAACAACTGGAATTCTCCAGGCAAGAATACTGGGATGGCAAGAATACTCCAGGTAAGAATACTCCCATATTCCACATATATTTTGGAAACATTTCAAAGCTTTCTTCTGCATGGATATACCTCAAGCAGTTATAGCAATGAATGTCTCTTTGCTAACTTAATATTTATTGTAACTTTACTTGTAACACTTATTTTAACAATATATATACATATATATATGATTTTATACTTTATTTCCATAAAATAGATCCTTGGTGTGAGTAGCTAGGTCAAAAGAGGTATACTTTTAAAAATATTTAAATTTATTTGCTTACAATTATCCAGAAAATGTTGCAATAATTTACGTAACCATTGATAGTGTTTGAGATACAGTATGAAGCTATTTGGAGCCGGATGTTAACAGACAGTGTTTTATTTAAATAAAATTTCTCATAAACAGAGGTCACAGAAAAAAAGGTGCTCTCCCATAATAATAAAAATATTTAAATTATATTTAAATAAACATCTCAGGTGCAAGTGTTAGTTGCTCAGTCATGTCCAACTCTTTATGATTCCATGGACTGTAGCCTGCCTGGCTCCCCTGTCCGTGGAATTCTCCAGACAAAAATACTGGAGTGGGTTGCCATTCCCTTCTCCAGGGGATCTTCCTAACCCAGGGATCAAATCCAGGTCTCCCTCATTGCAGGCAGATTCTTTACCATCTGAGCCACCAGGGAAGCCCCAAGAATACTGGAGCGGGTTGCCATCCCCTTCTCCAGGGTACCGCCTCAATTCCCTACTATATTTACAGGACTGAGATTCACAGCACAGTGTTTTTTCTTCAACATCATTTGTGAATGTGTGCATAATTTTCTTTTTTCTTGAGAGGTGGGGGAATAAAAGTTCAGGGATGTAAATAGATGATTTTGGCTGAGCTGCTAAATTTCATGTGTCTCAAGCTCCCTGGCTTGCCTATGCCCCACTGCAAATACTTCAGTGCTCATACATGTTGTGAGAGTTGAGGGAGAGGCTACAAGGAGGTGCATTTTCATGTGAATTATGATAAAATACTGAATTAATTGTTGGGATTTCATGTAATTGAATAACAGACATTACTTGGTAGGCAAATAAAGTCACACTCAATTGTCAGAAGATTCTTAGAAAAGAAAGGAGCACTATTTATCATCATTACAAAGAGATAGCAAGTGTGGAAAAACAAATATCCATTCCTCAAATTGCCATCCCTTATGGACCTTATAAAAATGGGTGCTAGAGAAACAGAGGACTGAACATCTGTGGAAGAAAAATTCAGGAGGACATGATGATTGTTGGGACAAGGTATAAAGGAATTTACAAAACAGGAATTCTGCTTACCACATCTTGCCTTCAGCAAAGGTTCTCTGTATATGGCACCTGTCACATCTTGTATCTTTTATACATTTTGACCTTTGTTTTGGAAACACAGATATTTCAAAAACATGCACACAAGTCACAGAGAATTCAGATTTGCCTGTGCTTATACAATAAGACTTAAGCTCTAGGGAAGTGAAATTCTTTGCAATAAATCTCAGTAACACCTTGTCAAAGCTAACACAAAATAATTAAAGGAAGCAAAGAGAGCAGATGGCTCTACTTTTACCTTTAGAGATTCTATCATTTCAATTAATAGAGGCCAAAAAATATGCCATATCTTTTTTGGTGATAAGAATATAAATATTATTTTAATCATTATTTGGCCATAGTAAAGCAATATGTAATTACAATTTACAATGCTATTTCTGAGTTTAATACGTGCTACCTGGTTTGCCTTCATTTGTCCTCCAAACAAAGAATATTCTTTCTGTCAAAAGTCAGTGGTACATTTTTCCCCCATGTAAGGCAAATTTCTACCAGCCTTGGCACAGAGAGTTTTTATTTGATGCTAATCAGGAATGAAAATTTACAAATGAAAATTTAACTTAGAGGATACCCTAGTAAAGGACGGTTCAGTTCAGTTACTCAGTCATGTCTGACTTTTTGTGACCCCACGGACTGCTGCATGCCAGATTTCCCTGTCCATTACCAACTCCTGGAGCCTGCTCAAACTCATGTCCATCGAGTTGTGATGCCAGCCAACCATCTTATTCTCTGTCGTTTCCTTCTCCTCCTGCCCTCAATCTTTCCCAGCATTACGGTCTTTTCAAATGAGTCAGCTCTTTGCATCAGGTGGTCAAAGTATTGGACTTTCAGCTTCAACATCAGTCCTTCCAATGAACACCCAGGACTGATCTCCTTTAGGATGGACTGGTTGGATCTCCTTGCAGTCCAAGGGACTCTCAAGAGTCTTCTCCAACACCACAGTTCAAAAGCAACACTTCTTCGGCACTCAGATTTTAGTTCAACTCTCACATCCATACATGACCATTGGAAAAACCATAACCTTGACTAGATGGACCTTTGTTGGCAAAGTAATGTCTCTGCTTTTTAATATGCTGTCTATGTTGGTCATAGCTTTTCTTCCAAGGAGTACACATCATTTAATTTCATGGCTGCAGTCACCATCTGCAGTGATTTTGGAGGCCCCCAAAATAAAGTCTCTCACTGTTTCCATTGTTTCCCCATCTATTTGCCATGAAATGATGGGACCAGATGCCATGATCTTAGTTTTCTGAATGTTGAATTTTAAGCCAAATTTTTCACTCTCCTCTGTCACTTTCAAGTTAGTGGTCAATAAACATAACAGTGTATTACCATGGTGCTAAAAATTTTGTGGTCATTAATTCACTTAAATTTTTTTAGCCTGAATTGTTTTCCATTACATTATAAACAAGAAAGTGTTTGGTTCATACAAGCTGTGAACGGTTATTCAATTCAGGAAAACCAACTATAGGGTAGTGCTCAAATAGCTATAGGGTATTCTGACTACATTTCTCCCATTTGCCTGGTTGATTGGAGAAGGCAATGGCACCCCATTCCAGTACTCTTGCCTGGAAAATCCCATGGACGGAGGAGCCTGGTAGGCTGCAGTCCATGGGGTCGCTGAGGGTTGGACATGACTGAGAGACTTCACTTTCACTTTTCACTTTCATGCATTGGAGAAGGAAATGGCAACCCACTCCAGTGTTCTTGCCTGGAGAATCCTAGGGATGGGGGAGCCTGGTGGGCTGCCGTCTATGGGGTCACACAGAGTCAGACACGACTGAAGTGACTTAGCAGCAGCAGCAGCCTGGTTGATTACTGCTATTTCTAATATTTTCAGGAAGAAAGAAAGTGATTACCAACTTATGGATTGTCATGCCCCTTCCACTAAGGCAGATCACTCTCCTCTCACTATTAGAACCATGTACAGCATGTCTAACAATGGCAAAAGGCCTTTTGAAATTGTAAGGAACAAGAATTAGAAAAAATAATCTCCCTTTTTTTTGAAGTTATCCTACCACAGGAGCCAATTGTTGTTTAAAGAAAATGTCCTTACTATAAAGCAGTATCTATGATTAAAAAGAATATTAGCAATAGAAGGATGCATCTCCACCTGAGGAGCTCTATGACTCTTCCTCTGAAGCAATATTAAAGAAATGGAGAGCAAATCTGAATCTGAATTAACCAAACTCAAGGCCTGACATGTATGAAATTCAGGCTTCAAAATGTTGCAGCTGAGTTGTGTATTTTATTAAATCCAATGTTACTTCCACAGGAAAAGGGCATCCTGACCATGCTAGGTTTCATTCCATTTATATTTATTATATTTCATAATATTCATAGAATTTATCACTATTAGAAGTTCTTATTTCTTTTTCTTATTATGCTTACTGTCACTCTTCCTTACCAGAATGATTTCCATGAAGCAGGATTTTGTCTGATTTGTTTTAAATTTCTCCTGCTCAAGTGAAAGTGAAAGTCGCTCAGTCGTGTCCTACTCTTTGTGACCCCATGGACTACACAGTCCATGGAATTCTCCAGGCAAATCTACTGCTCACAGGGACTGCATTTAATAAATATTTGTTAAATGAGTTAACAAATGAGTGAGTAAAATAATTAAAATGAATACCCCATAGAGGTGGAGGTAGATTAGAAGTGGTCTTACTCTCTCTGAACTTGTTATTCAGTTGTCTAGCCAAAAACTTGAGTTAAATTTGCATAACTTCATATTAGCTCAAAGGCAAAATGGCAAAGGCATTGAGTATCTCTAGTTCTGGATCCAGGAAGACATAGTGTAAATGTGGCTTTGACACTGACTAGCTCTCACAATTGTGACAACTTACTTAACCACCTGCGGTCACACTTTTATTTACTACACAATAGGGATAATACTTTGTAAAGTATTAGGATAGTTACAACAGACAACCTGCGCAAAATGTTTGACAGTGTATTGAGTACTCAGTAAGTGGTATTCTCAGGATTTTTATTAGGACTCTGTGGGGCTCCTTTGCATCAAGCAAGTTTGTCCACAGGTCATCAAGGGCAACGAATGTCAAATAAAATCTTCCTCAATGTCCTTTAATCTTTAATTCTAGATGTCAGAGTTTATATTTAGATTGGGAACATCAAGTTAAATGACACGTAAGGAGTTGACACTGTACTTAGGGAGATTTTAAACACATTCTTCTAAGAGGCAATTTAACCGCCTGTATTTTGGAAATATTTCAGAGCATGAATATACCTCAGGCTGTTACAGCAAGGAATGTCTCTTTGTGCAAATTTAGTATTCTTTATTTCATATTGGATTGAGCTCACTGGAGGTAAATGAAAAATCAAAGACATTTACTTGCAATAGGTTTGTGATTTTACAAATGTAATTCTGGTAAATACAAATGACTTGGCTTTATTTTTAACATCCACAAACATCACTTCAGAGTGAAGAGAAGGATGTGAGTTGAATTAAGTTAGAATTTAAATGTCTATATGACCTTGAGACATAAGTACTGTCTCTAATTAAGCTGTGTGTGTGTGTGTGTGTTTTTTTTTCCTTATCTGCTTGCTGCTTAGGAAAAATACCACTTATTTTCTTTTCTTTGAGTTTGGAAAACACATTTTTGAAAGAGAATAAGTTCTATCTTAAAGTATTTAAGTTTTAAATAAAAAAACCTCCCTTATGTAACTTTTTTTGCCAAGTAACATTATTATTTAAGTCCCAAAGAACTGCACTCTCAGAAGAAATCTTTTTTATGTATCTTAAATACAGATAATAACAGCCACAACCAAATGAGTATCTCTTAATTATGCATGTTAAGGAAATGGGGAATAGTTCCAAGAATTTCAAACTTCAAGCAAGCTGCAAATTATTTATATGTGTCCCTGATCAGAGTACATCTAAGATATATGTTAATCAAATAAGGAATGACTCAAACCAAATTTAAAAGCTTAAGCAAAAACACTTGTGATTTAGATGAATGTTCACTCTTAGAGACAGACAATGTAACATGGTCTCATATACATATAAATACACATATTTTATGAATTTTGAAGCACAACAGTAAAGCTTCTCCCCACCCCTCTTTTTATTTATCTTCAGTCCAAGTGTCCCACTCCCTCACTCTCTAAACTTTATGCCTCCTATATGCCTTTATGGTTAGCGGAAGAAATTTAGCATTACACTATAGGTGGCATTTACTTTTTTTATAATTTCAGAAGTGAAAATAAGAATAAGAGATAACTTGATTCTCACAAAGATGGAGTAGTTGTCATTAGACCATTGCACTGATTTTTTTAACATAAATTTATTTATTTTAATTGGAGGGTAATTACTTTACAATATTGTATTGGTTTTGCCATACATCAACATGAATCTGCCACGGGTGTACACGTGTTCCCCATCCTGAACCCCCCTCCCTCCTCCCTCCCCGTACCATCCCTCTGGGTCATCCCAGTGCACTAGCCCCAAGCATCCTGTATCATGCATCAAACGTGGACTGGCGATTCGTTTCATATATGATATTATACATGTTTCAATGCCCTTCTCCCAAATCATCCCACCCTCTCCCTCTCCCACAGAGTCCAAAAGACTGTTCTATACATCTGTGTCTCTTTCACTGTCTCGCATACAGGGTTATCGTTACCATCTTTCTAAATTCCATATATATGCGTTAGTATACTGTATTTGTGTTTTTCTTTCTGGCTTACTTCACTCTGTGTAATAGGCTCCAGTTTCATCTACCTCATTAGAACTGATTCAAATGTATTCTTTTTAATGGCTGAGTAATACTCCATTGTGTATATGGACCACAGCTTTCTTATCCATTCATCTGCTGATGGACATCTAGGTTGCTTCCATGTCCAGGCTATTATAAGCAGTGCTGCAATGAACATTGGGGTACACGTGTCTCTTTCAATTCTGGTTTCCTCAGTGTGTATGCCCAGCAGTGGGATTGCTGGATCATAAGGCAGTTCTATTTCCAGTTTTTTAAGGAATCTCCACACTGTTCTCCATAGTGGCTGTACTAGTTTGCATTCCCACCAACAGTGTAAGAGGCTTCCCTTTTCTCCATACTCTCTCTAACATTTACTGCTTGTAGACTTTTGGATAGCAGCCATTCTGACTGGCGTGAAATGGTACCTCACTGTGGTTTTGATTTGCATTTCTCTGATAATGAGTGATGTTGAGTATTTTTTCATATGTATGTTAAAAAGAGACTATAAATGCTGTATAGGATTTTTTTTTAAGTCAGTTGTTTGCTGTTTTATATGTTCTCAATGACAGGTAAAATTACTGAGTGAAGGGATGCATTATTACAGGTAAAATTACTGACAGAATGTATGCATTGGAGTTGGACTCCATCTATACTTCAGCTTTTACCTTGAGAGCATGTTGAAAAACAGGGGTCAGTAAACCACCCACACATGCACACACAAAAAAAAACCATGAAATTTTTTATCAATTCCTGTTCTAAAATGTGGTTCAGGGAATCAGGTTTTAAGCAGAGAGCAGAGGTCAGTCAGGCATAGAGCATAAAGTTGAAATTGAGGACTGTCCAGACAGCTGGGATTTGGGAAAAGTGATCAGAGAGAGAAGGAAGCAAAGAGGGGCTGCAAAGACCAAATAAGTGAAGAGGAAACAGGTAATGTACTTGGAAAAGAATTCACATAATGCCAGTATAGGTAATACAAAATCTTGGAAACAGAATGAAGGTACGGATAGAGAAAATACAAGAAATGTTTAATAAGGACCTAGAAAAACTAAAGAACAAAAAAGCATGAACAACACAATAACTGGAATGAAAACTACACTAGAAGTAATCAATAGCAGAATAAGTGAGGCAGAAGAACAGATAAGTTAGTTGGAAGACAAAATGTTGGAAATACCTACTGAGGAGCAGAATGAACAAAAAAGAATGAAAAGAAGTGGGACAGTTCCAGAGACCTCTGGGACAATATTAAATGCACCAACATTCTAATTATAAGGGTCCTAGAAGAAGAAGAGAAAGGAAAAAGAATCTGAGAAAATATTTGAAGAAGTTATAGCTGAAAATGTGGTGTTGGAGTCTCTTGGACTGCAAGGAAATCAAACCAATCAATCCTAAAGGAAATCAACCCTGAATATTCATTAGAAAGACTGATGCTGAAGCTGAAGCTCCAATACTTTGGCCACCTGATGTGAAGAACTAACTCATTGGAAAAGATCCTGATGCTGGAAAGATTGAAGGGAAGAGGAGAAGGAGACAACAGAGGATGAGATGGTTGAATGACATCATTGACTCAATGGACATTAGTTTGAGCAAGCTCTGGGAGCTGGTGATGGACATGGAAGCCTGGCGTGCTGCAGTCCATGAGGTACCAGAGAGTCAGACATGACTGAGTGACTGAACTGAACTGATAGCTGAAAATGTCTCTAACTTGGGAAGCCATTCAAGTCCAGGAAGTGCAGTGAGAGTCCCACACAGGATAAACCCAATGAGAAATACCCTGAGACACATATTAATCAAACCAAAATAAATTAAATGCAAACAAAAAATATTAAGGAGGGAAAAACAACACATAATATACAAGGAAAGCACCATAAGTTTATCCGTCGGTTTTTCAGCAGAAACTCTGCAGGCCTAAAGAGAGTGCAGGATATACTTAAAGTGATGAAATAGAAAAAACTACAACCAAGATTAATCTGCCCAGCAAGGATATCATTCAGACTCAGAGAAATCAAAAGCTTTACAGGTAAGCAAAAGTTTCACTACCAACAAACAAGTTTTACAACAGATATAAAGGAACTTCTCTAGGAGATAAACACAAGAGGAGAAAAATACCTACAAAATCAAACCTAAAGCAATTTAAAAAATAGTAATTGTAATATATATTGATAATTACCTTAAATGTAAATAGATTAAATGCTCCAAGCAAAAGACACAGACTGGCTGAATGGATACAAAAAGAAGACCCAAATATATGCTGTCTACAAGTGACATACTTCAGACCTAGAGACACATACAGACTGTGAGGAGGTGGAAAGGTAAGGGGGTAGTAAAAGATATTCCATGAAAATAGATATCAAAAGAAAGCCAGAGTAACAATTCCCATATCAGACAAAACAGAATTTAAAACAAAGATTGTTATAAGAGACAAGGAAGGATGTACATAATGATAAGGGATCAATCCAAGAAGAAGATGTACCGCTTACAAATATTTATGTACCCAACATAGGAGCAACTCAACATACAGGCAAATTCTAATAGCCATAAAGCGGGAAATTGTCAGAAACACAATAAAAGTGGAGGACTTTAACACTCTACTTACATTAATAGATCGTTCAGACAGAAAATAAGGAAACACAAGATTTAAATGACATGTCACACTAGATAATTGATATTTGTAGGACATTCTATCCAAAAGCAGCAGAATACACTCTCTTCTCAAGTATATATGGAAAATTATCCAAGATAAATCCTATCTTGGGTCACAAATCAAGTATGGGTAAATTTAAGAAAGCTGAAATCATATCAAGCATCTTTTCTGACCATAACATTTTGAAATTAGAAATCAATTTCAGGGAAAAAAACGTAAAAAAACACAAATACATGTAGGCTAAACAATATGCTACTAAATAACCAAGAGATAAATGAAGAAATCAAATAAGTTAAAAAATACATAGAAACTATTGACAATGAATAGGTGATGACCCAAAACTGAAGGGATGCAGCAAAACCAGTTCCAAGAGAGAAGTTTATAACAATACAATACTACCTTAAGAAACAAGGAAAATCTCAAATAAACAACCTAACCTTGCACCTAAAGAAATTAGAGGAAGAACAAACAAAACCCAAAGTTAGTAGAGGGAAATAAATCATAGCAGAAATAAATGAAATAGAAATGAAGACAGCAATAGCAGAGGTCAATTAAACTAAAAGCTGGTTCTTTGAGAAGATAAACAAAATTGGGAAATCTTTAGCCAGAAAGAGAGAGAGAGGACTCAAATCAGTGCAATTAGACAGGAAAAAGGAAAAATTACAAATGACAATGCAGAAATACAAAGGATCATGAGACTACTACAGGCAACCATATGCCAATAAAATGGATAACCTGGAAGAAATGGACAAATTCTTAGAAAAGTACAATCTTCCAAGACTGAATCAGGAAGAAATAGAAAATAGGAACAGACCAATTGTAAGTGATGAAATTGAAACTATTGTTAAAAATATTCCAGTGAGCCAATATCCAGGACCAAATGGCTTCACGGGTGAATTCTATCAAACATTTCAGTTCAGTTCAGTCACTCAGTCGTGTCTGACTCTTTGCAACCCCATGAATCGCAGCACGCCAGGCCTCCCTGTCCATCACCAACTCCCGGAGTTTACTCAAACTCATGTCTATCGAGTCCGTGATGCCATCCAGCCATCTCATCCTCTGTCGTCCCCTTCTCCTCCTGCTCCCAATCCCTCCTAGCATCAGAGTCTTTTCCAATGAGTCAACTCTTTGCATGAGGTGGCCAAAGTATTGGAGTTTCAGCTTTAGCATCAGTCCTTCCAATGAACACCCAGGACTGATCTCCTTTAGAATGGACTGGTTGGATCTCCTTGCAATCCAAGGGACTCTCAATAGTCTTCTCCAATACCACAGTTCAAAAGCATCAATTCTTCGGCGCTCAGCTTTCTTCACAGTCCAACTGTCACATCCATACATGACCACTGGAAAAATCATAGCCTTGACTAGATGGACTTTGTCAGCAAAGTAATGTCTCTGCTTTTTAAATGCTATCAAACATTTAGAGAATAGCTAACATCAATTCTTCTCAAACACTTTCAGAAAATTCCAGAAGGAATACTCCAAAGCTCATTCTCTGAGGCTGCCATCACCTTGATATCAAAACCAGACAAAGATACCACAAAAAAGAAAGTTACAGACCAATGTCACTGATGAACATAGACACAAAAATCATCAACAAATACTAGCAAATAGAATCCAACAACACATTAAAAGGGTCATACATAATGATCAAGTGGGATTTATCCCAAGGAGGCAAGGATTCTTCAGTATACACAAGTCATTATGATACATCATATTGACAAATTGAAGAATAAAAGCCATATTATCATAAAAGTAGATGAAGAAAAAGCTTTTGACAAAATCCAACACCTGTTTATGATTAAAAAAAAAAAAAACTCTCCAGAAAAGTGAGTATAGAAGGAACTTTGTACTCAGTCACTAAGTTTTGCCCAACTCTTTGTGACCCCATAGACTGTAGCCCACCTGGCTCCTCTCCCCATGGTATTTTCCAGGAAAGAATACTAGAATGGGTTGCCATTTCTTCCTCTAGGGGATCTTCCTAACACAGGGACCGAACCCATGTCTCCTGTGTCTCCTGAATTAACAGGTAGATTCTTTACCACTGAGCCACCTAGGCTTATTTCAACATAATAAAACCTATATATAGCAACTCACAGCACATCTGAAAGGTCAGGAACAAGACAATATGTACACTTTCACCAGTATTATTCAGCTTAGTTTTGTAAGTACTAGCCACAGCAATCAGAGAAGAAATAAAAGGAATCCAAATTGTAAAAGATGAAGTGAAACTGTTACATGTGCCCCAATGTTCACTGAAGCACTATCTACAATAGCCAGGACATGGAAGTAACCCAAATGTCAATCAACAGAGGAATGGATAAAGAAGATGTGGTACATATACAATGGAATATTACTCAGCCATAAAAAGGAATGAAATTGTGCCATTTGCAGAGAAGTGGATGGACCTAGAGACTGTCATACAGAGTGAAGTAAGTCAGAAAGAGAATGACAAATATCATATATTAGTGTATATATGTGGAATCTAGAAAAAATAGTATAGATTAACCTACTTGCAAAGCAGGAATAGAGACACAGACATAGAGAACAAATGCATTAAGTGGGAAAAGTGGAGATAAACTGGGGGTTTAGGATTGATATATACACTGCTGCTGCTGCTAAGTCACTTCAGTTGTGTCTGACTCTGTGCAAACCCAGAGATGGCAGCCCACCAGGCTCCCCCGTCCCTGGGATTCTCCAGGCAAGAACACTGGAGTGGGTTGCCATTTCCTTCTCCAATGCATGAAAGTAAAAAGTGAAAGTGAAGTCGCTCAGTCGTGTCCGACTCTTAGCAATCCCATAGACTGCAGCCTACCAGGCTCCTCTATCCATGGGATTTTCCAGGCAAGAGTACTGGAGTGGAGTGCCAATGCCTTCTCCGATATATACACTACTATGTGTAAAATAGATAACCGATGAGAACCTATTGAACAGCACAGAGGGAAAAAAGGTACAATCTGTTAACCTTAAAAATACATTCCAATATATATTCTGTTGTCATTAAGTCACGTCCAACTCCTTGTGACTACATGGACTGCTGCACGCCAGCCTTCCTGTCATTCACTATCTCCCAAAGTTTGCTTAAATTCATGTCCATTGAGTTGGTGATGCTACCTAATCAATACATAGTGTGTGCAGACAGATACTGTTTGATTCCCCTTATACGAGGTACCTATAATAGTCAAATTCGTAAAGTCAGAAAGTACATTGGTAGATGCCAGGGAGAAGGGTAGGGAGGGCAGATGGGGACAGTTTCAGTTTAGGAAAGTGAAAAGTTTGGGAAATGGATGATGGTAAGAGTCACACAACAATGTGAATGTACTTAATGGAACTGAACTATACAGTTAAATATGGTTAAAATAGTATGTTTTATATTATGTGACTTTTACCACTATTAAAAAAACTTCAAAAAACAGTCTGTATAAACGAGCACATTTCTTTCGTGATGCCCAATGTATATTAAATAAAACTATTGAGAAAGTAAAAGTAACAAGAAAACAAAAAAGAAAAGGGTTCAGCTATAGCATAACCAGAGATGACCAAGATAATGATTGTAGATAAAGCCATCAGCATAACTATAATTATATGTTAAAGCCCACTGAGAAAAACATGGGCAAATGAAGAAAAACAGAGAATTTCAAAATACAGTATTTTATTTGAAAACATCAAATGCACATTCTAGGATTACAAAACTTAATATTTGAACTTAAGAGCTCTTTTAGTGGTTTTTAAGAGCAGACAGGAGAAAAAAAGAAAGCAGTATTTGTGAATTAAAAAACTAATTACATGAAAAGATGCATCTGGAGAAGTTAAATAAATTGCCAGACTCTAAGAAACGTAAAGCATAGTCAAAATTTTTAACATACTTAAAATCAGAGTTTCTTAGAAAAAAAGTAACACTAGAGCATAAATGATATTTGAAGAAATACTAACAGTTTTCCTAATATGATGGAAAAAAATTGATCAACAGCTTCAAGAAGCTCAGCAAATCCTATATAGCATACAAAGAAACCACATCTAAGCATATGATAACCAAAAACCAGACATCTTAAATAAATACAGCCAGATGAAAAATACATAAACAAAATGGAGGAAAAATATGACTGATGGTAAACTTAACAAAATCTGTGAAAGTAGAAAGTAAATCTTTTATAGGACTAAAAGAAAAGAAAAATACTGCCAACTCAGTATACAGTAAAAAAAGAAAAAAAGTGGTTTTTTAAGATAAAAAAACTGATATGTTTGGATAGCTTATTGGCAGCAGTGCTAATCTCCAGAAATTTGAAAAAAAAGATGTCTTCAGGTTAAAGGAAAATGATCTCAAATGGAAGCATAGAATTTGAAGAAATAAAGAAAAAAAAACTAGAAAGGAAAACACAAGAGTAAATGCAAATGAATATTGGTTATTTAACAAAAGAAAAATAATATGTTGTAAAATTTATAATGTATTAAAATCATATATAGGACATAGAATAAGATGCAGTTAATAAAAGATAAAATGCTTTTTTTTTTATTCTTTGGGAAGTGGTAATGAAATATTTCTAATTCAATCAATATTACAAAATATAGGATGTATATTTTCATCTATGGAGTAAGCACTAAAAGAATAAAATGAATAACCAAAGAAAGTGTTGGTAAAAAGCTAACAAAAACACAAAATGTAACAGTTAAAATACTAAATCCAAAAACATGTAACAAAAAATATAAATGGAATACAACTTATGGGAAACACAGGAAAAAAACTGTAAACTTAAGTGCAACTATGTCAATTATCATGTTAAATGTACATAGTAGTGGTCTTTCAGTTTCTACTCAATTATATATTGTAAATTATAAGGATCATTGTTTTTAAAGTATAATTGATGTGCTAAAAGAGGAGATAATTGGAACCATATGAAATTTTTTTATTAAAAACAGAAGGTACAAAAAGTTTTTACAAAGGAAAGAAGTTATAAAAAATAGAGAACAGTTTCAAACATGGTAGATGTTAATTAGAAAATAATCATTTTAAATGCAAATGGTCTAAAAGCAAGAGATGTTTGAGTAAAAAAAAGGATCCAATTATACATGGTCTAACAGAAAGTCATTTTTAACATAAAGATTTAGCTAAGTTAAGAGTAAAAAGAGAGAAAGACAAACCATGCTAATCGTAATCAAAGAGCTGCGGCTGCTGCTAAGTTGCTTCAGCCGAGTCCGACTCTGTGCGACCCCATAGACGGCCACCAGGCTCCCCCGTCCCTGGGATTCTCTAAGCACGAACACTGGAGTGGGTTGCCATGTCCGTCTCCAGTGCATGAAAGTGAAAAGTGAAAGTGAAGTCGCTCAGTCGTGTCCGACTCATAGCGACCCCATGGACGCTATGGACCCCATGGAGCCTACCAGGCTCCTCCATGCATAGGATTTTCCAGACAAGAGTACTGGAGTGGGGTGCCATTGCCTTCTCCGAATCAAACAGAGCTGAAGTATGTTAATTTCAGGCAATGGAGACATCAGAACAAGGGAACTTATCTGAGATCAAGAGGAGCAATGCATATAATAGAGAAGTAAATTCTCTAAGAAAACATAATAATCTTAAATGTGCATGCACCTAGCAATAGATGTTAAAGTACATGAGGCAAAAAAAAAAAAAAAAATGAAAAAAGAAAAAGAAAAATCCACTAATAGAGATATGGACTACAGCATCTACTCTGTTAGTAGCTGATGGATCCAGCAGGCAGAAAATTAGTAAGGATCAAATACTATACTACTAACCAACCTAATGGAGAAGGCGATGGCGACCCACTCCAGTGCTCTCGCCTGGAAAATCCCATGGATGGAGGAGCCTGGTGGGCTGCAGTCCATGGGGTCGCTAAGAGTTGGACATGACTGAGCGACTTCCCTTTCACTTTCACTTTCATGCATTGGAGAAGGACATGGCAACCCACTCCAGTGTTCTTGCCTGGAGAATCCCAGGGACGGGGGAGCCCTGTGGGCTGCCGTCTATGAGGTTGCACAGAGTCAGACACGACTGAAGCGACTTAGCAGCAGCAGCAGCAACAACAACCTAATACTATATTGTTGTTGTTTAGTTGCTAAGTTGTGTCTGACTTTTGTGACCTCATGCACTGTAGTCTGCCTATGGGCTCCTCTGTCTATGGGATTTCTCAGACAAGAATACTGGAGTGGTTGCCATTTTCTTCTCCAGGGCATCTTCCCAACCCAGAGATCAAACCCAAGTCTCCTCCTTGGCAGCCAGATTCTTTACTACTGAGCCACCTGGGAAGCCAATCCAATACTATACTACCAACCAATCTAATTGCCATCTATATAATACAGTTCACACAGTAGGATACACATTCTTCTCTGGCTCATGTGGAATACTTACTAAGATATTAGATGCTAGACTCTAAACACACATTAACAAATAATGATAGGAATCAGACAAAGTAGGCTCTCAGACAAAAATTGGAGCTAAAATAGAAATTATTATTTTTTAATGGCCAGAAAACTCCCAAATATTTGGAAAATAAACAACAAACTAAGTAACACATGGGTCAAAGAGAACTCCCCAGAAAAATTTAAAAATCATTTTAAATTAAATGAAAATGAAAATATAACTAATGAAAATTTGTAGGGTGCAATGAAAAGAATTCTTAGAGGAAAATGTATAGCTTTAAAGGCATACATTAAGAAAGATGAAAGATCTGAAGTCAATAATTAAAGCTTCTACATTATAAAATTAGGGAAAAAAAGAATAATTTAACCTTAAAGCAAGTAGAAGAAAAGGGATATTTAAAATTTATGTTACAATCAATGAAATGAAAAATAACACAAAAGAGAAAATAAATAAAACCAAAGGCTAGTACTTTAATTCATGAAATTAATAAATCTCTAGCCAGGCTAACAAAGACAAAAAGAAATAAAATATACTTTCTGTATCAGAAATCAAAGCGGAGTTCTTATTACTGACCCTGATCTCAGAGGAACAGCAGTGAGCAATCCTAAAGAAAGATCTTAGCTCCCTGACCAGGAACAGACCCTGGGTAACCTGTATGAAAACCAGGAATCCTAGCTACTAGACCACCATGGGCTAGAGGCTAGAAGAAAAGGCCCTAGCTCTTCCCCCCATTGGAAAGCAAGAACATTTCAAGGAGGCAAAAATGGTAAAAACAGGTACAAAGTTTATTAATAGAGACACAGCCCATATGGGAGAGCACACAGTGAAAATTTAAGGCAGAAGCAAGGCAGAAATATACACCCAGAGACAAAGGGTATAGACATCTTCTCTAATGAGGAAGGAGCACTGTGAGGCAGAAGCCAGGCAGAGATACACCCCCAGAGAGGAGTGTGGGCATTCTGAATGAGGAGCAGGGCAGTTAAAAAGAGATTAAAATCACTTATATAAGATAGTCCATCCGGGACTTTGTGCACCTTTGTTTCCTTTTTCACATGTGACTGGTGAATGGACCCTCCCCGAGATGCGTGTACAACTCTTTTCTAAGATGTATCCTACTGCAGAGGTCTATGGATGCATCTTCACCCTTTTTATAGAGTAGAGCCCCCTCTCTTTTGACCCCCAAGAAGCCTTCCTGTGCATGTGCAGACAGGGAAGTCTTCCTTGACCTCAGGTGTAAGCACTTTCCTCTTTACTTTGGCAGAGCTCAGTTTTTGCCACTAGCTTTGTCCTTGGAGTGTCTGGGTGAGAACAAAGCTTGAGTTTTACTCCACTTGACGAACACCAGCTGTCCAGCCCAGAGGCACATCTATCTCTTACCTCAACCTCATGAACATTAAAAAGATAATACAGCAATATTATCAACAACTCAATGGCCACTGCTATATTTAAAATGGATAGCCAACAAGGACCCACAGTGCAGCACAGGGAATTCTGCTCAATAATCTGTAATAATCTAAGTGGGAAAAGAATCTGAAAAAGGATAGAGAAAATAATAATTAAAAATTAAATAACAGAACTGAATCAAAATTAAAATACTCCCCCCCCCCCAAAAAAAAAAACCCACATCAGACCCAAATGGTTTCACTGGTGAATTTTACCAAAAATTTAAGGAGTAAAAATAATACTAATTCTCTATAATTTCTTTCAGAAAACAGAAGCAGAGAGAAGGCATACCTAACACATTTAATGACAGATTAGATGCTTTTACCTTAATCAGAAACAACGCAAAAATGTCCTTTTAAATTCAACATAATTGTAGAAGTCTTATCTAATACAACACAAGATCAAAAACATAAAAAGTATATATTAGACATAAAAAGAAGAAATAAAGCTGTCTTTATTCAAAGATGACCGTGTATTTGTATAGAAAATCACAAAGAATCTACAAAAATAAAACAAAACCACTGGGAAGTAATGAGCCAGTATAAGATTAAAGGATACAAGTCTCATATACAAAAGTCAACTGCTTTCCTGTAAGCCAGCAATGAACAATGCAATTTTAAAATTAAAAATTCAATAGCATTTATAATAGCAACAACAAAAAAGCAGTACTAAGGTATAAATCAAACAGTATATATAATCTATATATAATAAAACATTTAAAAGGAAATCAAAGATCTAAATGGAAAGTTATTCCACTTCATGGGTTACACATCAGTATTATTAAAGTATGAATTTATCCCAAATTAATCTGTAGATTAAGCACAATCCTAAACACAATCTCAATCAGAATTCCAGCAGTTAGAAATTAATTTTGTATTTCATAAGAAAGACAAAGAAACTAGAATAACCCACATCATATTGAAGAACACTGAAGAACTCACATTCTTATTTCAAGACTTAAGCAAAACAATAGATATACAGATCAATGGAACAGAACCTATTCACAACAGATCTATGTAAATATTGTCAACTGATCTTTGATAAAGGGACAAGACAATTCAATGACAAGAGGATTGTTTTCAACTAATGGTGTCTATAATTGTTAATGTAAAACGACAACGACAACAACAACAACAACAAAACTAAAGCCCAGACATAAACCTTACACCTTCCCTAAAATTTATCTCAAAATGGAATGCAAAATAGGGTTCCCAGGTGGCTCAGAGGTAAAGAATCCATGTGTCAGCACAGTAGTTGCAGGAGGCACAGGTTCTACCCCTGGGTTGGAAAGATCCCTGGAGGAAACAATGGCAACCCCTCCAGTATTCTCGCCTGGAGAACCCCGTGGACAAAGAAGCCTGGCAGGCTACAGTTGCAAAGAGTCGGACATGATTGAGCATGCACACGTGGAATGCAAAACATTAAAAATTCTGAATGAAAACATGAAAAAATTTATAAGAACCTGGGTGTGGTAATGAGTTTTTGTGTATAAACCCAAAAGCAAATTTCATGACAGAAAAAACATAAGTTTGACCTTATAAAACTAAAACTTTCTGCTCTATTAAAGAAGATTGTTAATAAAATGAATAGTCACATTCTCATGACAAAATATTTACAAAATATATTCAATAAAGAACTCATACACAAAATATACTAAGAAGTCTGAAAACTCAAAAAATAAGAACATAAACATCCAGAGCCTAAAAACAGGAAGAAAAACATTTGATCAGACATCTCAAAGAGGATATAAAGATGGTAAAGAAATATTTGAAAGGATGTTCAACATCACTTATCAACAGGGAAATAGTTAAATGAAGTCACCACAACACGTATAGAATGGCTAAACCCAATCCAGTACCAATGGTTGATGAAGAGAGTGCTGTGATCTCTCATTCATTGCTCATTTGAGTACAAAGTGGTACAGTAACTTTGGATGACAGTCTGCTAGCTTCTTAGAATGATAATGTAAGTCTTACCATGTGTTTCAACAATCACACACACAAATACCCAACTGATCTGAAAACATGCAACCTGCATGTGAATGTTTATATATTTATAATTTTCAAAACTAGATCCCAAAATGTTGTCTTTTGTAGGTGAGTAGATAGTCAAACTATGGTGCAACCATACATTGAAATACTACTCATTTGTAGAGTGTAACAGAGTAGAAGGCAATGGCACCCCACTCCAGTACTCTTGCCTGGAAAATTCCATGGACAGAGGAGCCTGGTAGGCTACAGTCCATGGGGTCACGAAGAGTCGGACATGACTGAGCGACTTCCCTTTCACTTTTCACTTTCATGCATTGGAGAAGGAAATGGCAACCCACTCCAGTGTTCTTTCCTGGAGAATCCCAGGGATGGGGGAGTCTGGTGGGCTGCCGTCTATGGGGTCGCACAGAGTCGGACACAACTGAAGCGACTTAGCAGCAGCAGCAGCAACAGAGTAGAACCAAAAAATCAAGAAAGCAAAATGACAAGCCATTTGTAGTCAAGAAAAATAAAAAAAAAATAGTGAAATCTACTAAGTAACAAAAAAGATTTCTTTTTTTAATTAGCCAAAGCCTCAAACGGGCACTTCTCAAGGTCATCAACTGATTAGCAAACAAAACTGAGCAATGATATTAACCATCAGAGAAATACTAATCATGAACATAATGCAATACAAATATGCATCCAAGAAAAATGACTAATAATAAGACTGACAATACCATTGTTGCCAATGTGCTGCACGTTACAGTTGCCAGTAAACAGTGTTGCCACTTAGAAAACTATATGGCAGTTTCTAAGAAAAAGTTAAACATATGTTTAAGTTAAATAAGTTAAACATATGTTTAACTTTTTATACATGTATACATGTGTGTGTATATAGATATAGCTGGGAATACTCTATACCCAGCACAACTAAGTATAAATTATAAATTCAACAAAAAAAGGTTCTTAGGTCCACTGAAAGATACATACATTATGTTCAAGCAGGTTTAGTTTCCCTTGTAACAGTCTAAATTAAAAATAGCTCATAGGTCTAATCAATAGTTGAATGCATATATACTGTGCATATGTGACTTGTACATACACATACATCTGGGAGTAAAAACATCAAGATGCTAAAAATTATTCCTTGTGAGTGGTGAATTATGAATAATTTTTAAAAATAAATTTCCCTATCTTCTGTTTCCTAAGCTTTCTGCAATAAGCATGTACTACTCTTTAAAATTTGAAACATACATACAAACCAAAAGATGTTATTAAAAGCAAACAAAGATAAACTGTGAGATGATGCTTTCTTTAGAAAATTCTTGACTTGATCAGTGTCACAAGAAAATTTCAGGAAACAAGAAATGGCACCCAGAAATTGAGAGCATTACATTTACAAATTAGCAGATACACTGCCCTTTAGCTTTGGGCAAAATAAAAGACCTGAAAGGATTTTTACACAAATTCTTTTAAGCTCTTGAGGAAAGTCTCAAGCCTACTGAACCCTTAGGCACTGATAGTTGACTACCCATATTGATAGATGACTACTAAAATTAGAATCTTCCCTTTGAAGATGACACAATGACAGGCTAAGTGAATTTTGCTTTCTCTGAGTAAAAGCTAGGAACAAGGTACCATCTGGTAGGTGTAAGTACACATGTCAGTGTGTAAGAATGCAACATGTCCTTCTGAGAACTAAAGTGACTACAAAATCAAAAGTTCACATTTTGAACAGTTATTTCATGTGACTATTTACTTTATACTCAATGGTCTTCCTAATATTTTCTGGACTAAAAAACAATGGATTACAGAATACTTTTCATAACATTCTAATCATGTTCATAAATTGGATTAAAAATTACATACATCTTAAAATATGAAAAGGAGTTTCAATATGGGTGACCACACATATTCCTAAATATATTAATAATTGTTATTTTTATAGTAAGATGATGAAGTATGGCATATGACTTTTGAAAGATTTTCTACAGAAAAATAAATTACTTCACAAAGAAATAATTTAAATAGCATTTGACCACTTATATTTATCTAATATATGTTCATTTATTTATATTATCTATTCCAAGTTTATAAATACAGCAATACTCTAAAAAATTTTAGCAACCTAAAACCAACAACTTAAAATGAATAATAAAGTTATAGGCACCACAGAGGGTGAAGAAGATAATTTAACTTTAGAAAAATTAGTGTATTAATTAAGAAATGAAAGTAGAAAATCCACTGATGTTAATAGATATTTTTAACTTTGATAAAATTCACTGTAGTAGCCAAGCTATTAATAGAAAAGTCCTGATAAATTTCTAACAGATTTATACTTCTAAGTAGAATACATAAATTGTCATAGGTCAAAGCTTTTACTGAATCATCAAGATGAAGCCAAATGTACTATAAAAATTATATTTTTAAAGATACCAGAGGACAAAGCAGTGCAATGAAGATGGTGAAACAGTGAGGGCAAATAATATCTCAGAGAGGGGAGCATCTTTCTGAAGTGAGGGTATAATTTCCAGCTGGCCAATTGTTTCTCTCACTGTTATTGTTGTTTTTCTCCCTTGGGAGATTTTGCTCTTTCTGCCGTTAGGTTGAGGCTCTGGTTTATCCCAGGCAGATGGCTTATGTTGGAAACTATGAAAGTTTTAGTGAGAGTATGGGGCTATGATAACTAACTGGAAATATTGTAGAGTCTGAAATTCAGGGCTAAGCTTCCCAAGGAGACATTTTCTGCGTTTGAAGACTGCATGGGATTCAGAGGATCTAGGACCAAAGCAGACTGGAACCTCTGGAATTTTCACTTTGCTTAGAACAAAGAACTAATGGAGGTCTGCCTCAGACTCCCAATTTGTCTCAGTCTCAAGATATCTATGGCAGCCCACTCCAGCACTCTTGCCTGGAAAATCCCAGGGACAGAGGAGCTTGGTTGGCTGCAGTCCATGGGGTCACCAAGAGTCGGACACGACTGAGTGACTTCACTTTCACTTTTCACTTTCATGCCTTGGAGAAGGAAATGGCAACCCACTCCAGTGTTCTTTCCTGGAGAATCCCAGGGATGGGGGAGCCTGGTGGGCTGCCATCTATGGGGTCACACAGAGTTGGACACGACTGAAGTGATTTAGCAGCAGCAGCAACAAGATATCTACCAAATGTTGAAGCTTTCTAGGACAAGAAGCTAAAAAACTAGGCTCAAAAGCTCAAAAGAGCTAAATGGAATATCCTGGATTCATTTTTCCTTTATTATGTTATTCATTTATCTACTTTTGGCTGTGCTAGGTCTTTATTGCTGGGCAGGCTTTTCTCTAGTTGCAGTCAGAAGGCGGGCTTCTCATTGCCATGGCTTCTCTTGCTGTGGAGCACAGACTCTAAAGTGTGCAGGCTTCAGTAGCTGCCACTTGTGGGCTCAGTAGTTGCTGCTCCCAGGCTCTAGAGCACAGGCTCAACAACTAAGCACATGGGCTTAGTTGTTCTGTGGCATATGAGATCTTCCCAGATCAGGGATAAGAACCAGTGTCCTCTGCATTGCAGGCAGGCTCTTAACCACTGAACCAACAGGGAAGCCTTCCTGGGTTCTATTAGTGCTAAAGAGACACAGAGTCCCAAGCTCCCAATAAAAAGCCAGTGGGGATGGGAGTGAGTGGCACATACTCAGAACAGGAATGATTATCACAGAACTCAGTGCAGTGATTACCTCCAGGAATGGAAGGATGCTTTGAGTGAAGCAGGGAGGGCATCAGGGCTCTTCTAAGAAACGTTGAATATGTTTTTGATAGTAGCTTGATAAGTTTTTCAGCTTTTACTTAAATATGAATTATGAATAATTAAATATGAATATCGACACATTTTACGTGGTAAAAAGTCAACAAAAGGTATATTTTAAATAAATAACAAGTTACAATAACAATCAGAAAATACAACCAACCTCAAGTCAACCACATAACAATCTTAGATAATTTATAGGTAAGTAACATAAAATGTTAGAAAATTCATGAGAATTCTTTCAATTTCACAGATAAAAATTGAAATATTTCAGTTGGCTTGTAGTATTGCAATATTCTGTTCTTTTTTCTCCATAATAACTTTCCAATAAAAAGAGACTAGGAACAATATTCTAAGATCATTTAGTCACAAATTAGCAAAATAAATATAATCATTCAGAAAAAACAGTTTCTCTCATTGTCATCAACCTCACCTTAACTTTTGTCAGTAGTCTAAAGTTACTTGGTATTGGTACATCTTTTAGTCTGCTTGAGTTGGCGTTATAAAACACCATCACCTGGATGTGTTTTCTCATGGTTCTGGAGGCTGGAAGTCCCAGATCCAGGTCCAGCAGTAGGGAGAACTCTCTTGCTGGCTTGCAGATGGCCACTTTGTCTTCATATAGCCTTTCCCTTACAAGTAAGCTGGGAGACAGAAAGTGAGGTTTCTGGTATCTCTTCTATTAAAGACACTAATCCTATCATATCTGGACTCCACCCTTATGACCTTATTTAACCTTAACTACCTTCTTAGAGGTCTCATTACCAACTATGGCCACACTGTAGGTTAGGCTTTCAATGTACCAATTTGGAAGGTGCACCAGCATTCAGGCTGTAACAGCAAGACAGATAGATAGGTATTTTCCCTTTTATAAATATAAATAAACTGATAAATAAGGATAAAGTCCTTAAGCCAGAGTGTCTGTTCACATTTTATGAAGGATTGGTTGCAAATTATCCTGAGGGAAGATATTTGATAGTCACACTTCTTTTGGTTAAAGTTTACTATTGATTAAGAGTATTCACTCTCTTGCTTTTTATTAGCATATCTCTATAAATATATTAAGGAGAAACTTGTTTCATGTGAATTTACACTACTATAAAAAAGAAGCTGTCATTGGATTTCATTATGACTCAGTCTAAACAATGGACTTGCAGTGTATAGAACCCACCAGAGTCTTGGGTATGCGGATTTGGCAGTTATTTCCTTCTTACAAGCAAATGCATTGGCAGCTATGAGGTCCTTGAACTTCCAGAAAATTGACGATATTCACTTCCAAGTAGAGACTTAAAAACTAGAAGAGTAATATGAAGAAATAAAGTGGGCAATGAACTGGACATGGAACAACAGACTGGTTCCAAATAGGAAAAGGAGAACATCAAGACTGTATATTGTCACCCTGCTTATTTAACTTATATGCAGAGTACATCATGAGAAACCCTGGGCTGGGAGAAGCACAAGCTGGAATCAAGATTGCCGGGAGAAATATCAATAACTTCAGATATGCAGATGGCACCACCCTTATGGCAGAAAGTGAAGAGGAACTAAAGAGCCTCTTGATGAAAGTGAAAGAGGAGAGTGAAAAAGTTGGCTTAAAGCTCAACATTCAGAAAATGAAGATCATGGCATCTGGTCCCATCACTTCATGGGAAATAGATGGGGAAACAGTGGAAACAGTGTCAGACTTTATTTTGGGGGGCTCCAAAATCACTGCAGATGATGACTACAGCCATGACATTAAAAGACGCTTACTCCTGGGAAGGAAGTTATGACCAACCTAGATAGCATATTGAAAAGCAGAGACATTATTTTGCCAACAAAGGTCTGTCTAGTCAAGGATATGGTTTTCCCAGCGGTCATGCATAGATATGAGAGTAGGACTGTGAAGAAGGCTGAGTGCCAAAGAATTGATGCTTTTGAACTGTGGTGTTGGAGAAGACTCTTGAGAGTCCCTTGGACTGCAAAGAGATCCAAACAGTCTATCCTAAAGGAGATCAGTCCTGAGTGTTCATTGGAAGGAATGATGCTAAAGCTGAAACTTCAGTACTTTGGCCACCTCATGCGAAGAGTTGACTCATTGGAAAAGACTCTGATGCTGGGAGGGATTAGGGGGCAGGAGGAGAAGGGACAACAGAGGATGAGATGGCTGGATGGCATCACCAACTCGATGGACATGAGTTTGGGTGAACTCCGGGAGTTGGTGATGGACAGGAGGCCTGGTGTGCTGCGAATTCATGGGGTCACAGAGTTTGACATGACTGAGTGACTAAACTGAACTGAACTGAGGCATAGGGATCATGTGAAACTTTTTTTTCACTCTGTGTATAAAGTCCTGAAATGCTGGCCTCACTGTAATTATAATGAATTGGAGTAAGGTCTATCTTACAGCATGGACTTCTCTTCCCTGTTCAAACACCCCAATATGAAAGTGGATTCTGAATAATACTTTTCTAAATTTCTAGTGTTCATCTTTTTTTCAATTTCCATTCTTCTTTACATTGTTCAAGATGAATAGAAAGGAAAATTATCTATTTCATGCTGTGATTTTGCTTAAAGTGAAGGAGGGAAAAGTGGAGAAGATGATTGTAAAGCAATTATACACCAATAAAATGTTCACTTTTCACATGGTAAAGTCACAAGGTTGTGTTAGTCTCAGATCTCTCTCCTAAAGAAGACATAGATGGCCAAGAGGAACATGAAAAAATGCTCAACATTGCTAATTATTAGAGAAATGCAAATCAAAACTACAATGAGGTTTTACCTCATACTAGTAAGAATAGCCATCACCAAAAGTCTACAAACAATAAATGCTGGAGACAGTATGGAGTGGGTATCCTACACTGTTGATGGGAATGTAAATTGATAACAGCCACTGTGGAGAAAGGTTCTTAAAAAGCTGACAATAGAAATGTCATATGGTTCAGCAATCCCACTACTGGACATAAACCCTGCTGCTGCTGCTAAATTGCTTCAGTCATGTCCGATTCTGTGTGACCCCACACCAGGCTCCCCCATCCCTGGGATTCTCCAGGCAAGAACACTGGAGTGGGTTGCCATTTCCTTCTCCAATGCATGAAAGTGAAAAGTGAAAGTGAAATCGCTCAGCGATAATTCAAAGGGACACATGTATACCAATGTTCACTGCAGCACTATTTACAATAGCCAGGTCATGGAGACAACCTAAATGTCCAACACATTTTTTTTACAATCCTTTTTCTCTTAAACCTTCAACAATTTTAGAATTTCCAATTCAATCTTTAAACTAGGAAAAATGATTTAGGTAGTTTGGGTAGTCCACCAAAACACTGACATTTTCAAATGATGATTAAAAGACTCTCTAACTTGAAACTTTAAAAATGAACCATCAATTTTCATCTCACTGTTGTTTTAGAACTGCAATTAAACATGCCATATGTTAGCTAATCTGCAAATAATACTTCTGTGATCATTTGTGGAATTTCCCTCCCCCGGACTTCTATTCCAAGCTCCACGGAAGCAAAGAAGTGCCTTGTGAGTTAGTTACCACACTTCCCTTCTAGGAGCTGAAGATTTTGAAGGCTTCCATTTAGCCATGCAAGATCTGAATTTAGCATAATAGGATAGGTTCATGGAGGGGAAGGGAGACAGAGGGATGACAGGACTTTTATCACCCTTTTATCAATAGTAAAAAAAAATAATAATAATAATAAATAGTCTTTATTAAGTATCCACAATTAACAGTTCTGTTATGATTCATGTGTAATACCTGGTTTTACCCTCAAGAAAATATAAGACAATGTACAGACAACTACACAGAACCACAAATTTTATGAAGTAATATAGTAAAGGGAATAAAGTATGGATTCAAACAGTTAAGGGAAAAGAAAAAAAAAATCACATTTTTGCAATTCATCTTCTCTCCTTCAGGAAACCACTTTTCAAGATTTCACTTATTGTTACTTCATCTGTGTATAATTTTCTGACCTGCTCTTGGCCCTCCCCACATCCACAGACAGATGGAAATCATCCTTCTCCATGTTCGCACAGCACTTAGCACAGATTGGTAAGACCTTTCTGTTCTGAGCCTTCCCCTACAGCCTGTACATAAAGAGGATTACAACATCACCAAAGCTGTTTTGTCAGTTTTACATAACAGGTAGGAAAGTGTTGCTTGCTTTCTTTGGGTGGGTGGCTAGGGGGTAAGTGGTTTTGTCTTGAAGAATCTAGAGCAAAGGAGGATGGGAGAAAGACCAGAGGTCTTGGACCAAGTTCAAGATGGAATGTCTATCTCTATGCATAGACATTAAAAAGATATATTAACAAATTTTCTAGGCAGTTATGAATCAGACCATCTGTAATGGCCCCTAGAAGCACAGATCCATGACTTCATGGGCATGTAGCATAACCATTCTACTTGTCACAATACACTGAAATAATTTAAGTTTACTTTTGTTGTTGTTAAGTTGCTAAGTCGTGTCCAGACTCTTTTGCGACCCCATAGACTATAGCCCACCAGTCGCCTCTGTCCATGGGAGTTATGTAAAAAGGGGCTGTGGGAGTTGATAGGGAAAGATTATCTCCAACAGTTACACTATAGTGGAGCAAAATTTTGATATAGTAACTGTCAGAGATATGTTTCCCTATCAACACCCTAGTCTTTTTACGTAGCTTGTCACATTAAAATAGATGACACTGATGAGTCAAAGGCACAGGAAGAAAGAGTAAAACAAACAATAAAACCAACTCTTGAAACTTTTCGGAGAGAATTTTAACTTGAAAATAAAATTTCATTTATATGAGCTTGCTAATTTAGAATTCAAAAGGCTAGGCTTTGAAAGGAGACTATACCATAAAAATATAGTTGAAATAAAATAAAAACAACCAAATCTGGTATCACCCTTAAAGCATAGAAATGGCACTCAGTAAGGTTAAAGAGTTTTGTGGGACCCTATACAAAGATAACACAGATTGTGCAGGGACATGGAATGACTGGCTGTCCCAGGAGCCAATGAGCATCTGTGGCACACCCATAGACATCAGTGAGCACCATCAAATGTTCATATGGAGGTCACAGCCCATATAAGAGCCCCTAGTCCTCATTAGTGAAGAAGGCAATGGCACCCCACTCCAGTACTCTTGCCTGGAAAATCCCATGGACAGAGGAGCCTGGTGGGTTGCAGTCCATGGGATCACTAAGAGTCGGATATGACTGAGCGACTTCACTTTCACTTTTCACTTTCATGCACTGGAGAAGGAAATGGCAATCCACTCCAGCGTTCTTGCCTGGAGAATCCCAGCGATGGGGGAATCTGGTGGGCTGCCATCTATGGGGTCGCACAGAGTCGGACACAACTGAAGCGACAGCAGCAGCAGTCCTCATTAGCAGTAAGAATCTACATCTGTCATGCCCTTTTCAAATTATTCCTTGCAAAAAAGGAATAATTTTTCTTTTTCTTTCTTTCTTTCTTTTTTTTTTTTTTGAGGCCCTTCCTTTTGTCAAGAATGCAGAATGCTAAAAACATCAGTGCAAACAAAGGAGGCCAAAAATAGTTATGATAAAATAAGGAGGGGAACTTGAGATACCTAGAGGGCAGGCGGTAGTTTGAGAGTAGAAACCCCCAGATTGTACACATATATGGGACTATAAGGAACTGCCTGAACTCTCTTCCTGTATTAGTGATTCTCAACCAGGACAATTTTGTCCTTTCCTTCTGGAAACATCTGACCACATCTAGAGACATTTGCGATTGTCACACCCTTGCAAGGGGGATGTACTGTTGGCATCCAGTGGGTAGACTGCCCGGCAATGTTGCTAAATATTCTACAATGCACAGAAAAGCCCTTCACAGGAAAGAATCATTCACTTATTTGGTCTAAAATGTCAATAGAGCTAAGTTTGAGAAACCATGCTCTACAGTATGACCTAGTTAAACAAGATTTTGTTAGGCCTACTCTGTTAGACCATAACCTACTGGAGGATATCTAGGAAATCTTATTTATCTTTGTCTAGATATTAAGGATAAGCAGAAAAGTATTCTCTGTAAGTGGGAGAGAAAACTCTTAAGACGTTTTCTTTAAATTCTTAATAAAAGAAACAACCAGCATGCTATTTCCTTTTATGAAAATATAAAATACCTATGAAGAAGCACCTGTGTATATTAAAATAAAAGTATTTTTTCTGAATAATAACTAATATTGAAACTTAATGAATGAAAACAGAGATTTATTTTCTCACAGTTTCCCTGAGTCAGAAATCTGGGAGTCGTTTAGCTTGTGTTTCTCTGACTTAACTTCTCACATGAGGTTTCAAGCAAGCAGTCAGACAGGGCTGCAAACTTAACTGGTGCTAAAGGATCCACTTCCAAGGTCATTCATGTGATTTTCAGGCTTTAATTTCTTACTGTATGTTGAACTGACAGCCACAACTCCTAGTCACACAAAATGGGTTTGTCTGCACTGTAGCTCACAACAGGATGGTTGGTTTTCTCCATAGAAGTGAGCCAAGGAGCAAAGAGAGGGAAACGAAGAGGGGTGAGGGGGAGAGAGAGAAACCATAGTCTTCTGTAACCTAGTATCAGAAATTATACATTATATCACTTCTGCATTATGCTAGTCATTAGAAGAGAAGAGAAGCAATAATTTTAGCTCACACTCAAAGAGCAGAATACCCAAGGACAAAAAGACCAGAAAGTATAGATCACTGAAGAGATAGCACAACCCATGTTATTGATCACGATGCTGAGAATTCAGTAAGGTTCAATAAATCATATCACTATGGGCTTTCCTGGTGGCTCAGTTGGTAAAGAATCTGCCTATAATGCTGGAGAGCTGGGTTCCATCCCTGGGTTGGGAAGATGCCCTGGAGAAGGGAAAGGCTACCCACTCCAGTATTCTGGCACAACCCATTTTATTGATCATGATGCTGAGAATTCAGTAAGGTTCAATAAATCATATCACTATAAAAAAGGGATCTGATAGTTGAACCCAGGACTCTCAAGATCATGTAATTAGTTATTTCTCTTTCAAAAACAATTCATTGGAATAATGAGTGTATTTATGAGATCATTTATTATTTTAAATTATTAACAACACTTTGGTATATTTTCTACCTCTGGACTTTAGTTAAGTTTAGGTTTATCTGCATAAACAACAAGCAAGAAGAAAATTACAGCAACAACCATGTTAGCAAGATGGACTTTTTCTCTCACACACATAAAAGAACTCTGGAGGAAGACAAGCCAGGACAAGTAAGAAAACTCTACACTGTGATTCAGAACTCCAGGTTCTGATGGCTCTGTTTCAACATTCTAGCACACAGCTTCTATTTTTATTTAAGCTAACCTCACATTCCAAGATGGCGGTTGGGAGTCTAGAAATTCATTGCTTGACAAAGGAACATGGGGAAAAAACAGCTGCATTTTTCCCAGCTGAAGTTAACACCTAAAGAGCTTTTTGAAAATGGCATACAATGCTTTCCCTTACACTTCCTTGGCAATAGCTAAGTCATACAACCATGCATAAATGTAAGATTGACAGGGAGACACACTCATTTGTTCTGTGCAGCAAGATGTTTGTTCATTGTTTAAAAAAAAAAATTCTAATACTGAAAAGGAAGAAGTGAATAAATACTGAGATAGAAAAATGATTGTCTTTCCTTCTCTGAATTATAAAACTGATGCTTTCTCATTAAAGACTGTGTGGATAGTAGAGAAATGTAGAAAAAAAGATAAAACATCACCTATAAGCCCATTTCCTCCAGATAATCTGTTCTTTACATCCTTGTGTACTTTCTTCCTTTGGATTCCTCAACATATAGTTTGTGGGTTGCTTCTTTTTTTAAAATTCCATATGAGGGCATGAGGATTTGCAAAGGTGGGGATAAAAAGAGTGCTGTGGGAGTAAAGAAAGGACAGCTAGACTAGCTTTCAGGGTTTATACGGGAACAATGATCATTAATAAGGCCTGAGAATAAAGGACCTTAAAGATAAATAGGACTGTTTCCTACATTTGGCAGGATGGAAATTTTTTCACAAAATACATCTGAGGACTTACTTTAGGAATTTCAAGATGTTTAGAATATTGTAAGGAAGGAAAAGACTAGAAATAATAAGTTGAACAAGCAATTATAGTGAGTAGTCCTGAGATAGCAATACCCTAAAGAATGGTACACAAAATAAAAAGGAATAAACAGATGAGGCAAAGTAACACTGCACACATAGAAAATGATGCAATGTGATCTAAGCTAGATAAATAGTTAATGTTAAGATTTCTCTTCCTTATTTCAGAGTATGAATGTAATAAAATAATAGGTAGTAAAATAAGGCTAGGGTTCCCAGGTGGTGTGGTGGTGATGAATCCTTTTGCCAGTGCAGGAGATTCAGGAGATATGGGTTCAATCCCTGCACCAGGAAGATCCACTGGAGGAGGAAATGGCAACCCACTCCAGTATTCTTCTGTGGAAAATCCCATGGACAAAGAAGCCTGGCAGGCTACAATCTGTCAGGTTGCTCAGAGTTGGACACAATTCTGAAAGAGATGGGAATACCAGACCATCTGACCTGCCCCTTGAGAAACCTGTATACAGGTCAGGAAGCAACAGTTTGAACTGGACATGGAACAACAGACTAGTTCCAAATAGGAGAAGGAGTATGTCAAGGCTGTATATTGCCACCCTGCTTATTTAACTTATATGCAGAGTACATTATGAGGAATGCTGGGCTGGAGGAAGCCCAAGCTGGAATCAAGATTGCTGGAGAAATATCAATAACCTCAGATATGCAGATGACACCACCCTTATGGCAGAAAGTGAAGAAGAACTAAAGAGCACTTTGATGAAAGTGAAATAGGAGCGTGAAAAAGTTGGCTTGAAGCTCAACATTCTGAAAACTAAGAGCATGACATCTGATCCCATCACTTCATGGCAAATAGATGGGGAAACAGAGGCTGACTTTATTTTTCTGGGCACTAAAATCACTGCGGAAGATGACTGCAGCCATGAAATTTAAAGATGCTTGCTCCTTGGAAGGAAAGTTATGACCAACCTAGACAGCATATTAAAAAGCAGAGACATTACTTTGCCAACAAATGTGCGTCTAGTCAAGGCTATTGTTTTTCCAGTAGTCATGTATGGGTGTGAGAGTTGGACTATAAAGAAAGCTGAGCACAGAAGAATTGATGCTTTTGAACTGTGGTGTTGGAGAAGACTCTTGAGTCCCTTGGACTGCAAGGAGATCCAACCAGTCTATCCTAAAGGAGACTAGTCCTGGGTGTTCATTGGAGGGATGTTGAAGCTGAAACTCCAATACTTTGGCCACCTGATGAGGAGAGCTGACTCATTTGAAAAGACCTTGATGCTGGAAAAGATTGGATGCAGGAGGAGAAGGGGACGACAGAGGATGAGATGGTTGGATGGCATCACTGACTCGATGGACATGGGTTTGGGTGAACTCCAGGAGTTGGTGATGGACAGGGAGGCCTGGCGTGCTGTGGTTTATGGGGTCACAAAGAGTCAGACACGACTGAGCGACTGAACTGAGCATTCATGCACAAAATAGAATTACAAGAGGGAGAAATATAAACCATAGTACTATTTAAGGTGATTTGGGATCATAACATTTATAAAAATCTGAAGCAGCATCCCCAGTCAAGATGGATATAGCAGGGGAAGGTGTCAGAGAGGTAAGTGATAGCAGCCAGGGCAAGCATAATGACACACAGATAGTATTCAGAAAATCACAATGAGGAGGGGGCAGTGCCAGCCACGGTCAAACACCCCAGGTGTCCAGAGAGATGAAGAAAAAGGCTTAGTGACCTGCAGGTAAATGTGATTTGGAAAACTTGAAGAATCAAGAAAGGTCAGTCATGCACTAGAACCAAGTTTGGTTGTCTTGGGGGATTTTGTTTTTATTTGTTTTAATTTAATACTCTTTGTTTGATGAAATCACTTGAAAAGTGACTGCAATATTTTGGCTAGTGAGACTCAGTATTGGATGCTGGTTTGAGTTAGTGAGGGCATTATTTTATTTATGCAGAATATTGTCTTCATCTTTTTAAAGGTTCATCAAGCCCCTACCATTTCCCAAAAGTTAAGTGAATGAAATTCTGCCTTGCCAAATGCCAGATGTCTGGTGTCTTATTTGTGGAATTAAAAATAATTAAGTAAATCACAGTCTAACTGTTTTGCTCCATCTCCAGCCCACATGTCTATCTAGGTCTTTTATTCCAGACAATAGATACATAAGCACATGCTAAACTTTTTCATTTCCTTATTTAAACTGTAGACCACAATTCATCCTGCAGTCAGAATTTGAGGCTAAGTTTGTCAAAAAGTTATTAAGCAGCTGTCATAGATCTGGCCTTTTCCATTACTGCTGGAGAAGTGACAGAGTGAAAATACAATTATTTCATTCTTAGAAATGTATCCATTTTTAATTTGTATATTCTACAATAAAAAAGAAAGCTGATTTTGAGTCCAAATTCTGCCAAATACAAATAGACATATAGATATCTGTCTTATAGAGCTTTGGAAAGAAATAAAAAGATAAACTTTGTAGGATATATCACCAGATGGGCATGTTGTATATGCCTGCCCAGTAATACCTAGTAGCTACAATGGCATAAATTAGCCATCTTATTTTAATTGTATATGAATCACATGTTTTTCTAAGTCCAAAAAATAAAGTATGCAAAGTTTACTCTAGAAATTAGAAACTAATGCATAGTGTGGTAAAGTAAAATTCCCATGGCAAACGGCTAGCAGGGGAAGAGTTGAGATTCAAACTCAGATCTGTCCAACTTCAAATTAATTGCTCATCTCAGTATGAAACTAAATCTCATATTAGACCTGACTTCTAAACTTGAGTATTATCAACATTAACTCCTACCTTATCCATAATTGTAAAGTCTTAACTTTAAGTAATTGCTTAACATAGCAAGAAAAAAGTACTAGTTATATTATACTTTATTAATTCTTCTCTGATATAAGCAAAATAACAGATTTGTTCAGTTAATAGCTGTTTATTAAGCAACTAGTATGTCTTAGGTTCTAACTAGTTTAGAAAAAAAAGGTGAAAATCAGGATAAAATTTACAAACTTCCCAAATTTAAAAAGCATAATGAATTGAAACAGTGGCAGAGTTGTAGCAAATATGGTAATGGATTGCTGGGATTATAAATTAGCAAATTAACTTTGAACAGTAATTGTGGATTATCTACTAAAATGGAAAATATTGAGTATGATTCTACTTTAGATTCACAACCCAGATATTCATTTGCACACGTGGAAGGAGACACAGAGAAGAATATTTATTTCAATATTATTTTCAGCACACAAAATAAGTTATGCCCTAAAGTTCAATAGTAAGGCGAATGGTAATATCTATTCTCTGGAGTAGTCATATGTAGTAGTTACAGAGATAAGAGAGATTTGTATCTATTTTTCCAGAGAAAATTATAAGACACTGTGAGACAAAAATGTCTCAAATAAAGTGTGCTAATATTCAAAAGCACAGAGAAATTTTTATTTCATTTTGCAAAAGACGAAACTATCTGCACAGAGAGATTAAACAACCTTCCAAGGGTCATTCAGATCCTTAAATACAAACCTAGCTTTATCTGGTACCTGTAGACCTTACTACAGACCACACTACAGCAGGCCATACTACAGACCATACTCTTGCCAGGAGACAGTGTTTCCCATTCACCTGGTAAGGCTTTTAGGAACCCAAGAGTCTCCAGTTTCTGGAGGGACCAGGCAGAGACAAAAGAAAAACCTTTCATTTCTACCCACAAGTATGTTTACCAAATTGTTGTAAGTCATAGCTAACTTGAAAGGAAAGATTTCTTTTTATCTGTCAAACACAGATCAAAACCAGTAATATCCCAGACAAACCCAAAATTACAGCCATATCCACCTGTTAACCCAGTAACCAACCTGTTTAACTTTTCATGAAGTCACCCAGTTTTCCCTTAGTATTCTCTAATTTTTTTTACCCAGTTTTCCCTTAGTATTCTCTAATTTTTTTTACCCAGTTCAGTGGTATAATCTGAAATTTATCACAGACCTGTACTTATCAAAAGTCCCTTCCTATGAATCTTCTTAAAGATGAAACACCCTTGCAAAAGTTTCAGGGTGTTATAACAACTGTCTATAAATGACAAAAGACTAAAAAGCACAGTTAAACACCTCATTACAATGTAATCAATAAAGCAACTTGGTTACAATAACAAGAATTATGATTAAATATAATCGGAACCCTTAAACATCTTCATGCTCAAGCTCAGTTCTGTCCCATTCTTTGTGACCCCATAGACTGTAGCCTGCCAGACTCCTCTGTCCATGGAATTTCCCATACGAGAATACTAGAGTGAGTTGCCACTTCCTTCTCAAGGGCATCTTCCCGGTCCAGGGATCAAAACAGGGTCTCCTGATTTGTCAGGCAGATTCTTTACCTCTGAGCCACCAGGGAAGCCCCAAGTAGCTTCAATACCAGGTATCAATTCAGTACTGATATTTCCCGGATCACACAAACCCCAAATTCATTGGGACAGAGAGCCCACGTGGATCATTTATAACTCAAAGTTGCAAAAAAGAGAAACACCAGTTCCTTCTAAAAAGCTAAGGGCATATGCAAAAACAAACAGTTTTATAATGTCAAAAGAGCCCCATTTTGTCCATATCCAGGGATATTTTTTTTCCAATTTCTAAATAGTGGATTCAGTTTCAACAAATAACAGTAATAGATAATAATACAAATTATTCACTCACATGCTCCACTTTTAGAGGAACCAGAATAAGCATTCAAGTTAGCTTACTTCACCTGGACTGTCAGCTCAGCCTCTGTGGCCTTTCCTAATACAAAAATCAACAGCTGTGGCCCCTTCTCCACCTCTTTGCCCCACCACCCTACCCCACCACTTAAAAGGCAGCCAGTATCTCCCCAGCAGCCTTAGGGGTGTCTGATATTTCTCTGTACTCCCTTGGTAGCCCCTGTTCATCAAGGACAGCCACCACAGAGCCCCACAGACTAGTGCAGACTACCCCAAGATTCCCCCGCAGCTTTGGGGATAGCCTCTGGAACTTTCAGGCCCCATCTGTTAGTGGACAGCCACCCCAGGATTAAACCTGCAACTTTCAGGTGCTACATTCATCCACGGCTTATCATTGCCATGGGATTATTGCCTGCCATTTTCAGGTCCCACATGTTAGAGGACGGCCCCACAAATTTCCATCCCCTATCTTTACTTTCTGACATCTTGGCACTCATTGGAGCCCCCTCGGTCTCTTGGGTGCTCTGCCAACTGCTGGGCTGCACCACGAGTCCTACAAGCCCTAAGCTCTATACTTGGCTAGACTCAAGACCCAAGAAAGAGCCCAGAGTCAGTGACAGAGACATCCATGGTTTAAAAGATGGAGTAACTTACATGTCTGATGCAAGGTCCTGGAGCAACACCCCACTGTGCACAGCAGATGCAGGCAGGGCGCAGCCTCAGTCTTCACTCCCAGTTTTCACTGCAGAGAGGAGTGGAAGGTTATCAGTTATGGGGGAATTGATATCAGGTGGGCTCACCCATGGCCAGGGAAACGAGCAGGAGGCCATGCCCCTGTTCCTCTTTGATAAGCCAGCACGTGGAGATGTTCTAAACTAAAGGTTACAACAGTCACCAGCTGGGGCAGGGGCAAGTATGTAGGAAGAACAGCCATGTGAACAGGTGTAGGCGAAGCAGGGACTGACTGTGCAGCGGATGTACAGAGAGCAAGAGAACAGCCACCTTGGGCGGCGTGTTCATACAACACTCTTGGACCAGAAGCAGTCAGTTCCTAGGTGTGAAGAGAAACCTAGAGATTGTCTAGTTCAGGGCCTTGAACCTTATATACCTAAGGGCCTGAGAGGGACCATGAGGATAATGAGAGGCTTGGCTTTTGCTCTTCCCTGACACCACTTCCCGTTTCTACTTTAACATAGAAGTTGTAAGTTATTGTGACTTTTCATTTAGGAATTGATGGGAATTTTAAAAAATGTTCTATGAAAACACCCATATGAAACCAAATACCTCAAACTGAAAACAAGGAGGGCTTCCCTGGTGGCTCAGGGGTAAATAATCCACCTGCCAATGCAGGAGACTGGGGTTCAATCCCTGGTATAGGAAGATCCCACACACCATGCAGCAACTATGCCCATGTGCCACAGCTACTGAGCCTGTGCTCTAGAGTCCAGAAGCCACAGCTACTGAGCCCACGCACCCGAGAGCCCATGCTCTGCAACAAAAGAAGCCACTGCAATGAGAAGCTCACGTACTGCAACTAGAGAATAGCCCCTGCTCACCTCACTGCAACTAGAGAAAAGCCTGCTCAGCAACGAAGACCCAGGACAGCCAAAAATAAATAAAAAAATAAAAATAAGGAAACTGAAACCCAGAGAAGCAAGCTAGGTTGCCCAGAGCCACAAGGCAAAGAGCCATGAATCAGAGCTGCATCCCCCACGCGCAGACTGCCTTCTCGGCTACCACGCCGCTTCTATGCCTTCTCGGATCTTAACCCGAATGCCTCAGAACTGTGAGAAAAAGTCTCTGTTGGAAAAGGCAATCATTCAGAAAATTATCTTAGGAAGGCACCAAAAACCAAACAAATGGCGGCTGGGCCAAAAGATGGAAACTAAAGCTGCAGATGGATAAGAAAGGGTGACGAGAATTGCTTCAAAACGTTTTTTGCTTTCAACATACGTTTTCAGAGGTTCTGCTTTTCTCCTGGAGCTGGAATAAATTTTCAAAGGGGACTAATTGCACTTTCTTAGGGGGAAAAAAAAAGTAATTGCTTTGCAGTTTAATTGAATGAGGATAGATTAGTTTCCGCCGATGGTTTGTCTCCTTTTAGTAATGGAGACTTGCTGAAAATGAGCAGCCGATGAGCAAAGGAAACCAGCTCTCAGGGCCCAGTCTGATGGGCGCCCAGAATATAAACACTGGTCTCATTTTCTCTGTTGAAATTTTGGGGCATGTTTGTCTTCTTTTGTTCACAATTCATCAGTTCCTGTAGCTTTCAAAAGTCACCAAGTAGCTCCGAACCTGGAAATACTTTATGATGTTGAATGAAAAAAAAAAAAAACTGGTCTAGAAAACAGGACACCTGCCTTAAAAAAAAAAAAAAAAAAACAGGAAAACTCCTTTTTAACCTTACAATGTCTTCTTTTTGCCATCTATAATGAAAACGAAATAAAATTAATTCATTCCAAGAATATTTATTGATTAGTATTTAGAGAGTAGTGAACTCTCACTCTAGGTATTTGCTTTCATATGAAAAGAAGTCAATTCATGTACCTATTGGCTTCTTTCTGCCTCTCTACATACTGATCTGCTGGGAGGATAGTGACCTTATTTGATTAGAATAATTGAAGAGAATAAACTGGCCAGCCTTAGTTTAGCTCCTTCCAAGGAATCTGGCCTGATTTTCCAGGGGTACATTCTTTTATGACCTTCCTTGGTGGCTCAGACGGTCAAGAATCTCCCTGCAATGCAGGAGACCCAGGTTTGATCTTTGGGTTGAGAAGATCCCATGGAGAAGGGAATGGCAACCCACTCCGGTATCCTGGCCTGGAGAATTCCATGGACAGAGGAGCCTAGTGGGCTACAGTCCTTGGAGTCGCCAAGGAGTCAGACATGACTGAATGACTAACACTTTCACTTGTCATATTGTTTTCGTCAGGCTAGTCTGGTGTTGCCTGAGATACAGAAGGAGTCAGCCAATTCGCCAGTGAGTTGACCCACGTGGTTCTCGTAATAGCTTACAGCCAGTAATGTAGGCAATGCTTTTTTACCCTCACCTACCATTGTTGTTCATTCTCTCTCTCTCTCTCTCTTTTTTCTGGAACACATATGGAAAAGGCGTGGCCTCTCAGAGACTGTGACATCTTCAGTGTGTCAGCTACTCAGCTAGATCTGGCTTGCAGTGGTGACATGGGCTGAGAAAGACTTTTCCCATGGAGCTTGCAGTCTAGTGGAAGAGACATAACATCAAAAGGAATAAACACATCTCTAAGATAATTGTTTCATAATGATCTTATGAGACAGAGTAACTACCTGAAGGAGGTTACTTCAACTGAGTAATAGTGGATGTACGAACTGGGTCTGAATAGAGAGAAATAGGCAAGTGAGTGAAAATGTGGGGAAAAAACATATCATAATAGGAAGAGCAAGTCAAAAAGACCTTAGCATGTTCAAGGAATAGGTGAAAAAAATGTAACATGACTGGAGAAAGTGATAGGTGGGGAAATGTAGGGATATTAGAATAAAGTGATAAGTAGAACATATCTGTTAAAGTTAAAATAATGCAAGACACACTTGGGATTTCTTTGGCTGTCCAGTGGTTAAGACTTTGCCTTCCAATGCAGGGGGTGCAAGTTTGACCCCAAGTTTGACCCCTAGTTGGTGAGTTAAGATACCACATGTCTTGCAGCCAAAATAAATAAATAAATAAATAAAACATGAACAATATTGTAATAAATTCAATAAAGACTTTAAAATAGTCCACAACAACAAAAAATATTAAAAAGAAAAGTAATGCAAGAAACATCATTTGATAAAATATCAGAGACATGCTACCTTTTTTTTTTTTTTTTTAGGTGAGCACAGGGAGGTCAATTCAGATCGTTTCTCAAAGTGAAATTTGAAAGTTTACAATAACAAGGAGTTTCATTACTGAAAGAAGATTTAAATGGATATTCTGTTTGTTTTCATTGTTTTACTTATTTTTTCATGCCCAACCTCATTCTTCATGTCCATATACAGATCCCCGTATGAACATGCATAAAAATAAGGAGCCTATCATTTTGTCACCTCACTGTGTAATATGAAAACACACACACACACAGAGTCTGAGAGAGACAGAGAAAGAAAGAACCTGTTGGAAGTTTTCAAGAGATAAGTAACTGACAGATGGAAGTCACAACATCTGGGTTGTTTTAGGTCTGTCTCTGACATAAATTGCAGATTAGAACAAGCCCCCTTGATCTCAATTTCTTCATTTAGTAACAATCTGGAGAATCTTGACAATCCTTTCTCTCATCTATCCAAAGGACTTTTCTATCTCTGAAACATTTCTTAAACTATCTCTTTCCTTCATTCTGATATTCCTCTGATTTTTTTCTATACCATTTGCCTCTTCTTTTATTTTCACAGTTTATAGAAGTTGATTAACAATACAACAAAGAAAGCAGAATGAGAAGAGAAATGATGAAAAGCAAGATTAAAGTATGCAGTTCATTTATCTAATGAATAGCACAAAGCTCCTGTGAATTTATTCATTCTAGGAACAGCAGGTTGAAAAAGGTGGAGTGAACTCACTTAATTCTGCAGTGCTGACACTGAGTAGGAGCCAGAGCAGTGAGCTATTTAGAGAAGCAGGCCATACATGGATAGCATAAGAAATACTGTGTGTGGCCCACACAGCTGTTTTCTTTAATAGATTGGATGCTAAGATTTAAGCAACATTCAAATACTCGGTCTCTCTTTAAAATTTGGAAGGTCTAGCATATATGGCCTACATGTTTGCACTGCAGCAATTGTCTGACACTAATAGAAGCTGTCCCCTCTGCAGAAGACACGAATACCTGGGCTTTGTTCATCTACCTTGCTCACTTCATGAATTTATATTGCCTGTCTTGCTTCTATAAGTAGGAAAATTTATGTCTCATGACTTAAGCCTAGAGAATGCAGGCTGATGTCCCTAAAATTGTAAGGTACTTAGATTAGGCAAACATGGTTCTGAATATGTGATCTTTACCTGTCCTGTGGTCCTGCACAAATCCCAAATCAGCTTCAGTTTCCTCACTTGCAATATGAAAATGATAATATTTACAAGGCTGATATGCAAAAAAAGTGCTTCAACTTATTTGAAAGCACAATAAAAAGCAATTTAGAGCTTTCTCGTTACGTAGGTATTGCTGAATAAGATTCGACAGGAATTGTAGGTACAGCACTGGAGTTTCTATAGTAAGAACTAATGAAAGAATGGCAGTGAATGGGCATCTATTTTGGAAAGTTCCAGGCAGCCTTACAAACCTCAAGTGATAGCATGCTGATTTTTTTCCATTGGAGAGCAAAGCCTTCCATAATAACAATCCATTTGATTTGGTTCTGGTGGTATCGAATTCACCTCCAGCTTTAGGAGGTGTTGTATGACTCAGACTGGACCCAATTTAAAACATTGCAACCCTCTTCCTCTCACCTCCTTCATTCATGGAAAGTGACAAGTTCAGGGGTGGGCAACACCTAAACCAAAACTAGTGATATAGATGAGGTAGCCCTGGGCTTTTTTTGAGATGATTACAAGAGTGTTTTTCTCACACCTTGTCCTTGAAGTCCTGAGGATGTCACTTTGGACTGGAGCCACCTAGTGGACAGAGTTTGAAAGAAAGTATCTAAAGAGTAAAGCAAAACTGGCTGGAAAATGGATAGATAAGAAACAAGAAGAGAGAAAAGACCACATGATATTGTTTGGACAGGGATTAAGCTGTTTCTGAAGCTAGCCCTTCACTTTACAGTAAAATCTTTCTTCCCCAGTGCCTGCTTGGTCGATGAATATATTTGAAATTTTCTTTTGCTAGCTGTAAATAACACACTGCTATTAATCTTTATCTTTATTGATATCTATCTATCTGACTATCTATTGGAGCTTCCCAGGGGGCCCAGTGGTAAAGAATCTGTCCACCAATGCAGGAGACACAGGAGGCATGAGTTTGATCCCAGGGTCAGGAAGATCCTCTGAAGAAGGAAATGACCACCCACTCCAGTATTCTTGCCTGGAAAATCCCATGAACAGTGGTGCCTGGTGGGCTACAGTCCATGGAGTTGCAAAGAGTTGGACACGACTGAGCACACACAGGCACACACATATCTATCAATCAACTACCTATCATCACTAGAATTACTCATTTCAGCATCACTGTTTATTAAAGAGGGTCACTTGGAAAGAACCCACATCATTTATTTCTCAATATGTTTCGTATCCCCTTTCCCCCAAATTAAGATGTATGGATTTTCACTTTAGTATTCAATTTAATTTTAGTGTTTATCTAAACTATGTGGAGGAGGAAGCAATAAATAGATATTAAATAGTCTAGCTCCCTCTAGGAACTTTCAGCATCTTTGATTCAGGGGAGAACATATAAGGTCAAGAATTTTAAGGACATTTTGCCACCTCAATCTCAGTGAATTGCATTACCAGTCAGCCCTTTTTTGGAGCAGCCAGGGAAATTTCAATATGAGCACTACATTTGATGATACAGAATTACTAATATTATGAGGTAGAGTAAATAACAGTATGTTGATTAAAGAGACAGTGGTCTACATTCTTAGGTGGTGCATTTTGGAGCATTTAGAGATGAAGTGTCATGATGTGTGCAAATTCATTTTTTTTAATATACAGGTATGCATTGATACTAGCACATTTTGTTCTGTGAAATTACTTCTCTACCATGATCAGTTCTTATGTTCAATTTTCCATCTCCAGGAGTGCTGGACTCAGACCTGACTGTGTATCATCCTCTTGTCCACAGTTATTAGTTCAGGATGAGCATGAGACTCAAGATCAATGAGACATATTCTTGGCATTTTGGCTTGCTAAATTTTGAGTCAGGAGATGCCAACAACAATTTCATCAGGTTGTAGTGAGGACCTCCATGAAAATGAAGCCAATACAGAAAAAAAAGATAGAGAAATAGAAACCGATGACTGATAAGAATTCTTGGACTCCCTGGATCCAGCTGTGCCCAATATCTACCCTGAATTTTTTATTTAGACAAGCAAATACACTCATGTTTTTAATTACATCTAATTTGAGTTGAATTTTGTCATTTTTGACTGGAGGACTTCTTATCAATAGACTACAGCTTTGGCATTTTGTGCCTTGATACTGAGTTTTTATAGTCCATTATATTAGTCAAGAATGACTCATACCAATTAGTATTCTCTAATTCACCCCAAAATGAAAGTTATTTAACAACATAAATCATCCATGCCTTATACCTCTAAAATATCTCCCATTGGACCTTTACATATTTTTCATACTAAGTATATGATGGCTGCTAATACTTATTTATTGATTGATAAGGAATAACTGTGGATGGTTGCTCTCTGTTAAAGTACATTTGACCATAAACTAGTGATACAAAAGGAGAACCATGCCTTCCAGGGGTGGAGGGGGGTGGGTTTAAATACTTTCTATCTTCACCAGTTTTGTTCAGAAGTTCAATTTGGCTTATTTACATTTTTGTACTCAAGAAGCACTATATTCATAATAATTGCCTAAGAGTGATATTGATAATACCTAATGTTAATTGAATATTTTCTATATGCCAGATACTCTGCAGGCTACTTCAAGTGCATCATCTAATTTTATAATTTAACGCTATGAGGTATTTAACTTAGTATTGTTCTCACTTGGGGCTTCCCTGGTGGCTCAGACAGCAAAGAATCTGCCTGTTACACAAGAGGAACTTGGAATTGATCATGATTAAAGACTTTTCCTAGCATCTTAAAATAGTGGTACTAGGACTCAAACCCACATGCCTTTGATCCCTGGGTCAGGAAGATCACCTGGAGTAGGAAATGGCAACGCCTTTTAGCATTCTTGCCTGGAAAATTCCATGGATAGAGAAGCCTGGCAGACTACAGCCCATGGGATCACAGAGAGTCTGACATGACTGAGCACGCATATGCAGACTGGGAAAAAAATTCCAAAAAAACAGGATATCTCTGATGTTATACTCTATTTCGGCAAAAGTTGGCAAGGCGTAGTTTTTCAGGAAACAGTGTCTTAGTTAAATCATCCAGACAGTAACCGTTCCTCATGTCTTGAGAGCACCACATGGACCTCGTGTCCTTTATAGGACATCAACTTATACAGAGAGTTCATTAGTTTTCTGATAAATTAGAAACATCTGTGAGTCTGATAGATTGCTCATCTAGAAAGGACAAAGTAAAATACTATTAATTCTTTAATAAGGAAAAAAGAAGTATCAACATTTCCAGAAAAAACTGATATATATATTCAGCTAACTAAAGTTTTATATTCACTAAATGTGTTGGATGCTATTTTTAAATGTAAGATTTAATTTATCCCACTGTGATTGGCTTTTCAGAAATAAGTAAACATTGTTTCCTTTATTAACTTCTAAGTATTCATTCTTATTTAGAGGAATTTAATTCAGTTTTCTACTACAGCATGTATCAGTTATTTAACTTTGAAGAAAGAATATAAAATGACTATATAAAAATTAACAATATTTTAAAATTAAGACACAAAAAATAAAATAAACAGATTTCTATACACAGGAAAGTTTACTCTGAGATATTTTAAGAATTAAATCTTATTTTGCTTCAACTTCTTTAAAGAACAGTTGGATGTTGAAACAGAAAAATAAAAGGATGGCCTAAAACCTTTGACTCTTAAAATGTCAAACTTGATCGTATGGAGTTATTTTTAGCTGTGCTTTGTAATATCTTTAACAATCAAGAAGAGAGAAGATTTATGCTTTTACTCTGTCCTCAGATGATACAAAGATCAAGACCTGGTATTAGATTTTTATTATTAATTATGGTATAATGTGTATTTATAAAGTTTCTTGTCTACCAGGTATTCATAATGAAAATTTCCAGAGCCATATAAAAGAGTAGAAATGAAAAATATTGGAAGAGAAGGATCTGTAATCTGTTTAACTTGTTATCATAAATTGACTTTGGTTGTAATACCAAAGCAAAGAATTTCTTAATGAAGCTGAGACAGATTATGGATTCCTTAAGGATGCAATTAAACCTATTTCATAGTCTAAGGTCTGAGTAACAAAGCTATACTGTGGTACAATGTAAGACAGCCAACATTTAACTAAGGATAAACGCCATAGAAAATCTAATTAGAGGAGTCTTTTTAAAACAGTGATTTTAAAACTTTATAGGGCATGAAACAAATGCCCAAAGATGAGTCCTATCTGTGTAAGCCTTGGGTAAAAGGATATGACATATGTGCCACCTGTATTTCTGATTTGGTAGGTGTTTACGAATATGAAGAACATTATTTCTTACCAAGAATATGCATTACAAAGGGATCTATATTCTTTCCAAAACAGCTTGTAGATATCTTTATGAGATGACTAGGCTCCAGATTCAGTATCTCCATTGTGAATATAAGAAAACCTAACTGGAGGACTAAGGGTAGGGGTGTGGATCAGATATCCAGGCTAAGAACACATATATGAAAGTAGCCTTGGGAATTGTCCAGAGGAAAACCAGACAAAACACTGAATCCAACAAGTAGAAAATTATTTTATTTGAATCTTATAGGGTTTAAATTATTTCAATCTCTAGGTTGAACATTTTATTTTAGTTAAAATAAGACCCAATAGAGTTGGGATCAAAATAGTTACAGAAATAGGTAAAAGTACTTGTTTTATAGAATCATTTTAGTTTAATAGCTAAATTCTTTAATATCATGTTAGACTCAAAGTCAACTCAATTTATATACAAAAAACATACGCATATTTTTCAGAACCAACTCTATTATCTACTTAATAGCTGCTAATAGTGAGCAATACATAGGCAGAAGGCTCTGTTCAAGCATGTAACATTATATATGTATAGTATTAAGTTACACAGTCATCACCCATAAAGTGGGTACTAGTATTTCTTCAACTTTATACACTAGGCACAGTAAATTTGAGAAACTTAACCGACTAGTCTCCTCATAATTGGTAGGAGTGAGAGAGCACCCAGACTTTTCCCAGAGCCTATGTTCTTAAGCATGACATGTCACTGTCTCTCTCAAAAGGGGAAACACTCATTAAAAAACAAACAAACACACGTTTAAGAGACTTGCTTCTACCTAGCTGGTAGTTACTAGGAACAAACACCTGTGATTGAACACAAAGAAATCTTATCTTCTCAAGATGACTGTGAAAGTCCAAAATATTTACCACTGTTGTTACTCTTCAGTTGTTAAGTCATATCTGACTCTTTGCGACCCCATGGACTGCAGCACACCAGGCTTCCCTGTCCTCCACTATCTCCCGGAGTTTGCTCAAGTTCATCTCCATTTCCAGATATTTACCATTTTATTCTCTAAATCTTTAATCCTTTATGTCCAAAACATAATCATATCTCACTTGGAGAACCTCTTGCAAAATACTTCTGACATATTTGCTTTCAATCTTGCTCTCAGATAATCTATTATACACACAACAGTAAGAAGGAGGTCTTTTAAAATGTAATTTATATTATGTCATCCCTAGTTTAAAGTTGTCAATGACTTCTCACTGCACCTTATATAAGATCTGAGTCTCTTTCCTTTTCTAATATCACCCCATGCCACATTAACCCTGATTCAATATTGTCCTGGAATACTGACCTCCTTTCTTTTCCTTAAAGATTTCAAGGTCCCTCCATCCTCCTACTTACTGCTATTCTTTCTGCATGTTGGAATTATTACATTCAAACTAACCCCCTTCTCCAACTCACAATCATATTCAAATCCACAAATGACTATCTTTTTCATCCTTCCAATCTAAACTTAGATATTCTCTTCTCAAAGAAGGCTTTATTTTTTTCATTGTAACAGTCCTATGCACAGTTCTTCAAATCAGCAGGTGTTTTCACAAACTGGGAGTCCACAAGCATCTAACATATGAGGCACATAGAGTGGCTGCCTAACTCAGAATTTCTCCTGAGAAAGCATCTTTTCCAAGACCCATTTCTCCAGTCTCCTGGCTGGCCTGTCATTTGTTGGTTTGCAACCTTGGGAATTGCTGTGTCTAATCTTTAACTATACACAGAGGGCAAGGACTGAAGAAAGAGGCAGATTACTCCAGACTGCTAGGTAGCTGTTTGAATAAGCATATGAGGCAACCATAGGCTAACTAAATCTCCACATCCTTCTGCCAGAATCATCAAAATTTGTGTAGAAAGCTTAACAGAGTTCAGTTTTGTACACAGTTAAGATGGTCCAACAAGACCATACTTTCTCATGGCTATGTCCTTGAAATAGCTCCTGGTGAGGGACTGGTGTACAGAATGTACTTTTTACAAGGACAGAGGAGGGGATGGGGGGATTTCCATTGCTTGAGTCCAGTTCATGAGTCAACTGGCAGTCCCGTCTGCTGGATGACCTCCTCCAACACAATATAGCACTTTTGTGCATTTATTAAAGAAAAATGATGACTTCTGTCCACTCAAAAACTTGCACCAGAAGGAGAGGAAACTCAGCAGATGCAACAAATGGGATAATTTGCAGTCTAAGAATTGTAACAGAGGAATCTGAATGTAAAAGAAGTATGTTAAAATGTTCAAGGAGAGCAAAAAAATGTTTAAATAGAGTAATAATGGGAAGACTAGAAACCGTAAGGCAAGAAAGGACAGTATGGAAAAAGAATAGGGGAACTTGAAGAAAGAGCCTTCATTCCAGGTGGTTTTCTCAAATGTATTTCTCTGTTTTTAACCCCCAACAATTGTCTCTATTATTGGGATCCTAATTAATTTAGGTATTAAATAACAGAAACACTAAGGACTCATTGTTTAACGAATAAAGATTTGGGTCACTTCCTGGGCTCAAATAGTAAAAAATCTGCCTGCAATGCAGGAGACCTGGGTTCGATCCTGGGTCAGAAAGATCCCCTGAAGGAAGAAATGGCAACCTACTCCAGTATTCTTGCCTGGAGAACTTCATCGACAGAGTAGACTGGTAGGCTGTAGTCCATAGGGACACAGAGAGTCAGACATGATTGAATGACACACACTGAGGTCTAAGGAGCTGACCTAAGAGAAGAGGAATGCCCTCTCGGAGTGGGGGAAGAGGGCAGTCACCAGTGAGTCACCCCCAGGGCCACGATCTGTTGCAGAAGTAAGGAATGAACCCTCCACCACAATCCTGGAGCTATTTCCCACCATCCTCCAAGAGTCATTCCAGTCTGATCCCAGCATGCCTCACAGGTTTGTCAGATTGATTTCATGAGGTCTGGAGCTCAAGTGGTCACCTACCATCATCTCGTTACCTAGAGCTCCCCCTCCCAACACTGCCCCAGGTCTTCCTTCAATCAACACACTTTTTTAATATAAGCACTTTATTGGAATCTTTGCTCTATCTCTTCACCTTTTATTGGGTTATTGTTAGTGAAGTATAGTTAATTCACAATATTGTGTTAGTTTCAGGTATAGAGCAAAGTGATCTGGTTATCTGGTTATACATGTGTACACATTCCTTTTTTCCAACTCTTTCCATGATAGTTTATAATACGATATTGAATATAGTTCTCTGTGCTATACAATAAATCCTTGTTGGTTATTTAAAAAAAAAAACGGTACAAGATTGTCATAGAAATTTATGGAATAGTAAAAACATGGAAATCACCAAAATGCCTTCTGTGTTAGTTGTTCAGTTGTGTCTGACTCTTAGCAACCTAAAGTAGGGGAATATTTAAACAAGCTATCATATACTCATTACTTGGAATATTATTCAGCAAGAAAAAGGAACAAATTATTTTATTCATGGTGAAAAAAGAGTAGTCTTAAAAGGTCACATACTCTCATATACTCTATGATTTCATTTATATAATACTCTCCATATTCTAAAGATATACAGCAGAAAGTAGATTAATGGTTACTGTAGTTTGGGGATAGTGAACTGGGGGAGATCAGTGTGATCATAAAATGGTACTACCAGGGAGATTTTTGTAGTGCTCAGGGTTCTGTATCTTTAATTTGGGTGGTGGTTACACATCTGATAAAATTATACAGAAGTATTTATGCACACTGCACTAGTGTCAAATCCCCAGGTTTAATATTGTTCTGTAATGTGTCCATTAACTGGGTGATAGGTACACAGCAAGAGAAGACTCTACACATGGACACCAGCAGATGGTCAACAGGGAAGTAAGATTAATTATATTCTTTGCAGCCAAAGATGGAGAAGTTCTATACAGCCAACAAAAACAAGACCAGGAGCTGACTGTGGCTCAGATCATGAACTCCTTATTGCCAAATTCAGACTTAAATTGAAGAAAGTGGGGAAAACCACTAGACCATTTAGGTATGGCTTAAATCAAATCCCTTATGATTATACAGTGGAAGTAAGAAATAGAATTAAGGGCCTAGATCTGATAGACAGAGTGCCTGATGAACTATGGACGGAGGTTCGTGACATTGTACAGGAGACAGGGAGCAAGACCATCCCCAAGAAAAAGGAATGCAAAAAAAGCAAAATGGCTGTCTGAGGAGGCCTTACAAATAGCTGTGAATAGAAGAGAAGTGAAAAGCAAAGGAGAAAAGGAAAGATATACCCATTTGAATGCAGAGTTCCAAAGAAGAGCAAGGAAAGATAAAAAAGCCTTCCTCAGAGATCAATGCAAAGAAATAGAGGAAAACAATAGAATGGGAAAGACTAGAGATCTCTTCAAGAAAATTAGAGATACCAAGGGAATATTTCCCACAAAGATGGTCTCAATAAAGCACAGAAATGGTATGGACCTAACAAAAGCAGAGGCAAGAATACACAGAAGAACTGTACAAAATAGATCTTCATGACCAAGATAATCACAATGGTGTGATCACTGACCTAGAGCCAGACATCCTGGAATGTGAAGTCAAGTAGGCCTTAGGAAGCATCACTCTGAACAAAGCTCGTGGAGGTGATGGAATTCCAGTCGAGCTATTTCAAATCCTAAAAGTGATGCTGTGAAAGTGTTGCACTTAATATGCCAGCAAATTGGGAAAACTCAGTAGTGGCCACAGGACTGGAAAAGGTCAGTTTTCATTCCAATTCCAAAGAAAGGCAATGCCAAAGAATGCTCAAACTACCGCACAATTGCACTCATCTCATATGCTAGTAAAGTAATGCTCAAAATTCTCCAAGCCAGGCTTCAGCAATACATGAACTGTGAGCTTCCAAATGTTCAAGGTGGTTTTAGAAAAGGCAGATGAACCTGAGATCAAATTGCCAACATCTGCTGGATCATGGAAAAAGCAAGAGAGTTCCAGAAAAACATCTATTTCTGCTTTATTGACTCTACCAAAGCCTTTGACTGTGTGGATAAACTGTGGAAAATTTTTAAAGAGATAGGAATATAAGACCGCCTGACCTGCCTCTTGAGAAATCTGTATGCAGGTCAGGAAGCAGCAGTTAGAACTGGACATGGAACAACAGACTGGTTCCAAATAGGAAAAGGAGTATGTCAAGGCTGTATATTGTCACCCTGCTTATTTAACTTATATGCAGAGTACATCATGATAAATGCTGGGGTGGATGAAGCACAAGCTGGAATCAAGATTGCCCAGAGAAATATCAATAACCTCAGATAGGTAGATGATACCACCCTTATGGCAGAAAGTGAAGAAAAACTAAAGAGATTCTTGATGAAATTGAAAGGGGAGAGTGAAAAAGTTGGCTTGCTGCTCAACATTCAGAAAACTAAGATCATGGCATCCTGTCCCATCACTTCATGGCAATTAGATGGAGAAACAGTGGCAGCCATGAAATTAAAAGACGCTTACTCCTTGGAAGGAAAGTTATGACCAACCTAGACAGCATATTAAAAAGCAGAGACATTACCTTGTCAACAAAGGTCCATCTAGATAAGGCTATAGTTTTTCCAGTAGTCATGTATGGATGTGATAGTTGGACTATAAAGAAAGCTGAGTGCCGAAGAATTGATGCTTTTGAACTGTGGTGTTGGAGAAGACTCTTTGAGAGTCCCATGGACTGCAAGGAGATCCATCCAATCCAACCTAAAGGAAATCAGTCCTGGGTGTTCATTGGAAGGACTGATGCTGAAGCTGAAACTCCAATACTTTGGCCACGTGATGCAAAGAGCTGACTCAATTGTAAAGACCCTGATGCTGGGAAAGATTGAAGGCAGGAGGAGAGGGGATGACAGAGGATGAGATGGTTGGATGGCATCACCGACTCAATGGACATGAGTTTGGGTAAACTCTGGGAGTTGGTGATGGACAGAAAGTGCTGAAATGCTGCAGTTCATGGGGTCGCAAAGAGTCAGACACAACGGAACGGAACTGAACTGAGGTACACAGCACCTTTCTTTGCTACTTTTCATCTTTCTGTGAATCTATACTTATTTCAAACTAAAAAGTTTAAAAAGTAGGCTATATGTACTATAGGAAAATGCTGAAACATTTGAAAGGTAAATTGACAATGTCTTGGGGTACAGGGTATGTATTCCTTAAAACTAAGACATCCTATCATGTTTTCTACCTAAAACTTTCTCACAGAAGTAACAAAGGAATGCTTTTTTCGAGACTGTGATCATGGTAGTATATTTGTGTGTAAGAGTAGAGGTATTGCAGTTTGACTGCAGTTATCCTTCACAGGTATTTCTAGTTAATAAATTCAAAAGGCTTACATTTTCTCCCTGATATTTGATTTTCTAATACATGTGCATTCAACGTCTAAGTGAAAGAAAGAAAGAAAGTGAAGTCGTTCAGTCGTGTCCACCTCTTTGCAACCCCATGGACTGTAGTCTACCAGGCAAAAATACTGGAGTGGGTTGCCATTTCCTTCTCCAGGGGATCTTCCTGACCCAGGGATTGAACCCAGGTCTCCCGCCTTGCAGGCAGATGCCTTAACCTCTGAGCCACCAGGGAAGAATGTGCATTCAAGGTCTAAGTGACTAATATGTAATTAAAGATGTTCAGTAACAAAGCCTCATTAAATTCAAAGTTGACATCACCAGATAGACTTTAAGTTACTGTGTTAAGCTTACTAGACAGCATGAAATTTTGGCCAAAAAAAAATTGATAATAACATAATAAAAATAATAATAAATGATAAAAACAGACATTATCAGACAAGAAAAAAATCTAATTAAAATCCTTTGTACCAGAAAGTAATTCAATTAATACTAACTTATCTACTATGGTTCTTAGCTCTAAGTAAATTTCTGACAACATGGAGTAATTTTTTACTATACCATTTTTCCAGTTTAGCAGCTATTCCCTCTGTACTTAAATGCGTTTTACATTTTTGACCATATATCCCTGGGTACCTGAAACTTGGGCTTTTCAGTACTTGATATTCAATAATCATTCAATCTTTAAACTTATACCCATTTACTTGTTCAAAACTTCAAACAAAATTCAATGCTTCTACTGAACATGAAGAGCAAAACAGTAAATATAAAAGCTTGGTACCTGCCCTCAAGGGGCTCACAGTTTAGTTGGGAAAGACAGAACTAAAAAGGCAAGGACAATGCAGTAGGATAAGGACTATAATGGGGAAATAAGAGCATCACAGGAGCACAGGGAAGGTCACTTGTCAAACGCTGGCAATCAGAGAAGAGAGGAAGTAATAACTATATTGAGACTGGATGGTCAATAAAGCTTTCCGTCTGGAGACAATTGAAAATTGTATTTCAGGCTGAGAGAAGCACACACTTGATGGTCCAGAGCCAAAAACCTTACCATCAGTGGATACTTACTGAAGTGTTCTAAAGAAAGGGAAAGATCCGGTTGGTTTGAAGGTAAGAAAGAACAGTTTCTACAGAGTTCTGTCTGGAGAAGACAAGATCAGAATTATGAGATAGAGCCAGAGGGCTGTGTTAGAAATCTGGGCTATAAAGGAGAAAAAGCAGTGGGATTGGAAAGAATTGCATGATTCTGTGAGACAGTTAGGGAAAAATCAAAAAGATATTATGAATGTTTAGATATGATTGAAGAGGCTTAAAAGGTTTTAAGGATGATATTCAGATTTTTGTTATGGCATCTGGAATACCTATTGGTTTGAAGGTCAAACTAAGATTATTCATGGAGGATGGAGAAGTAACATTAATCATTTTTGGAAACAAGCAAGCAATTGTGAATGTGTGTATGTACACACATGTACATGGTGAACAAGCAAAATACAGAGACAGAGATAGGCAGTATTTTGTTATTAACCTGATAGTAAATGGTTAGAATATATGAGGGGCAGACAAGGGCTATAGGAAGGTCTATAGAAGAACAGCTTTGTTCTTATTGCTTTACTCTTTCTAAATGCTCTTGTCTCCTCAGTAAGCCTGAGATTTTTGCTTGAGAATGTTCACTGACTATAGGAACTCACAGTTTGGACACAGAGCAAGCTGGAATTACTAGGAAGTTAATGCCCCAGGAGTTACCCTCAATCAATGTGGGACAGGGTTCATAGAAAAATAAACCAGCTTCTGACTTCTTTGTTGGATTAGGACACCTATACGTAAACCACATGCCTGGCAGAGACCAAAGGCAAATATAAAAACATTCTATACTATCTAAGAGGAGGCATTAGCTCCTCTTTCCAGTTTAAAAATATAGCAGGCTGTAGGTCCATCCACATCTCTACAAATGTCCCGATTCCATTCTTTTTTATGGCTGAGCAATATTCCATTCTACATATGTGCCACATCTTCTTTATACATCCATCTGTCAATAACCAGTTAGATTGCTTCCATGTCCTGGCTATTGTAAATAGTGCTTCATTGAACACTGAGGTACATGTGTCTTTTTGCATTATGTTTTTCTCAGGTTTTATGCCCAGTAGTGTGATCCCTGAGTCATAGGACATAGATAGGTGGGAAAGGAGGGAGGTCCAAGAGAGAGGGGATATATGTGTATGTATAGCTGATTTACTTCATTGTATAGCAGAAACTAGCACAAACTTGTAAAGCAATTATACTTCAATAAACCAGAATTGAAAGAGACACATGTACCCCAATGTTCATTGCAGCACTGTTTATAATAGCCAGGACATGGAAACAACCTAGATGTCTATCAGTAGATGAATGGATAAGAAAGCTGTGGTACATATACACAATGGAGTATTACTCAGCCATTAAAAAGAATACATTTGAATCAGTTCTGATGAGATGGATGAAACTGGAGCCGATTATACAGAGTGAAGTGAGCCAGAAAGAAAAACACCAATACAATATACTAACACATATATATGGAATTTAGGAAGATGGCAATGATGACCCTGTATGCAGGACAGCAAAAAAGACACAGATGTGTATAGCGGACTTTTGGACTCAGAGGGAGAGGGAGAGGGTGTGATGATTTGGGAGAATGGCATTGAAACATGTATAATATCATGTAAGAATTGAAATGCCAGTCTATGTCTGATGCAGGATATGACACGCTTGGGGCTGACGCGCGGGGATGACCCAGAGAGATGTTGTGGGGAGGGGGGTGGGAGGGGGGTTCATGTTTGGGAACGCATGTACACCTGTGGTGGATTCATGTCAATCTATGCCAAAACCAATACAGAATTGTAAAGTAAAAATTAAAAATAAATAAATAAATAAATTTTTTAAAAAAAGTTAAAAAAAAATATATAGAATGTATGTCCATGATGGGATTAGTAGAAGTGTGTGAGCTCTGTGTTCTCGGGGTTAGTAACCTAACTGCATACATTACATTGAACTCATTACTGAGCCTTGCACTTCACTTTTGTTTTAAAGGAATTTTAATTTCCATTACCTGTTTTGTTCAGTCTCTTTCCCCCTGAGCTTCTGTGATATAACTGGTCCTGCTCCAAAAGAGCAGTACTCTTTCAAGATGGCTGTTTTTTTTTTCTAATCAATTTCAAGTCCATTTCTGTTGATTTTCCTGTAGCTAGTGTTCTAATCTCGCAGAGTCCCCGGTATGTTAGTATTTCCTCCCTCAGGTTGGACTTGCTCTTGTCAGGAGAGCATTTATCTGTTTCCCACTATCACTGGGCCTCCGTTCAGTGTAAGCTGGAGAGCAAGCTAGGCCAATCCTGGGCATTTGACTTCTTACTCACATGTAAATCAATAGTAGTAGTGTAATTTAATTTGGTGGCACAGTGGTAAAGAATCTTCCTGACAATGCAGGAGACTCAGGAGACGTGGGTTCAATCCTTGGGTCAGGAAGATCTAGAGTAGGAAATGGCAACTCAGTCTTGTATTTTTGCCTGGAAAATTCCATGGACAGAGGAGCCTGGGTAGCTATACAGTCCTTGGGATTGCAAAGAGCCAGACACAACGGAGCACAAAACTGACTGACTAACACATAAGTTTATGATTTTGTTTTTGTCTGGAATTTCTGCTTATGGATCAGCTCGTATAAAGGTGAAGTCGCGCAATCGTGTCCGACTCTTTGCGACCCCACAGACTGTAGCCTACCAGGCTCTTCCATCCATGGGATTTTCCAGGCAAGAATTCTGGAGTGGGTTGCTATTTCCTTCTCCAGAAGATCTTCCCGACCCAGGGATCGAACCCAGGTCTCCCACATTGTAGACAGATGCTTACTGTCTGAGCCACCAGGGAATGGATCAGCTTGTATAGTTATTGAAAAATATATTTTAATTTAATTAATTGTCATTATCCTATGAATCTGAAAAACCCACATTTAGGAATTTTGAAGCTTAGCTTAAGGAATCTAAAAGTCTACTCATTGCCAGTCTGAGATATCAAAGAATGAGACAATAATCACTGGGAAAAAACAGAATCGGGCACTTCTTAGTATCAAAAATTAAAACAAGAGTAACAAGTTATTTTTTTTTCCTACCTTCTCTTTATGTTCCCTTAGCTGATTATTATTGATTATTTCCTCACTCTAAGTGAAGAAAAATGACAGTAGGAGCGTTCTGGGGGGAAAAGAGTTTGTTAATGTTTCTGAATAATTATTATTGCTATTTGATGGAAGCCAGATTTCTCCCTTTACTATGTAACCTGTGCAGGGTACATAATTTTCCATTTTAGTTACACCACAATTACTTAGAAATAAATTAGATAAGTTATAGCAAATTCTTAGAACATTCCCTGTACATGGTAAGAGTTCAAAATATGGTAGTTATAATTGTATGATAAGAGACTCAGAAATATTTAAATTACATTTGAGTAAGTCATTCCCTACTTAACCGGCTTCTCAAGTTTCTACCATTTCTTTTGCCTGTAATTCTGCCAGTACCATCTCTAAGTGCTCCAGAAAAACAGATTTGGCTCTTTGTTGAGTCAGTTTGTTTAAAGAGGTCCTCTTTGCACGTATCCGCAGAACTGAAGCAGCATGTAGATTCTGAGATGCATATATTAAAAGAGAAAAAAAGAGAGACATCGTGATGGTACATGGAGAGGAAAAGGACAGGAAGTATAGTGTGTTCTGGTTTTAAAGTTCAGAGTGTTTTGCATCACTGTGAAAATGACTAGTTTCCGAGGGTTGCTATATTAAACCCTGCGGGGCCAAATACTGCTAGAGCTCCTCCTAACGGAGGTAACTGATGAAGGCGGGAAACTGGTCAGTACACTCTCCTAATGTCTCTGTGACTAACCAGTGAAAACCTAACACTTACCTATTTGCAGTTAATGGAATGATTCAGAGCAAGACAAATATTTCTTTTAGAATACTAGAAAAGAAACGTTCTAGTTCCAACAATGAGGAAAACTGTCCAATTATTTCTCTGGATATGGAAACAGAATTGCTTTTAACTGAAAGAGAACTGATCGAGTGTCATCTTAACATAACTATGGACATTTTTCTCACCTAAATCATACCTTAGCAATCCATATACAGAATATTCCTTTGCAAAGTAGTAATAAAAAAATCTGTATTCAGAAAGCATACACATTCATTTAAACCATTAAAGACTGTCATGTTAACTTTGATGTGGGGCTCACAATGCGAATTCAGAATTTCCTGTTCTACTTTAGAGCTAACACATGTCACCACCTGTTGCTTCAGTAAGACTCACAGTCTCAAGTTAATAAACGATTTCTTTTCCAGGAAAATATTAGGGGTATTATTTATAGTTAATGCAATGATACATCTAGATTTCTATCTTTGTAAATAAGTATTATTTATCCCCCTAATTAATTTAGATGCCTCTGTGGGTTTTTCCTTTGAAAAGGAAAAAGTCACCTTAAAATATTGTTGAAATAAATAACCAGTCACCTATCTGATTGGTTTTAAGGAAATGAATTGCTTTAAGAAAGTAAAAAAGAAGGGTTTATTATAATCCTGTGAAATATTCTTAAATGGCTATTCTGTCAGATGAGTACAAAAAAGCATTAAGCAAATGAAAGATAACAAATATGTACATTATATATGATGAATAAATAAGCATTTTATCCAAAATATTATACTAATTGACTTTCTCTTTTTATTGACAAAGGAAAAAAATGTTTGCCTCAGTGCATAAATCAAAAAGGATATTAATTTAGGAGCAAGAACTTTCAGAAAATATTGAGAGGTGTATAATGCTAATGCAAGCATTTAGCTATTTGTTACCTTGGAAAAGACCTACCTGATTGGTTATAACTGAGAATGAGGTTTTCTTCTTAAGAATAAAATATTTATCCATAAAAAGTGGAGACTATCACTCCATTTCATCTCTAACAAAGAATTATATCAATAGTGTATAATATTTATTGATTCTGGATCTTAGAAATGTCAAACTATTGATAACAAGTTTTTAAATGTCTGCATGTTAATTTGAAGGAGAGATAATCTCAATGAAAAAGATGACAATGGATGTATCTTAATATGCTCCTCTTTCCTTTTAAGGGAGGACAAATACTAATTTGAAACTAACTGATAGCAATCAGTAAATATTTTGACTGAATAAAATCAATGCTAAATGTTAGGCTAAATGATAATTTGAATTTTGGACTTATAAAATAACAACAATACATACAATGGTACCTTCAGGGCAGGGACTATATTTTATTAGTCTGTATATTGTTGATGCCTAACATGTACCTAACATATAACATATGTTCAATAAAGATTTATTGAATGAGTAGATAGTGGGTCAAATAGATTCAAGTTAGACTGGGCTCCAGTTCACACTTTTAAGTTTTGGGAGACTAGACTAGTGAGAAATGCTAATGTCATATTCTTCTCTCATTGTTAAAAAATAAGATCTTTGTAAAATTGTACTTGTTGATTTCTTGTTTGTTCATAAAACTGACTGAAAATTCATCTTTTGTCCATCATATATGATATTTATACTCACTGTCAGATACCTGCTAAGTCAATATTGATGATATTTTATAAAATTTAATTGGGTTTAAAATACACTTGGTCTGATAGTCTAAGAGATTTAAGTGATACTTAATAAGTACAATTCTTTATAGTGTGATCTAGTGACCTTGCTAAATACTTCCTCCAGATTCTCCCAAATTTAAAAGGAAATCTCAAGTTCTGCTTGCTTTCTGAACTAAACTTTAGAAGGAACACGCAGAGTCAAATTCACAGATCTTTAAATATTTAAGTAACAATATGGTATACTTATTGTGATCCACACAGTCAAAGGCTTTGGCATAGTCAATAAAGCAGAAATAGATGTTTTTCTGGAACTCTCTTGCTTTTTCCATGATCCAGCGGATGTTGGCAATTTGATCTCTGGTTCCTCTGCCTTTTCTAAAACCAGCTTGAACATCAGGAAGTTCACGGTTCACGTATTGCTGAACCCTGGCTTGGAGAATTTTGAGCATTACTTTACTAGCATGTGAGATGAGTGCAGTTGTGCGGTAGTTTGAGCATTCTTTGGCATTGCCTTTCTTTGGGATTGGAATGAAAACTGACCTTTTCTAGTCCTGTGGCCACTGCTGAGTTTTCCAAACTTGCTGGCATATTGAGTGCAGCACTTTCACAACATCATCTTTCAGGATGTGAAACAGCTCAACTGGAATTCCATCACCTCCACAAGCTTTGTTCGTAGTGATGCTTTCTAAGGCCCACTTGACTTCACATTCCAAGATGTCTGGCTCTAGATTAGTGATCACATCATCATGATTATCTGGGTTGTGAAGATCTTTTTTGTACAGTTCTTCCGTGTATTCTTGCCACCCCTTCTTAATATCTTCTGATTCTGTTAAGTCCAGACCATTTCTGTCCTTTATCGAGCCCATCTTTGCATGACATGTTCCCTTTGTATCTCTAATTTTCTTAAAGAGATCTCTAGTCTTTCCCATTCTGTTGTTTTCCTCTATTTCTTTGCATTGATTGCTGAAGAAGGCTTTCTTATCTCTTCTTGCTATTGTTTGGAACTCTGCATTCAGATGTTTATATCTTTCCTTTTCTCCTTTGCCTTTCACATCTCTTCTTTTCACAGCTATTTGTAAGGCCTCCCCAGACAGCCATTTTGCTTTTTTGCATTTCTTTTCCATGGTGATGGTCTTGATCCCTGTCTCCTGTACAATGTCATGAACCTCATTCCATAGTTCATCAGGCACTCTATCCATCAGATCTAGTCCCTTAAATCTATTTCTCACTTCCACTGTATAATCATAAGGGATTTGATTTAGGTCATACATGAATGGTCTAGCGGTTTTTCCTACTGTCCTCAATTTGAGTCTGAATTTGATAATAAGGAGTTCATGATCTGAGCCACAGTCAGCTCCTGGTCTTGTTTCTGTTGACTGTATAGAGCTTCTCCATCTTTGGCTGGAAAGAATATAATCAATCTGATTTCGGTGTTGGCCATCTGGTGATGTCCATGTGTAGAGTCTTCTCTTGTGTTGTTGGAAGAGGGTGTTTGCTATGACCAGTGCATTTTCTTGGCAAAACTCTATTAGTCTTTGCCTTGCTTCATTCCGCATTCCAAGGCCAAATTTGCCTGTTACTCCAGGTGTTTCTTGACTTCCTACTTTTGCATTCCAGTCCCCTATAATGAAAAGGACATCTTTTTTGGGTGTTAGTTCTAAAAGGACTTGTAGGTCTTCATAAAACCGTTCAACTTCAGTTTCTTCAGTATTACTATTTGGGGCATAGACTTGGATAACTGTGATATTGAATGGTTTGCCTTGGAGATGAACAGAGATCATTCTGTAGTTTTTGAGATTGCATCCAAGTACTACATTTCAGACTCTTTTGTTGACCATGATGGCTACTCCATTTCTTCTGAGCGATTCCTGCCCGCAGTAGTAGATATAATGGTCATCTGAGTTAAATTCACCCATTCCAGTCCATTTTAGTTCGCTGATTCCTAGAATGCCGACGTTCACCCTTGCCATCTCTTGTTTGACCACTTTCAATTTGCCTTGATTCATGGACCTGACATTCCAGGTTCCTATGCAATATTGTTCTTTACAGCATCGGACCTTGCTTCTATCACCAGTCACATCCACAACTGAGTATTGTTTTTGCTTTGGCTCCATCCCTTCATTCTTTCTGGAGTTATTTCTCCACTGATCTCCAGTAGCATATTGGACACCTAATGATCTGGGGAGTTCCTCTTTTGGTATCCTATCATTTTGCCTTTTCATACTGTTCATGGGATTCTCAAGGCAAGAATACTGAAGTGGCTTGCCATTCCCTTCTCCAGTGGACCACATTCTGTCAGACCTCTCCACCATGACCCGCCCGTCTTGGGTTGCCCCGCAGGCATGCCTTGGTTTCATTGAGTTAGACAAGGCTGTGGTCCTAGTGTGATTAGATTGACTAGTTTTCTGTAAGTATGGTTTCAGTGTGGCTGCCCTCTGATGCCCTCTTGCAACACCTACCATCTTATTTGGGTTTCTCTTACCTTGGGCGTGGGGTATCTCTTCAAGGCTGCTCCAGCAAAGCACAGCCGCTGCTCCTTACCTTGGACGAGGGGTATCTCCTTACCGCCGCCATTCCTGACCTTCAAAGTGGGATAGCTCCTCTAGGCCCTCCTGTGCCTGCACAGCCACCACTGCTCGGGTTGCTTCTCCCAGCCACCTGCCCTGGCCTCGGGCGTGGCTGGCTCCTCCCAGCTGCCACCCCTGGCCTCGGGCTCAGGGTGGCTCCTCAGGGTCACTGCCCCTGACCTCAGATGCGGAGTAGCTCCTCTTGGCTATTCCTGGACCACTGCAGCCTGGCACTCTAGGCCGCTGCCCCTGGCCTCGGACGTGGGGTAGTTCCTCTCTGCCGCGCTTAGTGCGCCTGCTCGCAGCCGCCTGCGCTTAGTGCGCTGGCTCGCAGCCGCAATAAACTGTGGAAAATTCTGAAGGAGATGGGAATACCAGACCACCTAACCTGCCTCTTGAGAAATCTATATGCAGGTCAGGAAGCAACAGTTAGAACTGGACATGGAACAACAGACTGGTTCCAAATAGGAAAAGGAGTACATCAAGGCTGCATATTGTCACCCTGCTTATTTAACTTTTATGCAGAGAGCATCATCAGAAACGCTGGACTGGAAGAAACACAAGCTGGAATCAAGGTTGCTGGGAAAAATATCAATAACCTCAGATATGCAGATGACAGCACCCTTATGGCAGAAAGTGAAGAGGAACTAAAAAGCCTCTTGATGAAAGTGAAAGAGGAGAGCGAAAAAGTTGGCTTGAAGCTCGACATTCAGAAAACGAAGATCATGGCATCTGGTCCCATCACTTCATGGGAAATAGATGGGGAAACAGTAGAAACAGTATCAGACTTTATTTTTGGAGGCTCCAAAATCACTGCAGATGGTGACTGCAGCCATGAACTTAAAAGACGCTTACTCCTTGGAAGAAAAGTTATGACCAACCTAGATAGTATATTCAAAAGCAGAGACATTACTTTGCCAACTAAGGTCTGTCTAGTCAAGGCTATGGTTTTTCCAGTGGTCATGTATGGATGTGAGAATTGGACTGTGAAGAAGGCTGAGCACCGAAGAATTGATGCTTTTGAACTGTGGTGTTGGAGAAGACTCTTGAGAGTCCCTTGGACTGCTAGGAGATCCAACCAGTCCATTCTGAAGGAGATCAGCCCTGGGATTTCTTTGGAAGGAATGATGCTAAAGCTGAAACTCCAGTACTTTGGCCACCTCATGCGAAGAGTTGACTCATTGGAAAAGACTCTGATGCTGGGAGGGGTTGGGGGCAGGAGGAGAAGGGGGTGACTGAGGACGCGATGGCTGGATGGCATCACGGACTCGATGGACATGAGTCTGAGTGAACTCCTGGAGATGGTGATGGACAGGGAGGCCTGGTGTGCCACGATTCATGGGGTTGCAGAGTCGGACACGACTGACCGACTGAACTGAACTGAAGTGATGGTATACTTTTCAAAAATGCCTCACATGCAGTAGACCCTCAAATAACATTCTTGAGTAAATTACAAAATGTGTGAAACACAAGTTGATGAGGTTATAGGCTGACTTACAGAATAAATTACATCTGTCACAATGGTGATACAAAATTCAGCCAACTTTAATATTTCATTTTCACTATAAGTAATTCATCTTATTTTTTTCCATTAAAATTTAGCCTGCAATTCTGCTATATTTAATTCTTTAAGAAGCTTTAAAGAGAAAAGAAAAATTAAAAAATCAACAGTAGATACCTTATTGCTGAAATAAAAAATGGTTCACTCATCTGACAGATTATATTGCTCTAACCAAGGATAATGGCATCTTCTTATAAAGAAAGACCCTTCTCTTTAAAGGCTCAGCATCAAAGACAGTTCAGTTCAGTTCAGTTCAGTTCAGTTCAGTTCAGTGTCTCAGTCAGGTCCGACTTTTTGGGACCCATGGACTGCAGCACGCAGGGCTTACCTGTCCATAACCAACTCCTGGAGCCTGTTCAAACTCAAGTCCATCGAGTCAGCAATGCCATCCAACCATTTTATCCTCTCTCATCTCTTTCTCCTTCTCTCTTCAATTTTTTCCAGCATCGGGTCTTTTCCAATGAGTCAGTTCTTCACATCAGGTGGCCAGAGTATTACAGTTTCAGCTTTGGCATCGACATTAGTCCTTCCAATGAATATTCAGGACTGATTTCCTTTAGGATGGACTGGATGGATCTCTTTGCAGTCCAAGGGACTCTCAAGAGTCTTCTCCAGCACCATAGTTCAAAAGCATCAATTCTTTGGCACTCAGCTTTCTTTATAGTCCACCTCTCACATCCATACATGACTACTAGGAAAACCATAGCTTTGCCTAGATGGACCTTTGTGGATAAAGTAATGTCTCTGCTTTTTAATATGCTGTCTAGGTTGGTCATAGCTTTTCTTCCAAGGTGCAAGTATCTTTTAACTTCATGGCTGAAGTCACCATCTGCAATGATTTTGGAGCCCAAGAAAATAAAGTCTGTCACTGTTTCCATTGTTTCCCCATCTATTTGCCATGAAGTGATGGGACTAGATGCTATGATCTTGGTTTTTTGAATGTTGAGTTTTAAGCCACTTTTTCACTCTCCTCTTTCACTTTCATCAAGTGGCTCCTTAGTGCTTCTTTGCTTTCTGCCATAAGCGTGGTGTCACCTGCTTATATGACGTTGCTGATATTCCTCCTGGCAATCTTGATTCCAGCTTGTGCTTCATTCAGCCCGGCATTTCGCATGATGTACTCTGCATATAAGTTAAAAAGCAGGGTGACAATATATAGCCTTGACATACTCCTTTCCCAATTTGGAACCAGTCCATTGTTTCATGTCCAATTCTAACTGTTGTTTCTTGACCTGCATACAGATTTCTCAAGAGGCAGGTAAGGTGGTCTGGTATTCCCATCTCTTGAAGAATTTTCCACAGTTTGTTGTAATCCACATAATCAAAGGCTTTGGTGTAGTAAATAAAGCAGAAGTAGTTGTTTATCTGTAACTCTCTTGCTTTTTCTACGATCCAATGGATGTTGGCAATTTGATCTCGTGTTCCCTCTTCCTTTTCTAAATCCAGCTGGAATATCTATAATTTCACAGTTCACATACTGCTGAAGCCTAGCTTGGAGAATTTTGAGCATTATTTTTCTAGCGTGTGAGATGAAGGCAACTGTGCAATAGTTTGACTATTTGGGGGCATTGCCTTTCTTTGGGATTGGAGTAAAAACTGACCTTTTCCAGTCCTGTGGCCACTGTTGAGGTGAATTTAATTCAGATGGCCATTATATCTACTACTGTGGTCAAAAATCCATTAGAAGAAATGGAGTAGCTTTCATAGTCAACAAAAGAGTCTGAAATGTAGTACTTGAGTGCAGTCTCCAAAATGACAGAATGATCTCTGTTCATTTCCAAGGCAAACCACTCAGTATCACAGTAATCCAAGTCTATGCCCCAACCACTAATGCTTTAAGCTGAATGGTTCTATGAAGAGCTACAAGACTTTCTAGAACTAACACCCCTAAAAGATGTCCTTTTCATCATAGGGGACTGGAAGGCAAAAGTAAGGAGTCAAGAGATACTTGGAGTAACAGGCAAGTTTGGCCTTGCAGAACAAAATGAAGCAGGGCAAAGGCTAACAGAGTTTTGCCGAGAATGCACTGGTCATAGCGAACACCCTTTTCCAACAACACAAGAGATGACTTTACCCAGGGACATCACCAGATGGTCAATACCAAAATCAGATTGATTATATAAAAGACAGAGAATCTCTTTAATATCCCCACTACCTAAAACTAATATCTGTATGTCCTTTTTCTAACATTCAAATAACAAGACATATTTTAAAGTAATAATTAAATATTAAAATGATTAATATTCCAATTTATGCTCTAGAAAGCTGCAAGATAATTTTGCTTATTTATTCTTGTCAGGTGTGGTTTTATAAAACAAACAGTCTTTTTCTTTGAACACACCTCTGTGAAACTCTGATCATTATGAATTATTTCAGTCTGTTGTGATCAGGAAGCAGTATAAAAATTATAATACATGATCTTCTTTGAGCATTATTAATTTTGCTCTCTCCTAAAGTATTGTATTTTAGAAGAAGTGATTCTTTTATTCCTAGCAACACTATACAAGCAAGTATTTTACTACTGAATTTTTATAGAAGAATAAACTGATACATAGGAAGGCTAAGAAACCATTCAGTTGTGACAGTTAATAAACAGTAGTTAACAAGCAGTAGAGTGGAGATATGAACACTGACAGTTTGGCTTCTGAATGTCTGAGCTACTGTCCTGCAGTTGTACAACACAGAAGCTGAAGTGTGGTAGATAAAGTTCTGGTCCTAGTAGTCTTGGACAAGGTTTTTGACTGAGTTCCTTAATTTCAAGATAGAAATATTATTTATTCTTTATGGCTTAATACAATGTTTGAGACCATAGATTTTGGAGTGACACTGGATTTGTAGCCCAGTTCTGCTAGTCACCAGCTGTATCACTTGAGCAAGTCACGGAGCCTATTTGTGCCATGGTTTCCCCACTGAGCTACTGAACTGAACTGAACTTCCCCATAAATACTAAGGAAATAATAAAATGTGTACCTCATAGATGTTCTGACAATTAAATTAGTTTCCCTCTCTCCTTCCTTCTTTCTCTCTGTCTCTCTCTCACTTGGAGAGTCTGGTAACTGTAAGCACTTTAAAAGTACTTGTTAAATATCATAAAAGGACTAAATTAATTTAAATAAATAATGGCTGTAAAACCCCAAATAGAAACAAACTAGGAAATAGGCATTGTTGTCTTCAATAGAGTATAGAGAATACTCAATAGAGAATATCTCTATTTTCATGTCTCATCAATCTTATCCTTGGATTCTGTGCTTTATTCTAAATTAATTGTAGTTACTATAAAATTCCAGTTTTTCTTCTCAATGCCTGGCCTCACTACTTCTTCCCAATATCTGGACAACCTTCCTGTCTCTGTATCTTTTCCCTCCTTCCTTATTGCTCTCTATTGTCATCATCATCATGTGCTGTGTTGAGCCACTAAGTTGTGTCTGACTCTTTGGGACCCCAAGAACTGTAGCCCACCAGGCTCCTCCATCCATGGGGATTCTCCAGGCAAGAGTACTGGAGTGGGTTGCCATGCTCTCCTCCAGGGGATTGTCTCAACCCAGGGATTGAACCCAGGTTTCCTGCATTGCAGGTGGATTCTTTACCAGCTGAGCTGCCAGGGAAGCCCTAGTCATTTTTATTATCATCATTATGAAGCCCTCATGCTCTCTGGGAATGGTTCTCTGGCTTGTTCAAGATCAGTATGGGAGCCCTCACTCAAGTATGTTCCTACATCTCCCTATGTTGTTGCTGTCATAACACTCACCATCAGTCCATATGACAATTGATTTCCTACTTGCCTGTCTGTTATCTTCAATTAAGCACACCTTAAGAAATTCTCTATCTCTCTAGCACCTACCACACTTCCTGATATGAAGCATTTTGTTCTGTATGTATACTGAGTACCTGGAATCTTTCAATTGATGGGCACTAAGGGCTAAATCAGTGGTTCCCAAAAGATGGTGTGTGGAAATATTTTCTCAGCCAGTGAAAATAAATAAATAAATGTATCTGGTCACTTTTCATAAAGATAAATTTATTTATCTTTTTAAAGTTCTTATGCTTATGATTTATATAAAAATATTCTTCATTAAATGAAAGTAATAATAAACAAATAGGTTTATTGTACTCTTTTAGAAAATTAAAAAGCATTCAACTTATTATTCCTAGAATCAGTATTTCTTAAAATTTAACTAAACCATGAAATCTAAAATTCTGGTGTCAACAGAACAAGGCATAGAAATACGGACCTAAGTGGGCGATGTAGAAAAGTATGATGGTGAAGAGATTCTAAAAAGGATATGTGGTAACTTTTTTTCATAATATTGTTTAGAATTAGTGTAAAATCTATTGCAATAGTCATGAATTTTAAACTATTTATTGTAATCTAAGTGAATATTCTATTTGTTGTACCTGTCCCAATACCTAAGTCTCATAGATGGAAGTCATAGAGCTTCTGCATTTCAGTTAGGCATTTGATAGAGTTCCGAAAACTATTATTGGGCCAGGTATAGAAACATTTCATAGCTGATGATAAAAAAGCATGAATTCATAGCCTTTAAGTGATGGATATATGTCAATGTCAGCTTGAAATGTTATGGCATTTTCTTTGGCTCAGGAACATTCAAAATTTTATTATTGACTTGGACTGAGGTCACTGATAGCTTGCCTATTTAATCTTGGTGTGATAGGTATTATAAAAAAACAACAACGATGGAGAATCAGATCCAAAAATGTCCTTGAGAGATTAAAATAATAGACCCTTTTAAGAAAAAAACATGTTAAGTGATAATACAAATATACATTTGTATGCCAAAAGGAAATTCACAAGTTTACTCATTAAAAAAAAGGTAGATGAGATGTAGGGATTTTAATTCAATATGAGCTAATAGATGAAGGACCTAAAAATAGTTGTAATTTCCTTTTGTATTAATAAATTAAAGGGTAAGATAGGCACAAGGAAAAAAACAATTATTTGCTTTTGAGTAGTAGACAGATACCACATTGCAAGACGTTTTGATGAAGGCAATGCATACAAAGATAAGCTACCAAATGTTGAAAATAATCAACTTGAAATTAAAGAAGATTTAGAAAAATTTTGTCTATATTTTCAAATATTTATTTAATTTTTTCATTCTGGGGAGTATGTGTATAGTGCATGTGTGTGTGTTTATATGTTGTCTACACTTACAGATTATAGAAAGGTATCTAAGAAGAAAAATGCTTTTCATTTATTTATAAAAATATTTCAAATTATACAATGTCAAAGTAAATGTTTGTAGAGGCAGTCTATTATAAATGAAGTAATAATGAAGTCACTTTCCGACAGATAAAGGTCAAAAATAGTAGTATTTTACATCCTCCAAGCAACTGTTAAAAATGAAATAACTTTTTTTTCTTAATTTTCAAACTTATTTAAATATTGAGAGCTGTGAAATATACATCCATTGCACTAAACTTGCATTTGATTTTTGCAGATAGGTAATGTTATAAGTGAGGTTGTGAGCAATATTAGAGGATAGTAAGTCAGATTTTAATACCTTTTATACATTTCTTTCTCTGAAAGTGCATTTTATTCATGTTAATTAAGGAGAATCAATAATAGAGTGCTGAGAAAATAGCTTTATAAAACATATTTGGTCAGTGTTGAACAAACATTCTATCAGGGTACTGAACAAGAAGGAATGGAGTCAAACACGTCACTCTAGATGCTTTATTTCCCCAAATATTGTTCTTCCATCTTGTTCCCACTTACTCTACCAGGCCTATGGGGTGAAATAAGCATAGAGGTAGATTTGGAGTTACTGTAGGAGAGGAATAAGCTGTAATTTGAATAAATGGACTTTCTTTTTTATTCACTACTGTTCTTTTACTATGGATGTCACACTTCATTGGTCCAGCCTACGGCTAATGTGTCATCATAATGAATGCCACCCAGTGCTATGAGACAACAGTCTAGTGAAATGAGGGCTTCATGATGAGCTGTAGTTCATTTCTGATTTTTTGCATAGATTGGTTGAGTGACCTTGAGTAAATTGGGTCATGTCAGCATATTGGAGTTTTTGGTGGTATCCTTGCTTGCCTCATATATAATGAATGTATTGCATGTGGTAACCTTTCAATATGAATAATCAAAGTTATTAATAAGATAGTAAAAATATTGTACTATCTTATAACTAATGTTGCTGCTGCTGCTAAGTCGCTTCAGTCATGTCCGACTCTGTGCGACCCCAAAGACGGCATCCCATCAGGCTCCCCTGTCCCTGGGATTCTCCAGGCAAGAACACTGGAGTGGGTTGCCATTCCCTTCTTCAATGCAGGAAAGTGAAAAGGGAAAGTGAAGTCACTCAGTCGTATCTGACTCTTAGCGATCCCATGGACCGCAGCCTACCAGGCTCCTCCATCCATGGGATTTTCCAGGCAAGATGTTGCTAGGTTACTAAATTTATCTCAATAGCTAGTTTCTTTATTGAGATTATAGGAATGCTTTTCTACTTGTGTGTTGTATAATTTCTTTAAAATATTTGAAAATATTATTTTTCTTTATGAAGGCAAAATTGAAAGATAAATTATAAAGTATTTTAAGTATATAATATGATGCTTTGGTATATGTATACACTGTGAAAAGATTCCTCCCTACTGAGTTAATTAACATATCCATCATCTCACATATTTATTAATATAGTAGAAGAGGATATCTTTGATAAGGAATGCCCCATTCTTCTTCAGAAACTCTAACTAAAATTAAATTGTAAAGGGAAAAACTGGTAATTTCCAAAGAGGAAAACAGGATAACATGAGAGATGTTAGAAACTTATAGAAAGCCTAAAAATTAGAGTTGGATTTAGTTGCAAGTCATGTCCGACTCAGGACTGCAGCCTGCCAGGCTCCTCTGTTCATGGAATTCGCCAAGCAAGAATACTCTAGTAGGTTGCCACTTCCTTCTCCAGGAGATCTTTCTGATTCAGGGATTGAATCCAGGTCTCTTAGTCTCCTGCATTGGCATTCGAGTCCTTTACCACTAGTGCTTCCTGGGAAGGCCCTGATTAGTTGCAAGGCAGTGATGCACAATCCTATATGATATCAAGAATATGGGTAATCTAAAAAAGCTAAATTTGTAGTGATCCAGAGTAGAATGGTGATTACTGCTGCTTGGAGAATGGGAGAAATGGGGAATGTTAACTAAAGAATAAAATCTTCCAGTTAGATGAACAAATTCTGAGGATCTATGGATGTCAGAGTTGGACTGTGAAGAAGGCTGAGCGCCGAAGAATTGATGCATTTGAACTGTGGTGTTGGAGAAGACTCTTGAGAGTCCCTTGGACTGCAAGGAGATCCAACCAGTCCATTCTGAAGGAGATCAGCCCTGGGATTTCTTTGGAAACTCCAGTACTTTGGCCACCTCTTGCGAAGAGTTGACTCATTGGAAAAGACTTTGATGCTGGGAGGGATTGGGGACAGGAGGAGAAGGGGACGACCGAGGATGAGATGGCTGGATGGCATCACAGACTCGATGGACATGAGTCTGAGTGAACTCCGGGAGATGGTGATGGACAGGACAGGGAGGCCTGGCATGCTGCGATTCATGGGGTCGCAAAGAGTCGGACACGACTGAGTGACTGAACTGAACTGAACTGAGTGCACAGCATTGTGATTATGGTTAACAATATTATATGATATAGTTGAAACTTGTTAAAAGTAAATCATAAATCCTTGTCCATTGCCAACTCCTGGAGTTTACCCAAACTCATGTCCATTGAGTCAGTGATGCCATCCAATCATTTCATCCTCTGTTGTCCCCTTCTCCTCCCACCTTCAATCTTTCCCAGCATCAGGGTCTTTTCAAGTGAGTCAGTTCTTTGCATCCAGTGGCCAAAGTATTGGAGTTTCAGCTTCAACATCAGTCCTTCCAATGAACATCCAGGACTGATCTCCTTTAGGATGGACTGGTTGGATCTCCTTGCAGTCCAAGGGACTCTCAAGAGTCTTCTCCAACACCACAGTTCAAAAGCATCAATTCTTTGGCGCTCAGCATACTTTATAGTCCAGCTCTCACATCCATGTATGACTACTGGAAAAACCATAGCTTTGATTAGATGGACCTTTGTTGGCAAAGTAATGTCTCTGCTTTTTAACATGCTTGTCTAGGTTGGTCATAACTTGTCTTCCAAGGAGCAAGTGTTTTTTAATTTCATGGCTTCCGTCACCATCTGCAGTGATTTTGGAGCCCAAGAAAATAAAGTCTGTCACTGTTTCCACTGTTTCTCCATCTATATGCCAGTGCGGGAGCAGTGGTTGGGCTGCACAGGAGCGACAGTCAGGAGATACCCCACATCCAAGGGCAGAGAAGCCCTAGGAAATTGGTAGGCACCGGAGTGGCAGCTGTGCAGCACTTGAGTGACTGTGAGGAGATACCCCACATCCAAGAACAAAGGACAAGCCCCAGCAAGATGGTAGGAAACCCCATACCTACCAGAAACACTCAGAGGGCTCAAACAAATCTTGTGTGCACCAGGACCTAGGGACCCCACAGAGACTGAGACAGAACTGTGTTTGAATATCTTCTGTGGAGGTATGGTCAGCAGTGGACTGCTGCGGGGGTAGGGGCTCTGGGTGCAGCAGCCCTGGGTATGGTATAAGCCCTCTTGGAGGAGGTCGCCATTAACCCCACCATTGAGCCAGCAGAACTTAACACAGGACTGGGAAACAAACTCTCAGCAGGCACAAACACAACACTGTGCACACCAGGACCAAGGAGAAAGGAGTAGTGACCCCACAAGAGAATGATCCAGACTTGCCTGTAAGTGTCCAGGAGTCTCCAGCAGAGGCATGGGTTGGCAGTGGCCTGCTGCAGGGCTGGGGGCACCAAGTGTAGCAGTGTATTCATTGGACCTTTTGAAGGAGGTTGCCATTATCTTCATTACCTCCATCACAGTTTCAGTTCAGTTCAGTTACTCGTGTCCGACTCTTTGTGACCCCATGGACTGCAGCATGCCAGGCCACCTTGTCCACCACCAACTCTGAGAGTTTACCCAAACTCATGTCCATTGAGTCAGTGATGCCATCCAATCATCTCATTCTCTGTCATCCCCTTCTCCTCCCACTTCAATCTTTCCCAGCATCAAGCTCTTTTCAAATGAGTCAGTTCTTTGCATCAGGTGGCCAAAGGACTGGAGCTTCAACTTCAGCCTCAGTCCTTCCAATGAATATTCAGGGCTGATTTCCCTTAGGATGGACTGGTCGGATCTCCTTGTAGTCCAAGGGACTCTTAAGAGTCTTCTCCAACACCGTGGTTCAAAAGCATCAGTTCTACGGTGCTCAGCTTTCTTTATGCTCCAGCTCTCACATCCATGCATGACTACTGGAAAAACCATAGCTTTGATTAGATGGACCTTTGTTGGCAAAGTAATGTCTCTGCTTTTTAATATGCTGTCTAGGTTGGTCATAACTTGTCTTCCAAGGAGCAGGTGTCTTTTTATTTCATGGCTGCAATCACCATCTGCAGTGATTTTGGAGCCCCCCAAAATAGTCTGCCACTGTTTCCACTGTTTCTCCATCTATTTGCCATGAAGTGATGGGACGGGATGCCATGATCTTTGTTTTCTGAATGTTGAGCTTCAAGCCAAATTTTTCACTCTCCTCTTTCACTTTCATCAAGAGGCTCTTTAGTTCTTCTTCACTTTCTGCCATAAAGGTGGTGTCATCTGCATATCTGTGGTTTTTGATATTTCTCCCATCAATCTTGATTCCAGCTTGTGCTTCTTCTAGCCCAGCATTTCTCATCATGTACTCTGCATATAAGTTAAATAAGGAGGGTGACAATATATAGGCGTGATGTACTCCTTTTCCTATTTGGAACCAGTCTGTTGTTCCACGTCCAGTTCTAACTGTTGCTTCCTGACCTGCATACAGATTTCTCAAGAGGCAGGTCAGGTGCTCTTGCATTCCCATCTCTTTCAGAATTTTACACAGTTTATTGTGATCCACACACTCAAAGGCTTTGGTATAGTCAATAAAGCAGAAATAGATGTTTTTCTGGAACTCTTGCTTTTTCCATGATCCAGCGGATATTGGCAATTTGATCTCTGGTTCCTCTGCCTTTTCTAAAACCAGCTTGAACATTTGGAAGCTCATGGTTCATGTATTGCCGAAGTCTGGCTTGGAGAATTTTGAACATTACTTTGCTAGCCTGTGAGATGAGTGCAATTGTGTGGCAGTTTGAGCATTCTTTGGCATTGCCTTTCTTTGGGATTGGAATGAAAACTGACCTTTTCCAGTCCTGTGGCCATTGCTGAATTTTCCCAATTTGCTGGCATATTGAGTGCAGCACTTTCATAGCATCATCTTTAAGGATTCGAAATAGCTCAACTGGAATTCCATCACCTCCACTAGCTTTGTTCATAGTGATGCTTCTTAAGGCCCACTTGACTTCACATTCTAGGATGTCTAGCTCTAGGTGAGTGATCACACCATCGTGATTATCTGGGTCATGAAGATCTTTTTTGAATAGTTCTTCTGTGTATTCTTGCCACCTGTTCTTAATATCTTCTGCTTCTGTTAGGTCCACATAATTTCTGTTCTATATTGAGCCCAACTTTGCAGGAAATATTCCCTTGGTATCTCTAATTTTCTTGAAGAGATCTCTAATCTTTCCCATTCTATTGTTTTCCTCTATTTCTTTACACTGATCACTGAGGAAGGCTTTCTTATCTTTCCTTGCTCTTCCTTGGAACTCTATGTTCAAATGAGTATATCTTTCCTTTTCTCCTTTGCTTTTTGCTTCTCTTTTTTTCACAGCTATTTGTAAGGCCTCCTCAGACAACCATGCTGTTTTTTTGCATTCCTTTTTCTTGAGGATGGTCTTGATTCCTGTTTCTTGTACAATGTCATGAACCTCTGACCATAGTTCATCAGGCATTCTGTCTATCAGATCTAGTCCCTTAAATCTATTTTTCACTTCCATAATTTCGCCCCAGGTAAATAACAGGAAGGGAACACAGCCCCACCCATCAAGAGAAAACTGGATTAAAGGTTTACTGAACACGGCCCCTCCCATCAGAACAAGTCCCAATTTCCCTCTCAGTCAGTCTCTCCCATCAGGAAGCTTCCATAAGCCTCCTACCCTTCTCCATCAGAGGGCAGACAGACTGAAAACAACGACAGGAAACTAACCAATCTGATCACAGGGACCACAGCCTTGTCTAACTCAATGAAACTATGAGCCATGCCGTGTAGGGCCACCCAAGACGGACAGGTCATGGTGGAGAGTTCTGACAAAATGTGGTCCACTGGAGAAGGGAATGGCAAACCACTTCAGTATTCTTGCCTTGAGAACCCTATGAACAGTATGAAAAAGTGATTATTAACCCTATACATAACACCAAACATATTAATAGGAACTTATGTAAGTAAGGAGAAGGATATGGCACCCCACTCCAGTACTCTTGCCTGGAAGATCCCATGGACGGAGAAGCCTAGTAGGCTGCAGTCCATGGCATCACAAAGAGTAGGGCACAACTGAGTGACTTCAGTATGTAAGTAAACATCAGTGGCACAGTCTGTAAAAGGCTGGTAATTTAATTATGCCAGTCTATCCTGTAAGTTTCTGAAAACAAATGTGTTAGATGATTACATATGAGCCTTTGCATATCGGATTATTTATTATTTCAGTCACGAGCATTCATTCTCCCTTCTTTTGGAAGAGGGTGTTTAGATGGGTCTCAGCCCACTTTTTCTTCAAGGTACCATATGATTCAGTCCAGGGCAATCAAAGCATAATATTCTCCATCTATATTTATTAGTCTCAAGATAGACATGTGACCCAATCACAGCTAATTCTTGTCTAAATGTATAATGATTTTTCAAGAGAGAGACAGTCTTTTCCCTATAGTCTTAAAACTTCTCAATGTAGATACTGTCCTGTAGGCAACCATCTCACTTTCATGGGGAGGAAGAGAACAAAGCCAACATGTCTGAGTATTTGAATCCAATATGTGAAAAGTAAATCCCCATCTTTTTATAAGCTTAAGCTGATCAACCCCTCTGCTTTCTTAAATCTTTCCTGTTTCTTTGTCAATGTCTAGTTTAGATGTGAACAACTCTTTTTTTATTTATTTATTTTTTTTTATTTTACTTTACAATTCTGTATTGGTTTTGCCATACATTGACATGAATCTCTTTATTCACCTTCTTATTTGAATTCCCAGAGCTCATAGGGCCAAGATAACACACATTTTGGGCACTTCCTTCTAGTCTACCTTGGACTGCTGCAGCTGAATTTTTCCTGGGCCCATATCTTACCATTACCCTCAATGCTCTCCACCACAGACAAATGTATACACACACAGAACACTCACATACAAACACATACCTTGCTTAAAAACTCAAACAGTATGGAGAATGTACCTATACACATTCTCCACAGATCTAACATATGTTACTTTTTCCTGACCAGGTGCTTGCTGCTACTGCTAAGTCGCTGCAGTCATGTCCGACTGTGTGTGACCCCATAGACGGCAGCCCACCAGGCTCTGCCATCCCTGGGATTCTCCAGGCAAGAACACTGGAATGATTGATTTACATGTATTTCTCAAAATTTCTTCTTTCAAAAGACACACAAAAAAGCCAAAATTATGAGCCTGATCCCATTGCGAGCTTTGATATATTCAGAAATCTACATGATTTTATAAAAGGGAATATGTTCTGATATTAAGACTAACTTGACTTGAAGAAATGAGACTCTGTCATTAAATATTATGCCAAATATGATATCCATACATAGAGACCCCTTGGGCAAAGTCATGTGTACGGCACCAAAGATAATTAGGAAATACTCTTTGAAATGTGTCTGGGGCAGGAGAGAAAATTTAGATCCTGAGAACTATTTTGGAATTATGCTACAATTGCAAATATCAAAGGATCTAAATTACTTTTAAAACTAAATTTAATATGTTGAAACATTGAGTTTTAGACAGCCTTGGGAATCAATAAACATGCAGAATGAAGAGGCTGAGAATGCTACATCAGCATTTGTGTCACCCAAAATAGGCATTCTCATGCCATGAAAATCAACTTAAGGGTAAAAAAAATATAGCAATATTAAATATATTTAGGCTTAAATGTACTTTATCTACTAGCTATTTGAAACTATCTTAGCTGGGAAAAAAGTATTCTGCTTTCTGTTTCTTTTTTCTCATTTCTTTGACTTTTTACCCAGTAAGAGGTAAGAATTGATCAGTAGCCCTGATTATAGCTGTATCCTTATAGTAGACATATGTTTATTAGATCTCTACATATCATTGATATCTTTTATAGCTACCCAATTTTAGAAGTTGCATTTGAAGATAACCCAGAAAATTGCACATCATTTTTAGGATGATACTCTGCTACTTTTTCTTTCAAAAAATCCTAAAGAAAACCAATTGGAAATTAAATAGCAATTTCTGCTTCATCAAATTCCCTTGAAAAATACATGTGATTTTACAGAAAATACTGGTAAAATACATCTTAACATTATGTTTGCATGAGAATTCCAAATACTGCAGAAAAAAAGATTTTTCTTGTATTGGTTTAAAACTTTGTATTCTGTCACTTTTATTCCACTTGATTTTAAACATAATTTATTTTAGACTACATACTAATTATTCTTGAATGATGTGCATATTCTTCATTTGGAAATCGTTAAAATGTTATTTTCCAATGTTCTTAGCCTAAATTTAATAATATGTCAGCCTTTTTTGATTAAGGTTTTGCTTTAGTGTGAATCTGAGTAAACATAAGCATGAGAAGATTAATTAGATTTAGTTACCATGGAGAATATGTAATAGCAAGTAAATAAACAGGAATATATTTAGCAGTCCAAATATAGGAAGAGCATCCTGAGCACACATCTTGATAGCATATTGTTTGCTCTTTATGCCTATGAGTCATAGTACTAACATGCATAAATCTTTTATCATGAGTTGGCCCACAGTGGTATAGAGAATGCTATATCAGCACACTAGAAGTTGTATTTTGTTCCATTATAGCTATCATCTTTTAAAAGACATTTTTCTGTACTGTCTTAAATGAAGTCAATATATTATTAAAACATTTTGAAAAAGGTACACAATATATTACAAATATTATTGTACCTTTATACAAACAATTCAGTAATTGCACGGCCATTTTGTGTGTCTTTTACAAAATATGACTTTAAGTTTTACATTTTATCTTAACACCTCAGCTGCTTTACTCTTAAATCTCTAATTGAAAGCCATTTCAAAGTGAGGGCACTGTATGGATTTAGTAATTAATTTTAATTTTATTAAAGACTAAAACAATAGTAATAACTCTACAATTCTTACATTATGTACCATAAACGAAGTAAAGTGCTAAGTAGTTTTACGAATAATCTCCGTGGTTCATACAGCAACACAAAGGACATAACATTATTCTCTCAATTTAAAAACTGAGGAAACTTTGAACTAAATAGTTTTAGTGACTTAAAAGATACTGCTACTAATAAATGGCAGAGCAAGACTTGAGCTCAGGTGTGACTGGAGACTTGAATGGTTATAAATGGAAGACATGTATCAGAAGTATGATGGAGCTTTTCTTTGTAACAAGTTATGAGAATGAGAGCAGAGCAGGGCACAAAGTTTAACAACATTTCTTTCTTAAGTTAGTAAATGGATTTTAGATTTTTAAAGATGAAAGTATATAACTGTATTTTAAATAAGTCTCCTAGAATAAGACTAGAGGTGAAATATATTAGCTGTATAGTTGTATTTAAAATACTTATAATTTTTAATGAATCTTGGAGACCAAATTAATTGTACAGCTGATGATTTTAATCCAGTGTGAGTGGGAAACAAATAGCATATGAAATTATGACCTCATCATTTTGTTCATGCTTTTCTGAGCAAGAACCTTTTCACTCTCTATTAGGGGACATGTTAACCCAATTATACCAACTTTAATGGATTTTTATCAAAATGTGTTTTTTTAATATTATCCCAATTAAGTAAATGTAATTCTTTTATTAATAGTATGAACAGGGCAGTTTAATACATTTTACAATGAAGATTTGCTTAATTTACTGAATTTTGTTTATTTTGAGTCTTGATTGTAGTTTCTGTGCTTTTGTTTATTTTCATTTCATTGTATTTTATTTTCTAAAAATGAAATTGGTAATACATTAGTCTCATAAGGAAACAGTCCACAGAAAAACAATTTTTTTCATATATACATTTTGTTAGTAAGAATTGATTTTTCTGGCAATTTTAGGCAATGAAAACTTTACCAAGCAGTTTTAGAAACTGTAAGTTTTACTCCCTGTTGATTGTGTTGATTGTGTCTTCAAAGTCATCTTTTACTGGGTCAGTTAGTGTTACTTCTAAATGGTATTGACATTAATTTTCTAATTTCCATCAAATTTTACTTCCTGAAGTGCTAACTACTCTATTTTACTTTAGGTTGATGTTCTTATGTAGTGATATGGGCTAGGATCAAAATAAAAGATTTATGATTTGTAATTTATTACTCAGATAATTTCAATACTGAACTACAATTCAAGGTGGATAAATATTATTATTGTACTAGTTTTTCTTTGTATTTCTGAGCACTTTAAGTCTGAGGGGCTTCCCCAGTGGCACAGTGGGTAAAGAATCTGCCCGAAATGCAGGAGGCACAGGAGACACAGGTTCAATCCCTGGGTTGGGAAGATCCCCTGGCGGAGGAAGTGGCAAACTGTACTGGAAACATCCATGCTATTTTCAAAACGAAAAGCAATTGAGTGATAACATCAGAATGCCTTCTTAGTAAACAGGTTCTTATGACCAAATTAATGTAGATAGAAAGATTTGACTTTAACGGAAAAATGATACCAAAGTATTCAAAGTGGTTCACCTCAATCTGTATGGTGCCAGTATGGGTAATTTTATTTTCTTCTTTTTGATAATCTGTCTTTCAATATTTTCCGTAATAAACGTGTATTACTTTTGAAATAAGGAAAAGAAATAAGGCAAGAAAGCAAGCAAACAAGCAGAGACAAATGATATATGGAGTTAGAAAGGATTTCTGGGTGTTCTGTAAAGTTCTGTAAATGGCAGTCAATACATCACAATTGCAAAGGCAGATTCAAGTTTTGGAAAAAAAAAAAAAAAAAGCTATGTGTGCAGTCCCCAGAAAATGGAACATTGTGGAGTCTAGAAGCCCAGTTAAGGAGGCTATCATGGCATTGTGGGCAAGGAATGATGAATTCTTGAACTGAATAGGGCATGGAGATGGTGCAAAGTTAGCAGAGTAGCAAAGAGCTATAGCAGGAGAAAAACGTAACCCACTATAAATAAGAAGTAATGTCCAAACGGAATGAGTTTCAGTCTGAGGCCCTCAACTGGCTCTCGATGGTAAGAAATAAACAAAAAACACACACACATAAGAAGAAATAAATGGTTATGTGTTAAGAATCTTATAGTGAAAATTATTCATGTCTCTGGAAATTTTCATTCAAGTATGGGTATATCTCTAGAGAAAAGTTATTCAATCCAACCTGGAATGAATTGGCTGGAAGTGGAAGCTGAGGCTGCCACTCCATGCCTGAATGCCAGCCTTTCGGAGAATGAGCAGAAGAAAAGGCTGGGGGTGTCCCAAGGTACAGTATTTTTACTTTATGTTGCCTGCAATGTAGTTTGGTAGGTTCCCTTATAAAAAGGCAGAGCTTTCTGGTGTCTCTCCCAACTCTCACTCATTCCATTATCTGATTAGGGAACATATCAGAGGGAACCAACTGTACCTAGCACCACCCCTTCTTCTCTATCCTTTGGGAGCCAGCCTGACCACAAGCAACCTCAGTTTCTCTGTGCCATAAATTTCACAGTGGGGAAGTCTACAGGAGAACCCAAGAGCTTCAAAGTTCTGAATTGATAAAGTAGGTAAGTCAGTGTAATTCTTCAGAGAAAAGTAAGGAAGCCTATTTTTGTTTCAGATCTAAAAGTGGTGTCTGCTCATCATAAAGCTTATGTTTTGATGTCCATCTACCTGAAATATGTCTATATCTCAGATTATTCTAAACTCATATAGGAAAGAAGGTTGTCATTTACTAGGACTTTTCAAATCCCAAAACCGCTGTTGTTGGGATGCTGTCACACCTGTTTCTTGGTCCCCCAGGGTGGAGTTTACCAGATTGAATTCATTCAGAGAATAAATCTGCTGTCTGCCACTGGGTTGGAGAGGTGGCTTGCAGATGTAAGTGAATCAGGCAGAGGGAGGATGTGAGTAATGAAATCTAGGGTGGAAAGTGAAAGTCGTTCAGTCATGTCCAACTTTTTGCAATCCCATGGACTTTGCGACCCCATGGACTTTGCGACTATATAGTCCATGGAATTCTCATGGCCTGAATACTGGAATGGATAGCCTTTCCCTTCTCCAGGGGATCCTCCCAACCCAGGGATCAAACCCAGGTCTCCTGCATTGCAGGTGGAATCTTTACCATCTGAGCTAGTAAAGGGTAGAGGGGAGGTCTAAAGCTTCTTAAATATTTTCCAAGGCATTCAATTTTTTAGGTCCATTCCTCAACTCCTACAGTTATAAGTATCTGGTATTTCCAATGGAGAAACGGTTTTTTTTTTTTTTTGAAGTATAGTTGATTTACAATATTATTTGCTTCAGATATACAATATAGTGATTTAATATTTTTATAGATTATACTCCATTCAAAGTATTAAAAAATAAGGACTTCCCTGGTGGTCCAGGGGTTAAGATTCTGTGCTCCTAATGCAGGGGGCCCAGACTGATCCCTGGTCAGGGAACTAGATACCATATGCTGCAATTAAAGATCCTGCCTGTGACAACAAAGACCCGGAGCAGCCAAATAAATTTAAAAAAATTTTTTAATAAAATTATTATAAAATAAAGGCTATAATGCCCTGTGTTGACAATATAGTCATGCTGCTTATTTATTTTATAAACAGTAGTTTATGCTTCTTAATCCCATACCTCTATCTCTCCCTTCCCCACATCCCTCTCTCTACTATAACCCTCTAGTTTGTTCTCTATACTTGTGAGTCTTTGTTTTGCTATGCATATCCATTTTACTTTTTAGATTCCACATACATGTGATAACAAAGTTGTTCTCTATGTGACTTGTTTACCTTAGCATTATACTAGCTCCATCCACATTGTTGCAAATGCAAGTGGAAGAATGGCTGAATAGTCCAGTATGTGTGTGTGTTTGCCACATCTTTACCCATTCATCTACTGATGGACATTTAGGTTGCTTCTGTATCTTGGCTATGATAAATAATGTTGCTAGGAACATTGGGGCACATGTATCTTTTCAAATCAGTTTTCATTTTCTTTGGAATTCAATTTCATTTTCAGTGGAATTGCTGGATTATATGGTAGTTCTATTTTTATTTTTTTGAGGAAGATACATATTACTTTCCATAGTGGCTGTACCAATTTACATTCCCACTGAGAGCATAAAAGAAGTCCCTTTTCTCCACATCCTCAAGAACAACCAGGATGGCAGAAAAAGATGCTGAGCTCACCTTCTCTCACAAGCACACCCAAACCAAAACTGTCTGCAGAACAACCACTGATGAAAAAGATGAGAACCTACCAGTAAAGACCTTCTCCAATATAAAGAAGGAACAGCAATGAGACTATGTGGGCTTCCCCAGCGGCTCAGCAGTAAAGAATCAGCCTGCAATGCAGGAGTCGTGGGAGACCTGGGTTCCATCCCAGGCTTGGGAAGATCCTCTGGTGGAGAGCATAGCAACACACTTGCCTGGAGAATCCCAAGGACAGAGGAGCCTGGCGGGCTACAGACTATAGGGTCACACAGAGTCAGATAGGACTGAAGCAACTTAGAACACACACACACACAGAGACACACACACACAGACACACACACAGACACAGACACACACACACACACAAGGAGACCATGGGAGGAGTGGACAAGTGATGTAATCAAATCCCATCCCCCACTCCAGGTGGGCAACACATGCCTTGAAGAATGATTCTATTGCTGAGGTTCCCGGTAGGAGTGGGAGTTCAGAGCCCCATGCCAGGCTCCCCAGACCAGGGGTCCGGCACCAGGAAGATAAGCCCCCAGAGCATTCGGATTTGAAGCCCAGCAGAGCTTAACTGCCGGAGCCTCACAGGACAGAGCAAAACAGAGACTTCACTCTGAATGGCGCACACAAGACGCCAGGGCAAAAGCAGTCTTGTGATAGGAGCCTGGCTGGGCCAGACCTACCTGCTGGTCCTTGCGAGCCTCCTGGAGAGGCGGGAGGCTGTCACTCACCCTGGGAACATTCAATTTCAGGAAAGCAGCGGTGGCCATATTGACTCATTAGCATCAACGCCACACCTGGTCCCGCCCAGCAGGCTGTGGCGCAGAGGCCTGTGGTGGGATGCCTCAGGTCACACAACTAAAGGGGCCGAACACAGCCCCTCCCATTAGCAAACACGCCCCTGGACACGTGAGGGCCCCACGTGAAGGCCAAGCCGCAGCTCATTCTACCAGGGGACAGGCGCCAGAAGCAAGAAAACTGGGACCGGCCACGCAGGTCAGACCCTACCCTGGGGCCTATTGGGCCCTGGCCCTGCCCACTAGTAGGTCATCCCAAACTTCCAGAGCCCCCACCCCTTACTCAGCTATATCAGCAACTATCTCCCCATCCCCACCCAACTCACCCGACTGTGACCCAAGGAGCAATCCTAAAAGGGCTCTGGGCTCCCAGACCTGCAGCCAGACCCTAGGAAACAGCTCTGCTGCCAGTGATCTGGCGCTAACCCCAGGACCTGGCTTCATCTGCCAGTGGGTAGGCAGTAGCTCAGAGTCTTTGAGACCCTGACTCTGCCCACCAGTAAGCCAGCACTAGCCCCGGGGCCCCCTGAAAAAGTGAAGTGAAACCACTAGTCACTCAGTTATATCCCACTGTTCTATGACCTAAAGGACCATAGCCCACCAGGTTCCTCTGTCCATGGGCTTCTCCAGGCAAGAATACTAGAGTGGGTTGCCAGTTCCTTCTCCAAGGGATTTTCTCAACCCAGGGTTTGAATCTGAGTCTCCCGTATTGCAGGCTGAGTTTTTAACCACCTGAGCTACCAAGGAAATCCCCAGGGTCCCATAGGGTTCCTCAACCAGCCATCTCTACATCCTTGCCAACATTTGTTATTTGTAGACTTTTCAAAGATAGTCAATCTGACAGGTGAGAGGTGATATCTTGTGATTTTGATTTGCATTTCCCTGATGATTAGTGATACTGAGTACCTTTTATTATGCCTGTGTGCCATCTGTATGTCATTTTGGGAAAAATGCTTATTCAGGTCCTCTGCCCATTTTGACCAAATGTTTTTTTTTTTCTTTAGATACTGAGCTATATGACTTCTTTGTATTAATATGTTTGGAATATTAGCCCCTTATTGGTCATATTATTTGTAATTTTTTTCTCCCATTCAGTAGGCTGACTTCTCTTTTTGTAGATGATTTCCTTTGCTGTGCAAAAGATTTTTAATTTCATTAAGTCTCATTTGTTCATTTTTGTTTTGTTTCTTTTGCCTTGGGAGACAGGTCCAAACAAATATTACTCTGATTCAGGTCAAAGCATGTTCTGTCTGTGTTCTCTTCTAAGAGGAGTGTTTTGGTTGTTTTTTTTTTTTTTTTTTAATTTTTAGGACTTATATTTAGGTCTTTAACACGTTTAGGGCTTCCCAGATGGTGCCAGTGGTAAAGAATCCACCTGGCAGGTGGATTCTTGCTGTAAGAGACAGCAAGAGACAATGGTTCAAATCCCTGGATCAAGAAGCTCCCCTGGGGTAGGAAATGGCAACCCACTCCAGTATTCTTGCCTGGAAAATTTCACGGACAGAGGAGCCTGATGGACTACAGTCTATAGGGTTGCAAAGAGCCAGGCTGAGCATGTACACGCAATCCAGTTTGAGTTTATTTTTGTATATGGTGTGAGGAAATGTTTTAATCTCATTCTTTTATGTGTAACATGTGGCCCACTGTGCATAGCCGAGCTTCTTGCTGGGAAAAGTCATGGGCATACATGTTCAGCTTTCTCTGCATTGTCATGTCAGTTACCACTTGAACATCTGTTTTCTATCTCCCAGTGTTTTGTTGATCGCTCTAAGCAATATTTGTTTTTCTTGCATACATTTCATCACTTTAAATATGTGCCTGTATTATTGGCTCTGAGAGATGTTAATGGAGGTATAGAGAGGGAACAGTGTTGATAGACCACTGTTAAACTGGCCATATTTTACTGGCAGTCCCCAAGTGCCATTACCAGGTGTTAGCTAGCCAGAACTGAAGGTACCAACTTCTACAAATAATCATTAATTTTTAACAAATCTTAGCAATCATTTTAGTTAGTTTATAGAAATGGTGGTCAGATGAATTTCTATTTCTTATTTATTAGTCTAAACTACATTCTGAGAAGAGTGTTACAATTTATGATGTATTAAAAAAGGTATTTTAGATAAATAAGAGAAATTTTGTGGAAAGAGTGCTGATCTTATAATAAGAAATCCCAGATTTCATCCTGGTTCTGTTTACTGACTATTTTGTAGCTGTGAAATGCTGGACCATAATTGTGCTGTGAATTGTAAAATGAGGTGGTGAAGTGTTATAATAGAGTGGATCTGCACTGACATTTAGTTTAAAATTTCTGTGTTTTCTTCCCTTTTAAATTTTAGTAATCATGCCTAAATCGTTTGAGTGCAAGTTACATGCCCATTAAAAACAAAAGGCTAAATAATTCAAAGTTACGTGTATACTTGCTTATTATTTACTAATGTCCTGTGTCTCAGTTTATTTGGGCTGCTATAACAAAATACCACAGACAGATGGTTAAAACTGCAGACGTTTATTTATCGGAGTTCAGGACTCTTGAGTAGTCCAGGATTAGGGTGCTGGCATGGTAGGATTCTTGCTGAAGCCTCTCTTTATGGCTTGCAGGTGGGTGCCTTCTCCTTGTGTCCTCACGTGGTGGAGAGAGGACACGCTCTGGTCTCTTCCTCACTTGTAAGAAAGCTGATCTCATACAAGGGTTTCCCAGGTGGCTCAGTGGTAAAAATCTGCCGGTCAATACAGGAGATGAAGTTTCGATCTCTAGGTCAGAAGATCCCCTGGAGAAGGGAATGGCAACCCACTCAAGTATTCTTGCCTGGAGAAGCCCATGGACAGAGGAGCCTGGCAGGCTACAGTCCATGGGGTCGCAAAGAATTGGACATGACTTAGTGACAAAACAACAATAATCTCATTTAGGTGGCTTTGCCCTCATTAAATCATCTAAACCTAGTTACCACCCAAAAGCCTCACCACCAAATATTATCACATTGGAGGTTAGGGCTTCAACATAAAAATGTTGGGAAGACACATACATTGGGTCCATATATTATGTATTAATTTATTAATTGTTAAATACCAAAACTATGGGACTAAGATCTTTTAATATCTCTATTTAGAAGATGAAGCAATTAAGGCACAGAGAAGTAATCTACCCTAGATCACACAGCTAGAAAAGCTTGTACCAGAAATTCAAGTTACAAAACCCATATTCCTAACTGCTGCCCTGTACAATTGTGATGGATTAAATATTATATAGCTACTCCGTAAAATCGGAGAAGGCAATGGCACCCCACTCCAGTACTCTTGCCTGGAAAGTCCCATGGGCAGAGGAGCCTGGTAGGCTGCAGTCCATGGGGTTGCTAGGAGTCGGACATGAGTGACTTCACTTTCACTTTTCACTTTCATGCATTGGAGAAGGACATGGCAACCCACTCCAGTGTTCTTGCCTAGAGAATCCCAGGGACGGGGGGAGCCTGGTGGGCTGCCGTCTCTGGGGTCGCACAGAGTTGGACACGACTGAAGCGACTTAGCAGCAGCAACTCAGTAAAATAAGTTAAATCTTTATCTTTCTCATTAACTTTTTAATAATATACTGTTTTATTCACTCAAACAATTGACTAGTTTCAGGAACTGAAATGATCCTTGGTGTTGAGTATGCCATGAGAATAAATTCTAATTCTTATTCTAATCTTTGTGCTTTTCTGAAATGTCCCAGGTAAAGTTTTAACAATAAAGTTTTCCAAAGTAATAGATTTTATATTAGAATGTAAAGCTCAAAAATGAGAAATACCACTAAATGCCACCACCCAGAAAAAATAAATAGATTCCTATAATTGTGCATGAAAAAAAATATTTTAAAGAAAATTCCTAGTAGCTAAAAAACATTTAATCTGAGTTTGCATTTTATTAGTTTCATTTTATTCTCTCTCTGCTTCCCCTTCTCCCTTTCCACCCTGCCTTTCCCCCTCTCTTTCTCAAAGTACAATTTTCAATTTTGTTATATGAATTCCCAAATCATTCAGTCTGACAACTCAATTTACCTTTAAGGAAAATGTGGAAATTACATGATTTTGTGTATTGATTTTTGGAAAATGCTTCAGAAATGATTTATGATATAATGATGAATTTTTTTTCAAAGCGTTATAACCAATGATGGAATCTGGAGCACTAGAATAGAAATAAAAATAAATAGTAAGTTGATGCTATGATGAGTAATTGGCAAAATAAACATTTTAACTCACATAAAAGAGGCAACCCATCTCCAGGTGCTCCATTTGTAAATCTTACTGTTAGTCGCTCAGTCATGTCTGACTTTTTGTGACTCCCTGGACTGTAGCCTGCCAAGCTCCTCTATCCATGGAATTCTCTAGGCAAGAGAACTGGACTAGGTTGCCATGCCCTCCTCCAGGGGATTTTCCTGACCTGGGGATTGAATCTGAGTCCCCTGAATTGCAGGCCGACTCTACCATCTGAGCTATAGGAACGAGATACTAAAATATAGGTGAATTGAGAAAACAGTAAGTTTACAAAAAAAAGAAGACAAAATCTTAATAAAAGAAATTTGTATTAAATATGATTAAAAAACTAAACATTTTATAAGAATATTTAAGTAACTCAAATTCAGTTTTAGGATTCATATCTTATACAACTACAAAGATATATTACACATGTATATAAAGTGAATCACTAAGTGTGAAATATACTTGAAATCAATGCTGAAAATAAGTCTCATCATTTTAGAGGAGGGACTATAAACATAATTGCTACTGGGACCAGCAGCTGAGGATTAGTTGCAGTGTAAGAAAAACTATAAAGTTTTATTTCAAGATAAAATCCCAATATATTAAAGCATTCAAATCAGTTCAGGTCAGTCGCTCAGTTGTGTCAGACTCTCTGTGACCCTGTGGACTATAGCACGACAGGCCTCCCTGTCCATCACCAATTCCTGGAGTTTACTCGAACTTATGTCCATTGAGTCGGTGTTGCCATCTAACCATCTCATCCTCTGTCATTTCCTTCTCCTCCCGCCTTCAATCTTTCCCAGCATCAGGATTTTTTTCCAATGAGTCAGTTCTTCACATCAGGTGGCCAAAGTATTGGAGTTTCAGCTTCAGTATCAGTACCCAGAATATTCAGGACTAATTTCCTTTAGGATGGACTGGTTGGATCTGCTTGCTGCCCAAGGGGCTCTCAAGAGTCTTCTCCAAGAACACAGTTCAAAAGCATCAATTCTTTGGCACTTAGCTTTCTTTATAGTCCAGCTCTCACATCCATACATGACTACTGGAGAAACCATAGCTTTGACTAAATGGACCTTTGTTGGCAAATTAATGTCTCTGCTTTTTAATATCCTGTCTAGGTTGGTCATAACTTTCCTTCCAAGGAGTAAGCGTCTTTTAATTTCATGGCTGCAGTCACCATCTGCAGTGATTCTGGAGCCCCCAAAATAGTCTGTCACTGTTCCACTGTTTCCCCATCTATTTGCCATGAAGTGATGTGACTGGATGCCATGATCTTAGTTTTCTGAATGTTGAGTTTTCAGCCAACTTTTTCACTCTCCTCTTTCACTTTCATCAAGAGGCTCTTTAGTTCTTTTTTGCTTTCTGCCATAAGTGTTGTGATACTGCATATCTGAGGTTATTGATATTTCTCCTGGCAATCTTGATTCCAGCTTGTGCTTCACCCAGTCCAACATTTCTCATGACGTACTCTGCATATAAGTTAAATAAGCAGAGTGACAATATACAGCCTTGATGTACTCCTTTCCTGATTTGGAACCAGTCCATTGTTCCACATCCAGTTTTAACTGTTGCTTCTTGATTTGCATACAGATTTCTCAGGAGGCAGGTCAGGTGGTCTGTTATTCCCATCTCTTTAAAAATATTCCACAGCTCATTGAGTGTGTTACATACATTAACTTATCATATGCTCTCTGATCATTTTCCTTATTTCAGAAATAAGGGAATCAAATGAAGAGTTTATGGAAATTAGAGGAGAAGAATTTGAACCCCAGTTATCTGACTGCATGTGACATTGTACATATATCTCACTGGGCTAAGCTTACTCAAAATCTACCAGATATTGACCACAATTATTGTATTAATTGACAGCTTCACAAGTCAGGTTTGAGAGTTTATGATTCTCCACATTTTTATCTATAATTGGTATTTTCAAACATTTTGCATATTTGACTTGGTATAATTTCATTTCCCTAAATCTCAGTAGAGTATCTTTCCATATGCTTATTAGTTGTATAATATTTCTTTAGATTTTTCATATTGCATTTTAATTAACAATATTAACATAAAAATTAAACATAAAAATATATAGATTCAACAAATTATGATAAATTATTCAACTCTTTAACCTCAATAAAGCTCATTTTCTGGCATTAACTCACATGTTTGAACCCATGCAAACAAACCCTGACATGCTTTCTGTCACTATCAGATTTTTCTTTTCTAGAATCTCATGCAGATAAAATTATACAGTGTCTAATCTATTCCATTTGGCTTCTTTCTCTCAACATATTTTTGACTTTCATGTGTATGTTATATGTATTACTACTTGCTTCCATTTATTTGTAAATAGTGTTCTACTGAGTAAATGTATTACAAACATTTTATCCATTTACTTGTTGATGGACATTTGGATTGCTTCTCAGTTTTTTGTTTTATTTTTGCTAATTTTAATAAAACTTCTATAGCATTATATTGAGGAGAAGGCAATGGCACCCCACTCCAGTACTCTTGCCTGGAAAATCCCATGGACGAAGGAGCCTGGTAGGCTACAGTCCATGGGGTCGCTACGAGTCGGACATGAATGAGCGACTTCACTTTCACTTTTCACTTTCCTGCATTGGAGAAGGAAATGGCAACCCACTCCAGTGTTCTTGCCTGGAGAATCCCAGGGACGGGGGAGCCTGGTGGGCTGCCATCTCTGGGGTTGCACAGAGTTGGACACAACTGAAGTGACTTAGCAGTAGCAGCAACAGCAGCAGCATCATATTGAAGTCTTCACATGGATATTTTTTCACTTCAATTCAGAAAATCTCAAAGAGATTAATTGCTAGATCACATGATGAGTCCACAATTGCACTCATTTCACATGCTAGCAAGGTCGTGCTCAAAATCCTCCAAGTGAGGCTTCAACAGTATGTGAACTGAGAACTTCCAAATGAGGGTGAATTTAGAAAAGACAGAAGAACTAGAGATCAATTTGCAAACAGCATTTGGATCCTAGAAAAAGCAAGAGAATTCAAAAAAAAGACATCTGCTTCATTGACTACACTAAAGCCTTTGACTGTGGAGATCACAACAAACTGTGGAAAATTCTTCAGGTGATGGGAATACCAGACCACCTGTGCCTCCTGAGAAACCTGTATGTAGGTCAAGAAACAACAGTTAGAACTGAACATGGAACAACAGACTGGTTCCAAATTGGGAAAGGGGTTCGTCAAGGCTGTATATTGTCACCCTACTTATTCAACTTATATGCAGAGAACATCATGTGAAATGCTGGGCTGGATGAAGCACAAGCTGGAATCAAGATTTCCAAGAGAAATATCAGTAACCTCAGTTATGCAGATGACACCACCCTTATGGTAGAAAGTGAAGAACTAAAGAGCCTCTTGAAGAAGGTGAAAGAGGAGAGTGAAAAAGCTGGCTTAAAATTCAACCTTCAAAAAACTAAGATCATTGCCTCTGGTCTCATCACTTCATGGCAAATAAGCAGAGTGAAACAATGGAAACAGTGAAAGACTTTATTTTCTTGGGCTCCAAAATCATCGCAGATGGTGACTTCAGCCATGAAATTAAAAGATGCTTGCTTCTTGAAAGAAAAGCTATGACCAACCTAGAAAGCATATTGAAAAGCAGAGACATTAATTTCCTGACAAAGCGCTGTATAGTCAAAGCTATGGTTTTTCCAGTAGTCATGTATGGATGTGAGAGTTGGACCATAAAGAAGACTGAGAGTTGAAGAATTAATGGTTTTGAACTGTGGTGCTGGAGAAGACTCTTGAGAGTCCCCTGGACTGCAAGGAGTTCAAACCAGTCAATCCTAAAGGAAATCAATCCTAAATAGTCTTTGGAAGGATTGATGCTGAAGCTGAAGCTCCAGTATTCTGGCTTCCTGATGCAAAGAGCTGACTCACTGGAAAACACCTGATGCTGGGAAAGATAGAAGTCAGGAGGAGAAGTGGACAACAGGGGATAAGATGGTTGGATGGCATCACTGACAGTGAACATGAGCTTGAGCAAGCTCCAGGAGTTGGGGATGGGCAGGGAAACCTGGTATACTGCAATCTATGAAGTCACAAAGAATCAGACATGATTGAGTGACTGAGCATCAAAAACAACTTGATTAGTCCACATCCTTCATTATATTTAATTTTAACCACTTTGGTGGGTGTTTAGAGCCATTCATTATGCTTGTAATATGCATTTCCCTGATTAATGATTCACTCAGGGAGATCAGCATGCTCCATGTAGGATCACCCTCTCTGGACTATTAAAAGGTTGAATCTAGACAGTAGTCTGGGTGATCACAGGACTCATTTGCTTCCCTTTACTCAGTGATCATAGTCCTTGCTGTCTTTCCTCCAGTACCTAAATACTAGAGAAAGGCAATTAGATCCCAGTTACTCCAATTATGGCCAGAAATTGAATACTCTTTATTGTTCTTTTTCAAAATAAATACTAATATTTTTGAGCAGTTTTTAGTAGTTAATTAAACTAGTATTGCTAATGAAATTTAGAGTTTAGTTTCTTTTTTTTTTCATTTCTTATATTGCATAATTCTATATTTTGAATTACCATAATTCTTACTTTCAAAAAATTAAGTAAGTAAATTTTAATAAAAACATTAAAAATTTGGTTGCACTGGATCTTCATTGCTCTGTGGACTTTCTCTAGCCGTGGTAAGCTACTCTGCCTTGCAGTGCCTAGGCTTCTCATTTTGGTGCTGCTCTTGTTGCAGAGTACAGGCCCTAGGCACTTGGGTTTCAGTAGTTTGTGCATGTGGGCTCAGTAGTTGTAGCTCGCAGCTCTAGAGCACAGGTTCAGCGGTTGTGGTGCATGGGCTTAGTTGTCTGCAGCATATGGGATCTTCCTGGACCAGGGATTGAACTTATGTCCCCAGCATTGGCAGCTGGATTCCTGTCCACTGTACCACCAGGGAAGTCCAATATTTACTTTTGTAAAGTTAGTTTGGTGAAAAACACTCATGATCTTAATGAGTTTGAAAATGTCTTTAATTTTCCTCTACTTTAGAATGATCACATAAGTGTGTATTAAATTTTAGTTTATCAGTATTATTTTTCAGCATTTTGGAGATCATAGTTTCCTGCCTTCTTGTATTTTTACTGATGATGTCTTTTTATCTGTCTTGCTTTTTTCTTGGTTTTAAGATCATTTTGTTAACTTCGATATTCAGTAGATTGATGAGAACAGAGAAGAGAATAGAATGATGGTAACCAGGAACTGAGAGGTAGGGAAATTGGGGAGATAATTGGCTAAGGGGTACAAACTTGCAACTGAGAAATGAGTTCTAGAGATCTAATGTATAGCATCGTGCTTATAGTCAACAGTATTGAATTGTTAACTGCAAAGTTGCTAAGAGACTAGCTCTTAAATGCTCTCATCACAGAAAATAAATAAGGGACTTTATAGAGACACTAACACCATGGCAGTAATTATATTGTGATATATAAATGTGTCAAATCAGTCATTGCATATTTTAAAACGTATACTGTGTTGCATGTTAACTGGATCTCAATAAGGAAAAAGAAAGGAGAGACAAAGAGAGGAAGAAAAGGAGAGGTTTACTAGAAGATTGCTTGATAATATTCTTTGAAATTTGAAGAGTTCATCTGAATTCCAACAATGTATCAAAACTGCCCTAACAATCAGATTCATTAATCAAGAGTAAGTTTCAGTTGTTGAAATAGATCATTTTTTCCCCTTTTGAGGTCAACTTGTTATAGATGGAATAGCACAGCGCTATGTTTATGCTGAAATGGATTTTTGAGCTGTGCAGGGGCAGAGGTGGTAATACATGGCATGATTACATTTAATTTGTATTTCAAGTCTATGTCTCTTGAGCCTCAGCTCTGCTTTCTCATTTTCTTTTTTTTTCTGACAGTGGTGCATAGGGTGATGGCTATAGATTTTCATGAGTAACCCCCAAATCCCTACTCACATCGGTATGCATGAGTAAGCCTTCTCTTTAGAATGTTTATTTTTGTTTTGCTTTGGAAACTTGGTGATTTTCTTTCTTCCTTGTTCATTCCTCTCTGGTTCTGAAACACAAAGTTATCTGAAATTTGGGCTGCCATTATATTAATGTATAAAAGTCATTAAATTACATCAAAATTTATTAGCATCTGTATCTTCCAATTAATTGCTGTCAAATTCCATGTGCAGAGAAAATTATTTTTGTATTCTCAGAAATGAATAAAGAACATTGATGTATTTGTTAAAGTTGTGGAAAAGAGAGAAGCTGAAATCTGAGTTTTGTAAAGCTGCCATCATTACCAAACCTAACTTGTTAGGACATTTATCACAATTACTCTAACATGTCCACTTATCAAGGCTTTATATTCATCTCTTGAATTTAAAGCAAAACCTGCAAGATTGGAATATTATTGTTTTCCTATCTTTATCTTCTCAGATGAAGATTCTACTTGAAATGAAATAACTTCCCTGGTGGCTCAGAGGTTAAAGCATCTGCCTGCAATGCAGGAGACCTGGGTTAGATCCCTGGATCGGAAAGATTCCCCTGGAGAAGGAAATGGCAACCCACTCCAGTATTCTTGCCTGGAGAATCCCATGGACAGTCCACGGGGTCGCAAAGAGTTGGACACGACTGAGCGACTTCACTTCACTTTCACTTTCACTATGTGAAATAGTGCATACTACCTATAATTAGGCAGTGAAACTATAAAATTGTAGTATTAAAAGCCATTATAATAAATGATATGAAAAAGGAAGAATTTGAAAAATCTTGGATATTATGTTGCACAAATATCAAACTGTACTAAGAACCTTCTAAGCCAGAGTTCCACATTTATGTCATATCAATAGGTTTTACTGATCTCCTGCTTTGTTCCTGGAAATATGCATATATATAGCATTCTCTTGCCTTTTTCATTCTACAGGACTAATATCTCTTAAACAATTTGCTTTTGTCTATCCCTTCTATAACTTCTTTTGTACAGATCTCCATTCATCCTATTATACTTCCATGTCCTCAAACATCCAGAATGGTCCACCCCAAGCCTCCTTCCTTGAACCTTTCCTTACATACAGACCTGCTCAGAGCATACTCCTGTAGAGTGTCAATCCATTGCCCTCAGTTTAGCATTCAAAATTTTCTTTGTGATATTGTCAGCATCTCTTGAATTTGTTGTTCTTTATTCCTTACATCTCTTCTTGCCATTATAACATTCCCACCATGCATATTTGTTTGGGGTAAGCTACCCCTCCCATTTCATAGTGCTCTGTTGGAACCACCACCAACTGTGTCTCTCCAAGGAGTGAGTACCTGATCCAAACTGGACCAATCAAAATCTTCTAAGAATTTAATCAAGAGTAGAGTGCCCAAAAGCAACCAAGGTGGTTGGAGCTGAATCAGTGCAATGATAGTGTCTTAAAGAAAATGTCATAAATTTCTGCTACTGAGTTTTTTGGGAATATCTTAGTTCCTATACTTTGGGCTATATAGCTTTTCTTTTTTAAAAAATATAAATTTATTTAATTGGAGGTTAATTATAATATTGTATTGGTTTTGCCATACATCAACATGAATCCACCACAGGTATACACGTGTTCCCCATCCTGAACCCCTCTCCATCCTCCCTCCCCGTACCATCCCTCTGGGTCATTCCAGTGCACCAGCCCCAAGCATCCAGTATCGTGCGTCGAACCTGGACTGGCGATTCGTTTCATATATGATATTATACATGTTTCAGTGCCATTCTCCTAAATCATCTCACCCTCTCCCTCTCCCACAGAGTCCAAAAGACTGTTTTATACATCTGTGTCTCTTCTGCTGTCTCACATACAGAGTTATCGTTACCATCTTTCTAAATTCCATATATATGCGTTAGTATACTGAATTGGTGTTTTTCTTTCTGGCTTACTTCACTCTGTATAATAGGCTCCAGCTTCATCCACCTCATTAGAACTGATTCAAATGTATTCTTTTTAATGGCTGAGTAATACTCCATTGTGTATATGGACCACAGCTTTCTTATCCATTCATCTGCTGATAGACATCTAGGTTGCTTCCATGTCCTGACTATTATAAACAGTGCTGCGATGAACGTTGGGGTACACGTGTCTCTTTCAATTCTGGTTTCCTTGGTGTGTATGCCCAGCTGTGGGATTGCTGGGTCATAAGGCAATTCTATTTGCAATTTTTTTAAGGAATCTCCACACTGTTCTCCATAGTGGCTGTACTAGTTTGCATTCCCACCAACAGGGTAAGAGGGTTCCCTTTTTTCCACACTCTCTCCAGCATTTCTTGCTTGTAGACTTTTGGATCACAGCCATTCTGACTGGTGTGAAATGGTACCTCATTGTGGTTTTGATTTGCATTTCTCTGATAATGAGTGATGTTGAGCATCTTTTCATGTGTTTGTTAGTCATCTGTATGTCTTCTTTGGAGAAATGTCTATTTAGTTCTTTGGCCTATTTTTTAATTAGGTCGTTTATTTTTCTGGAATTGAGCTGCAGGAGTTGCTTGTATAGTTTTGAGATTAGTTGTTTGTCAGTTGCTTCATTTGCTATTATTTTCTCCCATTCTGAAGGCTGTCTTTTCACCTTGGTTACAGTTTCCTTTGTTGTGCAGAAGCTGTTAATTTTAATTAGATCCCATTTGTTTATTTTTGCTTTTATTTCCAATATTCTGGGAGGTGGGTCATAGAAGATCCTGCTGTGATGTATGTCAGAGTGTTTTGCCTATGTTCTCCTCTAGGAGTTTTATAGTTTCTGGTCTTACATTTAGATCTTTAATCCATTTTGAGTTTATTTTTGTGTATGGTGTTAGAAAGTATTCTAGTTTCATTCTTTTTTACAAGTGGTTGACCAGTTTCCCCAGTACCACTTGTTAAAGAGATTGTCTTTAATCCATTGTAGATTCTTGCCTCCTTTGTCAAAGAGCTTTTCTAGCAATTTTGTGATTCAACCAGTTCAGTAAGTTCTATCATTTCTAAAAAGTTATCCATAGTTGATTTTGATGGCTTCCAAGGACATTTATTAGTAGACCTCTCCATAGATCTTCAACCTTTGTCTCTTAACATTCCCCCACCTTGCATCTGAGACTTACTGAATTTAGGGTTCTTTGTTAATTCACCAGATTCATGTTCTTATTCTCATAATATACCACAGTTGTTATCTGATTATGGATTTTAGCTCCTCATGCCTCCTCTCCATAGAAATCTCATTCCTTGTATCTGTACATCTCTAATTCCTACGTATCCTCTACAACTCAACTTTACCTACAGCAGGAAGACTTCTTTCATGTTTTTGATGCTTCTACTATGTGGTTCTAAGTCTCATTTATTATGCTTTCAGTTGGTGCTAATCTGCTGTAAAATATGAAGTTTCCTAAATATATAATCTGTGTCTTTATTCATATTTCATTCTTAGTACCTAGCTCAGTGTCTAGTATGTAAAAACAAATTTGAAAATATTGCTGAATAATGAGTAAATGAATGAACCTAAGAAAAGCTCATTTAATTCTATAAAAACATTGTATAATCATGCCCCAAATTAAGTATAATCAAAGTCCAGGCAATGAGCCTTCTGGCAAGCAAGCAAAAAAGAAAAAGAAAGGAGGGAGGAAGTTAGGAAGGAAGGAAGAAATTATTGCTGGTCAGGTTACTAAGGAAGGATGCAGGAATAACACAGGGCTTGATTTGGTCCATGAAGACAGGAAGGATCCAAGGAGTTGTGAAAAATTAGAACATTTGACCCCAGCATTGCAGACTTGATGCTTCAAATTGGTGCTTGTGAAATGTGCAGTAGTTTTCTAGGGTAGCCTTTCATCACTTTGTAGATGTGACGGCAAGTAAGTTTTATCTCATGTATCATTTCTGACTTTTAGTGAGATAGTGAGTCTTCATCCAGTCTTGGCATGAATGAGTGTGGTGATTGAGTAGCAATAGCTCTCTTGGAAGAGGAATGAGGTGGTTTGAACAGGAGTGATAGGTGTTTTTCATTCATGAGTGGTATTATCCATCTAGGTGCCTTCCAGAACCTTTTAAAAGGTTCCAGAAATTTCCCAGGGAGATACAGAAAATGCTAGTTGGAGAAATGTGTTGAGGGCTCATATAAAAATTATAGAAACATAAAATTGTTAAGATGTCTTGAACCTATCTATTTACTTTATAAATTTGGAAGTCAAGATTTGGAGAGGGTAAGAGAACTTGTTCCAAAATGCCCATCAGAAAGAAAATTATTTTTTATATTTCTTGGTTTGGAATTTTCAGGTTACATCATTCAACTTAAACTTCCTTTTTAAATTAAAAACTCTCTAAAAATCTTGAATCACTATGTCTACTTCTGACACTAACACAATACTGTAAATCAAATATACTTCAATTTTTAAAAATAAAAAAGTAAATTACAAAAAAAAAACCAAAGACTGAATTAACAGAAGTAACTTATTACTTGTGATCTGTCCAATTTGTTTTAGCCCCTCTATGTTTAAATAAGTTACAGTTTATCAGCCACTGGATCATATCATATCATATGGATAGTTAATAGTGGCATTAATATGTGGCACAGTGTGAGAAATTAATTACTAGCTGATGTTTTCATTGTGATATGTCAGTTTAAACATATTTAAGTGATTCAACTTCCAAATTTCTTGAAAGAACCTGGTATCAGTTTTAAAGCCTTGGTAAAAATCAACTGTGTTTAAGGGGTAAGGCCTCATGTTATAAAGGGCTATGCATTCCACTGTGACTTCCTTATGAAACCTTTTCCTCTACTTTATAAAGTGCAGTGATGAAGACAGTCTTCGAAAGTGTAGCTGGTACTTGGGTCATAGAGGAGAAAGTAGAAAGGAAAACTGGGGGATAGAAGGTCTATAAAAAGAGAAACTATGGGATAGAGACCAGAGTGCCATGTGTGATATTGTGAGCCAGGTTTTTTTCTAATTTCATCTCTTTTGTAATCTGGTGCTCCATCTTCAAGGTTAAGTTTTCCTTTTCTAAATATAAATTTTGTGGATTATTACACTTTGATTTGTGCAAGCAGAGGGGGTGGCAACAGCAGGCATGGTTTTGAAACTCTGCCCAGGAGTCTGAAGCCAAAGTTATTATCCTTAGGAAAATAGTGATTAACAGAGTTAGGCAACAGAGAGTCCTGTGTATCATTCAGGCACTGACCTAATATTTATTTATATTATTTTAGTTAAATAACACAGTAACTCTATGAGAAATATGGTCTCCATCTTATGTATAAGTAAAATGAAATTTTGCCACAGTTAACTTGCAACAACCAAGTGTAAAAATATAGAAACTTTGTGTCTCCAAAGTCTATGCTTTGAGCCATCACAGCAGACTGAATCAAGCCCCGCGCCTCCCTCTTCTTTCTCTTTATGATTTGCAGACAGAAGGTAATGTCTGAGTGCACCACCCGCACAGTAATCAGGGTGGAACTCAAGGCGGATCCTTAGGAAACCCTCCGGTCTCAGCTCCTGTCCTGGCTGGGTGTGCTCCAGGTACATCAGTTGGCTGGGCTGCTATAAACCATGTGAAGCCTTGGCACCCGCTGTTCCTTCTGCTGGGAAGATCCCTCCCCCATCTTGCCCTCTTTTTATTTCTATATTTTGGAAATCTTACCTGACCTGCCAGGTATGAATCAGGTAAGCTCTTCAACACCTCAGCCCCAGGGGCTGCTCACTCCATCTGAGCAGATCCAGGGCCTTTGTCTTTAACCTTAATCACATTTTGTATGATAGGGGATTAAATTTGTTGCCTAACTTCCCACTTTCTTCCATAGATAATGAAATGAGAATAGGAATCAATTTTATTCTGCTTTTTAAAAATTGAAGTATAATTGATCTATGATATTGTGTTATTTTCTGTGTATAGAAAAGTGATTGAGATATATATAAACATTTTTTCAGATACTTTCCCTTGTAGATTGTTATGTTATTGAATACAATTGCCTGTAATATATAGTAGGTTTTATTGGTTATATAAATATTTTATATATAGTAATGTGTATATGTTAATTTCAAACTCCAAATTTATCCCTTCCCCCCAGCCTTTCCCTTTTGATAACCATAAGTTTGTTTACCATGTCTGTGCATATATTTCTGTTTTGTATATGTTTCCTTTGTATCATTTATCTTAGTTTCCACTTTTATTCCATTATGTGTATGTATGCATACATACATATATTTGTATATCACATCTTAATCCATTCATCTAAATGGATGAACAACCTGAATGTCATGCCCAACCTCAGTGGACATTTAGGCTGTTTCCATCTTGTGGCTGTTGTAAGTAGTGCTGCAGTGATCGTTGGGGTGCATGCGTCTTTCTGAACTATGGTTTGCTTCAGCTATTTGCCCCAGAGTGAGATTGCAGAATCATATAGTAGCTCTATTTTTAGTTTTTTAAGAAACCTTGATACTGTTCTCCTTGATACAGTGTGGCTGTACCAATTTACATCCCCACCAGCCCTGTAGGAAGGTTCCTTCTTCTCCATACCCTCTCTAGCATTTATTGTTTATAGACTTTTTGATAATGGTGACTCTGACCAGTGTGAGGTCATACCTCATTGTGGTTTTCCTTTGCATTTTTCTAATATTTAGCAATGTTGAGCATCTTTTCGTGTGCCTTTTAGAGTAATGTCTATTTAGATCTTCTGCCTATTTTTCAGTTGAGTTGGGGTTTTTTTAATATTGATTTGTATGAGCTGTTTATATGTTTTGGAAATTAATCTCTTATTGGTCACATCATTTGCAAACATTTACTCCCATTCTTTAAGTTGTTGTTTCATTCTACTTCTATCCCTAGTGTGCATCTCATCAAAGAGTGCCTACAGATTCTCCAAAAATGTATTACATGACTAAAAACTTAACAATAACAATAATTCCTGAATAATTCTATGTGCTGGGCAATGTACTTAATTTTTCCATATATTACCTCATTCAATTTTTCTAGTCGATCTGGAATTTAAATACTATATCCACCCTAAATCAGAAAACCTAGGCCTAGAGAAGATGTGGAGTCTACCGTTGTCACATAGATCATTAGTGCTGGAGGACATTTGAATTTTGGTCTCTCTAAAGTAGAGTCCATACCCATAAGCATTTTCTTTTACTATATCCCTTCATGAAAGGAAATAATATAAACATCATGACTTTAGAACATGGTCTCACAATGCAGGTTTCACTCTTGCTCTCCCATTTTTCTCAATGTTCTCATAATATGCCCCAGCTGTTTCTTTTTCTTTTTTTTCCTTTGGTTGAACTGAGGATTTTTATTTTTATTTTTTAATATAAATTTATTTCTTTTAATTGGAGGTTAATTACTTTGCAATATTGTATTGGTTTTGCCATACATCAACATGAATCCACCACAGGTATACACGTGTTCCCCATCCTGAACCCCCCTCCCACCTTCCTCCCCATATCATCCCTCTGGGTCATTCCAGTGCACCAGCCCCAAGCATCCAGTATCATGCATCAAATCTGGACTGGCGATTCGTTTCATATATGATATTATACATGTTTCAATGCCATTCTCCCAAATCATCCCACCCTCTCCCTCTCCCACAGAGTCCAAAAGACTGTTTTATACATCTGTGTCTCTTTTGCTGTCTCACATACAGGGTTATCGTTACCATCTTTCTAAATTCCATATATATGCGTTAGTATACTGAATTGGTGTTTTTCTTTCTGGCTTACTTCACTCTGTATAATTGGCTCCAGCTTCATCCACCTCATTAGAACTGATTCAAATGTATTCTTTTTTAATGGCTGAGTAATACTCCATTGTGTATATGTACCACAGCTTTCTTATCCATTCATCTGCTGATGGACATCTAGGTTGCTTCCATGTCCTGGCTATTATAAACTGCTGCGATGAACATTGGGGTACACGTGTCTCTTTCAATTCTGGTTTCCTTGGTGTTTATGCCCAGCAGTGGGATTGCTGGGTCATAAGGCAGTTCTATTTGCAGTTTTTTAAGGAATCTCCACACTTGTCTCCATAGTGGCTGTACTAGTTTGCATTCCCACCAACAGTGTAAGAGGGTTCCCTTTTCTCCACACCCTCTCCAGCATTTATTGCCAGCTGTTTCTAACTTGGTACATTTGTCCTTGTGCAGGCTTTTGTGATCCTCATTACTTCTGATTTACTTATTCAAACCTAACCCTAGCCACTTGGGAAGAAGGAACATCTTTCCCTGATGTTTTGAGCTCAAAGGGCTATACTTACCTCTGAACTCACAGTGCATTTTGTCTCTTCTATTTAGTCTTTGTGGTTTTAGTGAAATTCTTTTGAGGATAAGAGCAGAGTCTTTGGGTAAATAGGAATTGAGTTTATCAGTGACTCAAAGCACACTAGCTTTGCCTTTAGGTTAATGTTGATTTTACATGTTGGATCCCTCCTTGGGGAGTCGCTGGGACAAGAACAGTCTCAAGATCCTGGGATGGGGAGGAGTGAGCTGATAGTGAGGCTGTGGGTGCTCGCAAGGCACATGAAGGCTGGGTTGTCAGCAAAGAGAACAAGGAGGAAAGTGAAAGACAAATTTGCAATTACATGGGACGAAGTAAGAGTTAGAAATCTTTCTAAAACAAAATTCCTGCCACAGAGGTTGAGGAAGAATTTCGGGTAGTTGAAGTGATACTCATGGGAAGGTTAATTTCAGTTTAGGGACTTAACCAAGCCCATGCAGGAGGCAGTCCTCTCCAGGACAGGGAAATGTGTGAAAATCACACATTCTTTTTGTAAGAGCTGTAGATAATCTTTGCCTTATGATTCTCTGCCCTTTTCAGCTTCTGACAAACAGGTCCTTTTTGTTATTTTGTTTAATTTTCCCTTTTAGGTTTGTATATATATTTTTTTCTTCTTACAAATACATACGTGCTCAGTTGCTCAGAGGTATCCAACTCTTTGCGACCCCATGGACTATGTAGCCTAACAGCTTTCTCTGTCCATGGTATTTTCCAGGCAAGAAAACTAGAGTGGGTAGCCATTTCCTACTCCAGGGGATCTTCCCAACCCAGAGAATGAAACCATGTCTCCTGCATTGGCAGGCAGATTCTTTACCATTGAGCCACCTGAGATGCCCCATTCTTATAAATAAAAAAATGGAAGTATTCAACTTGTCCTTAAAAACAGGTCCCCTTTGCTCCTGGGGACATTTGTATGGGATGAAGAAAGGCCAAATGGAACAGGTGGAAAGGGAATATTCACTTATTTCTCCCATGCTATACTAGGATGCCCCAATCTCCACACCACCTGCATCGTTTAGCAGTCCTGATTAAAGAGCACAGGGCCTGGCAGTCTGTGGAAGGCTGCTCCCTAGTGCTGCCTGGACCGCCACAGGCTGCTAGCAGCCTTACGGTCTCCAGACAATCTGTCATTTCTGCTTTGTCCCAATAAACTTTTGGCAACAACAAAAGCAAACAGGTACCTGAAAACCAAGGATGCCAATGTAGAGAGTTTGTTCTTTATTTTAGAAAATGCAGGTGTCATTGTACTGCAAGAAATCATTACCTCTTGAGAAAGTTCATTTAAAATCTAGATCACCTATGGGGTTGTTATATTTCTAGATAAAAAAATAAATAAACCAGCATGTGATCACCATCTTCTTTATACTTTTTACCCTCTCTTCACCAAATTCTGCAAATAGGAGGAAATATTTGGAGAGATAATAATTACATATGTATATGTGTTTGTATGTGCTTCTCTTTTGATCTCTCTCCTTCTGTATTTATCTAGCTACAAATGTAAAGGGGAGAAATACAAACAGACACACACTGCATGGCACATGTACAAGTACACATACATATGTATTATTTCCCCAAAATGTAAGAATGAGGAAGTTAAAAATCCCAGATAATTGAAGAGGGCACTGCATGAAAAAGTCTAACAGCTCAGTTTCCATTGAGATGTGGAGTTTTATAGTCCAGGGGCCTCCAAGTGCCTATAAAGTTGAGAAAGATAATATCAATGAATGAAGCTGAGTCTTGATTTCCTACAACCTCTGGTAAGCCCCACTGGTTTTCAAACCAACCATCTCATCTTCTCAGTGCCAGACCCCAAGGCTGGGGCACTCAATATGGAACTTGACCTCCTTGCCTCTTAGGCAGGATTCCTTGACCTGTGATATGCTCCTTCTCTTCTGGGTCACCCAGCAAGGATGTGGGTCTAGACTAGATTGCTTCTTTCCTCTTACCAGGCTCTCTGTGGTTCTTTCCTTATAACTTTAGTTGTAGAAGAGCTGTTTTAGTTCTCAGAGAAAGTGGCTCCATATGTGATTATAGTTTTGATATGTTTGTGGGGCAAGGTGAGCTCAGGGTTTTCTAGTCCATCAGATATTTCACTTCCACAACTGGCCCTTCCTAATTCACTGTTGGCAGTTTTTCTAAGACTAAGTTTATAACAAATTGAATCTGTACCTACAATTTTCCATATATCCATTTCCCTCCTCACCACTTACACCCATCTCCTAATATTAGACAACCAATAGGAAATGAATAAAATTCACATGGTAAAACATACCTAAGCAGAAGACATACTGGTTAAATTATTGTTCCAGAAAAATTAGATTTCATAGTCAGACACAATAATCTCATTGTTGGGTTTTTCAAACTGGAAAAATAGGCTTGTTTTGTTTTCTAAGGTGGCATTAAAAAATGTGCACTATAATCTTGAATCTACCTTTAGCAGAGAGTTTATCCATTATGACTTTTATTATATATTATTCATAAAGTAAAATAATTAATTTATATAACCTTTTAGGTCCTTTTCAGTTCATAAAAAGTGACCTAGTTTCAATCCTGTTTTGAATCCTGGTTTGGCACATTATAGCTGCACAGCAGTGGGTTAGTTCATTAATGTTTTAAAACCTCAGTTTTCTCATCTGTAAAATGGGATTTTCATCACAACATCACAGAGATATGAGAATTAAATAAAATATGAAAATGATATAGTGTAATTCCTCTCACTATGACAGCAATATAGTCTTTTTAAATTTTTTAATCAGAGTATAATTGCTTTACATGTTGTGTTAGTTTCTGCTGTACAACAACGTGAATCAGCTGTATGTATACATAACCCCCTCCCTCTTAAGTCTCCCCCCCACCTCCCCTATCCCACCCCTCTAGGTCATCACGGAACACTGAACTGAGCTGTGCTATGCAGCGGCTTCTCACTGGCTATCTATTTTACACATGGTAAAGTATATATGTCAGTGAGACCCTTTCAATTCGGCCCACCTTCTCCTTCTCCTCACTCCCTGGTGTCTGTAAGTTCATTCTCCACATCTGTATCTTTATCCTTGCCCTGCAGAAAGGTTCATCAGTACCATTTGTCTAGATTCCATATATACTCATTGATATACATTACTTGTTTTTCTCTTTCTGACTTAACTTCATTATGTATGACAGGCTCTAGGTTCATCCACATCACCACAAATGACCCAGTTTTGTTCCTTTTAATGACTGAGTAATATTCCATTGTATATATGTTCCACATCTTCTATTTCTCTGTCAGCAATACAATATTGGGAGCTATAAATTATTTTCCCATGGAAAGTTTTATTTAGGATCCACAGAACACACAGATGTGACTGAATATCAAGATTTAACTTTATAGGGGCACACCAACCAAAATTTGTTGGGGAGAAAAATCCCTTTTCTTTGGGCCACATAGCATATTAATCTTACCTTTGAATCATTCTTTACTTAAAAAAAAGTTTTTGAACCACAAATGTTCTTGAGAATACTTCTTTAGAATACTACTTTGGCCTTGAACTTAAAAACAGTTTTGATATTTCTGTTTCTTTCTATTTTTGTGGTGGCCATGAGACAACAAAGCTGAATTTATGTGGACATGACATACAGATATGTGGGTTCAGTTTCCACATTGTTAATATATCAACTCCCAGTGGTGGTCTGTGCAGAAATGGGGTTTATGAGGAGCAGAGACTCACCAATATTAACAAAAGCAATTTTAAATACTTGATACAATATAATACAATTATATACAAATATATACAATTAATACAAAAATATAATACAATTAATAGTTGAATATCTTTGTTAAAGAGAAATACTCAGCAATATTTTGAGTACCATATCCTAATGAGTACTCAGCAATATTTTGAGTAAGAAACCCTAATGTACCCCTCACCTTGAGACAATTGTGATGCCAGAAATCCAAATTATGTTCAACAATGTAGTTTTATAGCCATCAGTGTTATAAATGTCTAGGCAGTATTTTTGTTATTACATGCCAGGCTCTAAAACTAGACCATTCTGAGCAGAAACTATACTTCATCTTTCAAGATGATGCAAATTTATAATATTTTTAATATCCACAGAGTTTTCCCTGCTCTTCTATCAGGTAGAAAACTAGAGCTGGTGGCCAAAGTAAAGACAGCTACAAACAGCAGGAACAAATGTTTCTGCTTGACCTACAAATTGCTGTGCTATAATGTAGGGGGAGAGTATAGTCTCATTTATGATGTCTGAAATTGAGTTCCCTCTTTAAAGGACAAAGCAGTTTAACTTTCCAAAATATTTGAGTTTTACATAAATGAAAAACCCTCTGATTTAACAGGTTCATTGAATTTTATTTTTTCATTGAACTTGTATTCACTCCTCCTTTTATGTTGGAAATTTATTATAGTTACTGGTTTTATACTGAATGAGAGAAAATCTCCAAGATTTATTTTAACGAAACTTTGAATTCCTTATCATTGTCAGTAAAATGTATAGCCTTTCCCTAGTAATGCTACAGTTACTGTTCATATCTCCAATCTTCCCTCCTTTCCTACTCACAAGTATTGTTACTTTAGTTTCTGAAATAAAACCAATGAATCCATAAACATATATGTGGGTAATGTTGAAACCATATGCAAATAACTAAATGAAATCTCAAATCTGATTTTGAGCTCCTCTAGTAAAACTTAATCACTTCAATTATTCTTACTTCCAAATCCAGATTTTTTCTTTAGATTTACTTTTCTAATGATATCTCTCTGCTGAGATTCTGTATTTAATAGAAATTTTTTTTAAATGTATTTATTCTGGTTGCAGTGGGTCTCTGCTGATGTGCTTGGGCTTTCTCTAGCTGTGGTGAGCAGGGACTATTCTTCTTCAAGGCTTCTCATTGTGGTGGCTTCTTTTGTGGCAGAGCACAGGTGCTAAGGTGTGTGGGCTCAGTGGTTGTGGCAAACCAGCTTAGTTGCCCTGTGGCACATGAGGTCTTCCCAGACCAGGGATCAAACCCATGTCCTCCACCTTGGCAGGTGGATTTTTATACACTACACCACAAAGGAAGTCTGAGATTCTGTATTTAATATATAATTGTTATAATAATTTTATTATTGGAACACCACTTTTTTCATCTTTTAACACATTTTTATACTGATTTGAAATCAACCCATTATGAATGGTCTTTCTCCCTTGTTAAATTTTCTTTTCTGGCTCTTCAGCCAGTCATTTGTTTGCTTTAATAAGGATTGTAACCTGTGGTTACCCTCAGTATTGGCTTTCCTATTCATTTGCCTACAGATTACAACTAATTTCATGGGTATAAAACTTTTGCATACTTTGCTCCAATTTATGTAAGACACTTACCCCACCCCTGCCCCAGTGGTGACAATGCTTATATACACAGCTTGTCCTTCACTGGTAACAGTATTGTGAAAATGGAGCTAAAGAGGCCATGAGCACAATTGTAAAATTTGAAACATTACATATAAACATTCTTACAAAAGCTTCAGTAACTTTTTTTTTTTTAAGAAATACTCCTTACTTTGTTGTTGATTTCTAGAATCTTGCAATTATTGCTTCAGAAAATTTGTCAAGTTTTACTATTTGATTTTGAGGAGTGGAACTGCTCAGATCCTTACTGTGTCACTCTAGAAATATCCACATTGACTACTACTATTCCTGTTTTCTTCGTAAATTAAGCTCAGAAGGAACTGTGCAATGGGTCAAGTCAGTATTTACAGTGGGAGAAGGCAATGGCACCCCACTCCAGTACTATTGCCTGGAAAATCCCATGGACGGAGGAGCCTAGTGGGCTGCAGTCCATGGGGTCGCTGAGAGTTGGACATGACTCAGCGACCTCACTTTCAGTTTTCACTTTCATGCATTGGAGAAGGAAATGGCAACCCACTCCAGTGTTCTTGCCTGGAGAATCCCAGGGACGGAGGAGCCTGGTGGGCTGCCGTCTCTGGGGTTGCACAGAGTTGGACACTACTGAAGCGACTTAGCAGCAGCAGCAACCTGACTCCAGTTGCCATGCTTTTTCTGTTACGATGGATAACAAAGAGTCTGTGCTGACCACACTCATCACCTCTAACTTTTTCCAGATGACTTTTCCTTTGACCTGAAAGGCCATTTTTTTTATGTTGTTTTTCTTTATACATTGATTAACTTTTCAAATAAAACATAGACTACTAGTCAAGGAGATACAGTGTAAGGTTTTTTAAAAATGAGTTTTGAAAGTATCTTTATAATTAAGTTCAAATTACTTTTTTAATCTGACAAAATCACTTACACAGTGTTTTAAACAAGTCAATTGACTTATACGAATTTCTTCTTTTAAGAAGGTAATATGCATGTTATATTTTGATGGACTGTTAATTAGGACATCATCTTTTCTATAACACATACTACATGTTATAGAGAAAGGCAGGTAAATTATCAATCAGAACAAAAAAGTCTTTATATTTTACAATCCCATGGAAACTGACCTCTTTAAACTATAAATGTTTTATTGAAAAATAATGTGGCTTTTGAAAATGTAGTACATCAGCATTCTTTCACATAGAGTTTTGACATTTGCTAACTAATACAGGACTCTTGAGAGTCCCTTGGACAGATATGAGATCAAACTAGTCAATCCCAAAGGAAATCAACCTTGAATATTCATCGAAAGGACTGATGTTGGAGCTGAAGCTCCAATACTTTGGCCATCTGATGCAAAGAACCAGCTCACTGATGCAAAGACCCTGATGCTGGGAAAGATTGAGGGCAGGAGGAGAAGGGAGTGACAGGGGATGAAAGGGCTGGATGGCATCACCGACTCAATGGAAATGAGTTTGGGCAAGCTCTGGGAGATAGTGAAGGGCAGGGAATCCTGGCTTGCTGCAGTCCATGAGTCACAGAGTCGGACACAACTTAGTGACTGAACAACAACAACTAATGCAGAAAAGGACAACCTTCCATTTCTCTGTGAAATAATCTTAACACCAAACATAGTATAGCTGCTTAAGTAATGATTACCAAGTGAATGTGTTGATTTGTACAGATACTCTGAAAAAAGAGCTCACTATTCAGCTGAATTACAAATTCAGCTGGCTGACACATTGACATGTGACAAGCAGTAGTTTCAGAATCAGAATTAAAAGGAAATTCAAAATCAAGTGTTTGGCGTTTTGTTGTTGGTACATTGGAATATGTAGCAATATGAGGCTCCTTTCCCCACAAGGCACTGAATAGCCACAGCCGAGGCTAAAGAAACTGGACGTGTGCTTTTTTCCGTAGCTCCCAGTGCGTCCCTTAATGTGATGTTCTACTTTACACATGCATGTTAGTTCCCTGGCAGTAGGCTTTGTGACTAAGTTTTAATGTGTTATCATCATTGAATAAAAAATATGTCTCTTATCACAGGCAGCCTCCCCAAGACTAAAGTGCCTGATAAGTGTTGAATTATCTTTCAAAACCTAGCTCAGCTAACGCTTGCATCTGAAGACCTTCCTCATACCACTTCCCAAGTAAAAACTCCCTCTACCTGGCCCATTTATTGGTAATTGTACATCATTTTTAGTGTTATAACTTGTGGTTCATTTGGATTCTGTATTAAATGATGAGCTTTCCAAGAGCATACTGTTATCTTCACCTCTGTAATCTCAGTACCCACCATAGTAACTGAGGGATTCTAGAATGTCCCAACTGTTTAGTCAGTGGTTAAATGGTTAAACACTCATAGATTGGTATTAAGCCCCAAGGCCACTGTCTTGTAGGGCAGGGACACTTCAATTCCTCTTATATTTCCAGTTTCACCTTAGACATTATTAGTTCCTATAGATTCAATGAACTAACCTTATGAAGAGTGGCAAGATACCCCTGTTATGTGTTTCATGGCATCCTTTACTTTTCTTATAATATTTTTATTATTATTTTTGCCTAATTCTTTGTTTTCTTCCCCTATCATAGCTTTTATTTCCTTTAGGATAAAGAACGTGAGATATTTATCTCTACATCCCTATCAACTAGCACAGTACTTAACACTGCTAAGTGTTAAGACTCAGCAAATGTTAGTAGAATTTAGTTAAATTAACATTCAGAGTTAATTTATTTGAATAAATCATGTCTGTAAGGTAATCACATCAGCTGACTGTTCTTGTTGGTCACAAGAGTGGGATGGATATTAGAAAACTCGAACAGAAGGTCTTAATGAACAGGTATAATTAAATTCAAACAGATGGTCAGTCATAATGCCAAGTCCATTCTTATTTTGATTCCTTAGATAATTATTATGGTGAACCTTGACATGGATGTAGTTTTATAGCCAAAATAATCATCATTCACTACATTCGTTTTTACTAGGGCCAAGAAATCAATGAATGTGATTGTTCACCTAGTTTACATGGGCAACTTTATTTGGCTTGAATAAGTCATTTCGTTGAACTATTCTAAAGTATTACTTTTGCTAAGTCCTGAATCATGTTTTAAGAAGATACATGTTCTATATAAAAAGAGACACAGAAAGATTTTGCCTCACGTGATCTTGTCTGTAGGAATCAGGTGCAGTTTTATGCCTATTGTTGAAATGATTTCTCCATTGCTATTCAAGTGATTGTATTTTGTACTTTAACTTTTTGCTTATAGAAACATTAAGGGACATAACAGCTCTGGAGGAGCTTTTAAAACTATAATGCTCAGATTCTTCCCTAAAACTATTAAACCAGTCTCCCAGGAGTAGGTCAGAAGACAAATCTATTGTATTAACAATAGATATGAACAAACTACTATTGATTCAGTATGTTGATTCTTTTCTATTTGTGTTTTATAAATTTTGAGTCTTGGTGCTACTGGTGACAGCAGATATTAGGTTTTTAAGAATTTCTCTTTCTGAAAGTGATTCATTTAAAATCATAGTTTAGGATCATACCGTTGACACCTCTTCAAAAATCTTCTGAGTAGCCTAGATTCATGTTAGCACTTGGCACTTTTAGGTGCTCCTACTTGAAAATGTTTTAAAACAGGGTAATGGTACTGATAATAAGGAAAGAGAGAGAGTCAAGCATTCCATTTTGTTATTGAATAATGTTAACTTTATTATTATAATAGAATACAGTATGACATAAAATTAAGAGCTTTTGCTAAACTCTGTAAAGCAATACATGCATCTGCCATAAACAACCTCGATTCATGTTAGGTTTTATTGCCACTTCACTGCACTAAGGTGCAATAAACATTCAGTGTCATCTTTTAAAATTTTTTCCTGGGAGTTAACAGGAACTGTCCTCTATAAGAGTGTATCTTTATTTTCAAGGAAGACTTAACTAGTGTTACATGGTTTAGCAAAGCACTGTAGAAAAGCTACATAGAATCATTTGTCTTTGATAAATTGTGCAATCAATTTATACAATAGAATACTGTCCATACATACTAACGAACTAAAAAACGATAGAAATGCAGTCATTGCATAGCATAAAGCAGACTAATAAGAAATATACACATCTAATGAGCAAAATACAGACCAAATGTTAGCCATGAGGAGTATGGAAGATAAAATACTCTTAATAACACTTAGATTAATGCCAAAAAAAAAAGAGAAAAACCAAGATTAACAGCAACACAGAAATTAGAGCCATATTTTACTTTATTTTCTATACATGATATCTACACATGATACCAAAGAATGAAATATCCTTGGTTAAGCCTTTATTGGCCAAGCTCATTGAATTTAGGCAGGACCAAATCAAACAATAAAGCACATTTAAAAATACCAGAGTTTGTTTAGGAAAACACAAACTGTATTTTCCTGCATCACTGGATAGCAGCTTTTTGAGACAAACATTGCTCAAAACTTGGGTATGGATCCCAACTGTCTTATTTGGTAATTATGACGACAGGTTTATGTCATAGTATTCTAAATGTGGTTAGCCCATGACCTGTGGATTCTGGATGCTAATTTTAAATATCTCTGAAATTCCGTCAGACAAAAGGAGACTTCAAAAATACCTTCTTCATAAATATTTATCTCTAAAATATCTGGGAAGTAATGAAAGAGACTAGAATTTTGGGAGTATGAATGGACCTCTTGTCATTAAAGCCCTTACGTAGTATGCCTACAAATATATTGCTACAGTATAAATGAAATGTAATATTACTCAATAAAAGCTAGTTCCTGTACATTCTTTCATGTATTTTTATATTTAATGCTACATATGGTACAACACTTATTGAAATAGTTGGTATCAGCAAAGATAGCAGTAATATACAGTTGATTTTCTAGCTCCCACTAGTGCTTTTCCATTTTCTTTCTATATTATAAGAGCCTAAAATAGGGAAAAGTGGGATGACTAGAGTGGATAACAACTGATTCACTACTGTACATGAGACAACAGTTTGAATTACAAGCTTTCCCTACATAAGTAGATTTTATATCCACATATTGTAAATTCCATCTGATTCCTTCAGACTGTTCTGGTCTTAAATGCAGGCTCTAAAAGTATTTCCATAGCATTTAACAACATTCTAACAGCTAAGAGCGGTGAGTCCTACACAATATTTTAAGAACACAACTTTTAAAAAAGTAAAAAAATGTACAATCTCATGCTGCATATTTACATATACAATTTATATATTCTATATTTATTAGTCATAAATTTCAATCTAAAGCTTTTAATGTACTGTTATATAAAATAATACATTCAACAATTCTAGAGCTTGCAAAATATTTTTGCCCCTCTAAAAACATCTTCAGAATGAAAATCAAATGATTACTGGATGCATGTGTTATCTGGATATAGAGGGTGGAAAATAAATCTTTTAAAATTGTTCTATCTAAATTTATTATTATTAATTTTTTTAGTTTTATTGAGTGTATATATCTGTTAGAATGATTCTTCAGTCTACTGGTAAAAGCTCAGATGACAGTAAAGCAGCCTATTTAAAGCATTTGTCTCCATTGGATTAAATGTGCTCTTACTGTGAGACACTGCGCCTTTGCCTATGCAATTTCCATAAATTTTAAAATAGCATTTAACAACAAAATAATGCCCTAGGTATTTCTTAAAAGAGAAAGAATGGGGATCTTGAGCTTTGGAAACAAACTGTTAAAGCTATACATAGGTTTAAAATACAAAACAGAAATGTGAGAAACACATCATCATCTGTGCAATAAAGACATAGATTTTTTAAAATGTTTCTTCATTAAACGTTATATTATTTTAAACACCTTCACATAAAAATATTTTGACATATACAGTATCTTTTTTTTTCTAGAATATTTGGAAATATATATCTACAAATGACCTGGAGTTAAGTTGGATTTTTCTTCTACTTTTCCTCCTATCTTTGGATCTACTTCCCCCTCCTTTTCTCTCTCTTCCCTTCTGTCTCCTGTCATGATTTTGCTCTCTGGCTCCCTCTCTCAGAATCCTGTCTCTCAGCTGTATGCTCTGTTCTGCTCTGGACGGCCAGACAGGGGTCTGTTGTTCTTAAATGAATTATGGAAATAAGGAAACCTTCAAATTCTCTAAGACAGAGGCAATAAAGCAGATGGGAATTACCACGTTGAGAACAGAAAGCAATTCCCAGTGCAAAGGACTGAGCAACAGAATATGAAAGACAGGACCTATTGATGGGGGGTGGGGGCTTTTAGCTGAGGCTCTCTGTTTAAGTATGTTGCCCAATAGACCAAGTTAAAGATTCCAAATAACAGCGGGAAGGCTATTCTTGACAGTCGGTCAATTTTGCTGACACTGTTAAAGGTTTTCTTCGGTTCTGGTGGTTTTGTTTCCGGCTTGACTTCTTTTGGTTCTATGGTTGCACTTTTAGCAATGGTGGCTAAGCCGGGGTCACCCCTGGCCAGATTAGGGGTGTAGCTGGTTGCTGTTGGAGCATAAGTGTTGTTTTTCTTAATAAGAGGGTCCTTCACTTTCTTTGGCTGTAAAGTAAAGAGTTAAAGTATTTTGTTTAGTAAATTGTGGGAAGCAAGTTTATAAGTTCTTGAGCAAAGTGACCTTTACTTTAGAACTCAAACACGTGCTTTATTCAACATCTAAGGAATGGAATTTATGATGGCATTTTGGGAATAAATGTAAAACGCAGACACAAAGGTCTAATTGTAAAATTGACAAGTGACCTGGTGGGACATTTGGTCCAAAATGTCTATAAGACAGTTGGTCTGTAAGACATTTGGTTTACATCAATGGTCCTTGCAATTTGGTCCTATCCAAAATGTCTATGAGCATACTGGATCCATGACAAATGGTTTTGGACAGGACCAAATATCAAAGTCCTTTGTTGTTGTTGTTCAGTTGCTAAATTGTGTCCAACTCTTTGCGACCCCATGAACTGCAGCATGCCAGGCTTCCCTGTTGTTCACTATCTCCTAGAGTTTGCTCAAACTCATGTCCATTGAGTCAGTGATGCCATCCAACCATCTCATCCTCTGTCACCCCTTTCTCCTCCTGCCTCCAATCTTTTCCAACATCAGGGTCTTTTTCCAATGAGTCATCTCTTCACATCAGGTGGTCAAAGTATTGGAGCTTCAGCATCAGTCCTCCCAATGAATATTCGGCGTTGGTTTCCATGGACCAAATGTCTTATGGACATTTTGGACAGCACCTAATGTCTACTAAACCATGATGACTATAGATAACAATACTGTATCATATACTTTAATATTGCTGAGACTAAATCTTAAATGTTTTCATCACAAAAAGGACTTTGTGACCAGTTAGAGATGGTAGCTAATACTATGGTGGTACCCAATTCATGATATATAATATATCTAATTAATTACATTGTACACTTTAAACTCACACAATGCTATGTGTCAATTATCTTTCAATAAGGCTAGGGAAAAATGCAGACAAATATCTTACAGGCTTTCCAATCAAAAAATGGGTCTATATCCCCACTTATTACATCTAGACGTGTGACTCTGGCAGAGTGATGCTCTGCCAGCTTAAGTCCCTATCGCCAGGAAGCTTGGCAACCTTACTCTTTACTCTCTGGAAGCATGCCACAGAAACATGAAGCCTGGATTAGACATTAAGGGACCAAAGACTATGTTCAGTGAGAGATCCAGCCAGCATGAGGCCCCATACATGGGAGAAAAGGCCATTGTAGATTTTCTTGCCCTGGTGCCGGAACGACGTCCGTGAGCCTACATTCGACTAAAAGGAATAACCTCAGGTTTTTGCCAGCCCCAAATGCTTGGTTATTGTTTTAGGTCACTAAATTTTGGGGCAGTTTGTTTTGCAGTGATAAAAAATTGATGAGCCAATTAATTTTTGCTCCTTCTCTTCAGGCTTCCAGTGCACAAATGACAAAGCAGGCTCAGTCAGGATATCCTGGATTCGATTTTTGCTCAATGTTACCTGCTCACTAATGTTATCTGTGTGGTAATTGATAACTGCAGCTTTTCTTAGTTTCTGTCATATAGACACTTCTCAAAAATAAAGTAGGTCATTGTTCAGAGCTATATGGTCTGATATAGTTGCATATTCTTTAAGAAGTTAGTATTTAATTTAGCAGTTAACCGTATGAGGGTGGATCTTAAGAAGGCCACTATATATTCACTTGAAAATGTGATGCCCTATTGGGATTTTCTTTTTATTTTCAAGTTATACCATGTCAGAGATCAAAACTTTAACTCTCCTGAAAACACTTATCTAGTTACAGAAAAAGAAATGTATCCTCTCTGAATGTCAGAGTGAGATCTGGATTGTTTTAAGCAAATCAAACTGGCAAAGCCCTGTGGAAGATTTTTACAGAGACAAAAATACATTATAGAAAATATTCTCTTTCTTAATAAGATGCCAGATATGGGCATAAATGTATATTTATGTATATGTAGATGTCTATGTACATATGACTATATCTATATCTATATATGTACATTGAATAATGTGACCTGTAGATTGATAGAGATTGAAATATTTTATTTGAGACAGCACTTAAAGACTAGTACACAGTCAGAAAGAAATCTAAACTCCATTATGAGATCACCAGTACCTCAACCCAAATTATATGCTTTCCAGATCAAGTTCAGTTCATCTAACAATTCATTAACAACTGCAACTGACAAGCTACAATCAGAAAGACACTGGCTTCTTGCAGCATGCAAAGAAAGGATTAGGATAGAAAAGCAACTTTTCCCAATGTTTGCATTTCATTTTTCAGCTGCATATCACTAATGTTTGTGTATCATTAATTCTGAAGAACTTTCATAGAGTGTACCAGTAATTCTAAGATGTGGATTTTAAAAATGTCCACAGCTATGATTTGGGGTGATGTCTCACAATTTGTAGTGTCTTATGATCACACATCTTCAGGTTCAGTGCTTTCCTTTGGGGTTGCCCTTCTGTTCTAGGACAAATGGAGGCCATCAGTGGCTAAAGTATTGGACAAAAACTCTGTCTCCACTCCCTCACTTCTCTCTCCATCTGGTAAGTGCAGTTTCTTTTGTCTTGTTTCCTCTCTGCTGATCCTGAGACAAGATTCTTGGTTTGGAAATTCAGATATGTTTTTTATAGTAAGTGAGGATGTGTCAAGGCAAGGTGAATTTTGAGGACCTGGATCTGGTCCATTTGGTTGGTATAGCATACCCGTACAGAACTTCCTTTGCTTTGAATTGTGTAGGAGATCACTGGAGTATTCAATAGATCCACCTGTGGCTGAATGGTAAATCTCAAAGAGTTTTTACTTGGCAGCATATTTTCTTTCTTATGTACACATAAATTAGTGGTGCATCTTAGAATCAGTAACACTATAGGTTCTATTAAATGCAGTAGATGTTTCTACAAAGGAGCCTCTTTTCTAGTATATTCATGGAGCTGTGGGAAAAACATCATTAAATGAATTTCTTTACTGTAGACCCTCTCAGACTCTCTAATATACTGTGACTGTGACAGTATTCAGAATTTTTCAAGTATATTTGACAACATAACTGTATTTTTAGACCAATTTGGGACACTAGTACTCTTCATTTGCTGTAGAGAAATTCCTCCTAGATTGCTTCTAGATGTCTTAGAACCTCTGGGACTCTGACTTTGCCTTTCTTTCCACCACCCCAAGACTTTCTTGCCTTTTGACATATTTTTCAAACCCCAGAATTAGAAATATCCTCCCCACCTGTGCTTTAAAAGTCACTCCAAAATATGTTCTGAGAAGAACAGTGATATTCTTGACTTGATAATTTTTTACAATGAAGAAATTTTGTGAATTCTGTGTTGTGATTCTTAAAGCAAACCTCTCTTTTGTAAAAAGAAAATATGTTTCCTGACCTTTACTTTAGTGAAAATTAGAGATAATGCATTTTGTAAGCTCAATTCAGTTGAGTCATTAAAGTAATAACATTTAGGACCAAAGTTATTAGGTTCAGAAAACACCCAAAAAACTATGATTTTCAAGTCACAAAAATTATAATGGCATAATTGCTCCCAATATCAAGTTTGGTAAAACTGTTCTCACATTAATGGGGACCAGAGGAAACCATACTTGAATAGAAATGTTTACCTTTGTGTTTCTCCTTTATTTCCTTCCCTTGACTCTACACACCTATCCACAGAAACAACCTCCTTCCTTAGCAGTGAGGAAATTCTCACAGCACTTAATCATTTATGACATAAGAAAAAAAAAAATCTCCTTTACCCTCTCTCTGCATCCTTCAGCCATTCCCCCAAGCTCACCCATTACATCTTACAGGTTTAAAAAGACATAATGGTAATATCACAGGAGATATGAAAGCATTTACCTTTTCTGGAACCACACTTTTCCCATCCCATGCATAACCTCTCTTGGTGAAATAGTTTACTGTGGCAAACTCGATCAGAGCTGAGAATACAAAGGCATAGCACACTGCAATAAACCAGTCCATAGCAGTTGCATAAGCCACCTTAGGGAGGGAATTTCTGGCACTGATACTCAAAGTTGTCATGGTGAGCACAGTTGTGACTCCTGCAAAGAAAGAAAGTGAATTTTTAGGTTCATACTACAAACTTTCATCACTGAAGTCACCCTACTTGTGTAAAATGAAACACAGACAGAGTGTGTTTTCAAGTTCATCCCGTTTGGTTTGGGATGGATGAGTTTTAATTTAATTCCAATGTAGTTTGTGGTTCATGGTATGGCAGTACTGAAGGGCAGTTCTTGGAGGGATAAACTGCTCTGCTATTGAGAAGCTATTAATAAGATAGTGAGCTCCCTTAAATAGACATCTTGAACACAGTGCCCTGGCTAGGAAAGGAAATAATATTCCTTCACTGTCTCCAACTCTAGGAAAAAGAAAGCAGAGATTGTCACTGTCCAGAATCCATAAGTAATCACTGAATCCTCAGCTCTGTTTAATATTCTACAGATAGTGAAGGACAGGGAAGCCTGGCGGGCTGCAGTCCATGGGGTCGCAAAGGGTCAGACACTATTGAGTGACTGAACAATCCTTGAATATATAAACCATAAAACCAATAACTTTTTGATAATTGATCATTGACAGATAACTAAATTATCATAGGATAATGTTTTGTTATGTTATTAATTCTTTGTCTTTTATACTATTTTTTCCTGATTCTTGTAATAGCTACTCTTTTGAAACAATTACTGAAATAAGTCTCAGGTGACTTGCTTGAGGTCACATAGCTCAGAAATGGCAAAACCAACTTTGAATGCATTCATCTGATTCAAATGTCCAAAGTCTTCCTCTTCCTGCTAATGCTGCTATATATCTTCCCTAATCTATGAATCTATCCCAACTGATTAAAAATCACCTCTTTTCCAAGCAGTTTTCAAGTCAGTTGCTTTCAGTTTGCTTGTGTGCTGTCGCTTCAGTCCTGTCCGACTCTTTGTGACCCTGTGACTTGTAGCCCACCAGACTCCTCTATTAGACTTTTCAGGCAAGCATGCTGGAGTGGGTTGCCACGCCCTCCTCCTGGGGATCTTCCCAACCCAGGGATCAAACCCATGTCTGCTGCATCTCCTCCCTGCAGGCAGATTCTTTTACCACTGAGCCCAGTTATAGGAGTTTGTATTGAAGGATGACATTCAATAATATCCATTTAACAAGTTAATATTTTCAACCTACTATATGTGATGCAATCTATGAGTTAGAATACTGTAAGTCTCCTTTTAAGCCATTTGAAAATGTATGAAAAAAAAATCACAGGAACCCGATAACTTAGACTGCATGGTGTGGAAAAAATCTTAACCTCTTCCAGTAGCTAGTCCCTCACTATTTATTAACTGTATAGCCTTGAGCAAGTGAGTTAGCTCCTAAGGACCTCAGTTTCCATAACTGTAAATGTGGTGACTTACACTTCATTCCCTTGGTTGGTGTATATTATTGTTGAAATTCTAAGAAAAGAAAACACATTCCTTTTTACACATTCATAAGATTAGAGGAATAAATATAATAATATGTGAAAGCATTTTAAAGATAAGTCAGTTATTGCCACAGAAGATATTGTCATCCCATCTGTCTAAAACTCATACCTATGATTCCTCTTTTGATTAATTTTAGAGAATCAGTAGGGTCACGCAGCTGGTAGGCAGCTAATTTTTCTAAGGCAGTTTAAACCATCCAGTATTCCCAGTTTTCCATGAATTTCAAGGTAATTTATCTTTGCAGCTCTATTAGGAAGTGATAGGGTTAAGAACACTGAGATTTTCAGTAAGTCATATTTTTGATACACGGTCACAGTTGTAGGGAATAGACTTACTATGAGCTTTGGAGGTGTTGCAGGACATTTTGGGGCATTATCTATATTACATAATTCCTTCAACAACTGGTTGAAGGAATATTAGCTCGGAAAAAGCCCCCAAATTTACATATTTACTTGAGCAAAGAGCAAAGTAATTAAATGTCAGTATTTGGGGAACAGAGAAACCCAGTTTCAAGCCCCAGCTCTGTAATTGCTGAGTGACCTTGGGAAGACTGTCTCACAAGTCTGAACTTCTGGAGTTTTTTTATAATTATTCCCTTGTAATTTAATTTGAATAAGTCTAACTCAGAGGGCTATTGTGAGTATTTAATAAAATAATGTAATAAAGTATTGAGCCTGATACTTACTAAGGGCAAAGTTAATAACTTATTATTGACAGCTTCACTCCTTTTGTATAAATCCCTGCTAAAATGAATTCCATTTTTTTTTTTGAATTTTGGTTTATGTGGACAGTCAACTGCTAAAAGTAATTTGGGAATAGAAGTTCTTAAACAAAATGTATCCATAAATTAAAAACAGTTAAGAATAGCATAAAGAGAGGCATGCTGTGTGTGTATGTGTGTGTGTATTTTGTCGTCTTACAATTCGAGCTATAGAGAAAGGGAAAAAAATTAAAATGTGTTGAGCATCTATTAAGTTCCAAGTATTGAGGCTGGCAATATGCAAATTTTATTTTATTTTTCTCACCTAATCTTTTAAATGGCACTGTTTTATTTTAATTATACTCTCATTTTATAAGTAACCAACACTTAAAAGACAAGATTGAACCAAAAACGTGGGTGTATCTGGAATCAAAATCTCATGACCACACTATCTTCAAATAAGAAAGAGCAGGGAAGGTCAAGAAGATGATGTTTTAAGATATAAAATGGCTTCAGCTTTGTTGCATTCTGGATGCCATTTAATAAACTGAGCAAGGTATAACTTTTGCTTTCTTTTTCCTTTTGATATTTTTTCTTCAAGTACCTGAGACCCTCTCAGTCATCCCCCACAACTCAGAGGAATGTGCTGAGTATAAACTAAAAAGAATAAAGACGTGTATTAAATAAGTTTTAAAACACTAAAGGTCTTGGAAAACTGCATTTGTGATTTTATTGAGCTTAAAACATTAGAAATATATAACTTGATACAAAGAAATACTTGCCACGGTTGTATTTACAGATATGTAGTTATGTTCACCAAAAGGGCATGAGTTGGTTAGGCGAGCAGACTGTTGAAACTATTAAGAGCAAGATTTTTGACTTATAAAACATTCCGAAGTGCTTTATAGGATTTCCAAAAAGGAAGAATAGGATTTGTTGGGGACAGAGGGGGCGGAAAGTGAGCCTTTAAAAAAACCATTTTTACTATAGTGCTGGGCTCATTCTATAAAAATAAAGAAAATATCTCATTGGTTCTAATTAAAACATTCAAATGAATAAAGGGCTCAAACTACTTATATATATATATAAGTAGTTATATATATATACACATATATATATATAAGTGAGCATCTGACAAGAGTTCAATCTTCAGTTCTAATAAGTGGCTTAAACACTAGTTAATATTTACAAATTGTGGTAAGGGAAAAAAAGAGTTTTAAATTAACTAATCTTCTGCCTGGTGGCTGGAATCATTTTGGGTCTTGATTTAGCTGGGCTTTTAGACTGATGTCACAGCAAAGATTTGGTGGTTTCCAACCCGGAAGCAACTTGTCCAGATTCTTTTCTGGGCCCCCGTAGCAGAGTCTTTCTTTTTTTCCTGGGATAAAGCCATGATGCCATAGGGGTCTTTGCACAAGAAAAATCCTCAGTTTAGAATGTAAGCATCTGAAGCCTTTTGTTTTGTAGTAAAGGGTTATAAACATAGCGTGTGCCTATTATATATTTGAATGAACCTTGGAATGAACCTTGATATTTCTGGAATGAACCTTGATAATTGTAACTTTCACCAATTGAATATGTGGTTGTTGTTTCCAAATGAATTATGCTGCCGACAACAACCCCATTCTTAGCCTTGTCATGGAACAGCTAGTACATGGGGAGTGGACCTCATCATCATCAAGTGCACAGGCTTTAAAGCTAAGAGGCTGGATCTTATTCCAGAGTCCTTCACCTCATAGTTTCTGACCTCAGGCAAGTTATTGGGTTGGCCAAAAAGTTCATTCAGGCTTTATGACCATTTTGGCCAACCCAGTACTTAATATCTTGTTTCTTAGTTTTCCTGCCTAAAACACAGGGGTAATATTACAGAGAATTTTTCTAGTATTAAATAAGAGAATAGAGAGTTATATCATAGAACAGAGCATGATATAAAAACACTCAATAAGTATTCTGCAAGATTTTATTGCTATTCAAATTTTGAACTCCCAAATTCATGAGAGGAGTGGGTAATGTTATGGTGACAGCTACATTAGAGCAGAGTAGGCCCTCATAGTAGATTTCAAAAAAAAGTCAATGACTAAATGAGTGAATGAATCATCAAGTTTTTGTTAATGAAATCTTGTGTTTATTATTCTTAAAAGTATACTTAAGACAGTGTCCTATAATACAGGCAGGAGCTCTTTATATGAAACACACACTTCTAAAACAATGAATTAGGCATGAGTTTTCCTATTAGTAAAAAGTTATTACCCTTTAAATAATTTTCCATTAGATTGACAACTCAAAATATACAATGCATTTATATATTTTCATAGAAAAAAACATTTGTAACTCTTCAGAAGTGCACACATTAGTAAAAATGAGATATTCCTGTACTGGTATAATGGTCATCACTAAGTTATTTCTATATAAAGAATCCCTGCTTTCATATATTAAGGAAGTAGTTCTGCTGATATTTTTCTTAGATTCTCAAAAGATATATGGACACTTGATTATGTATTCTAAATGTATGCTTTAGGTATAAGTGTTCCTATGTGTACATTTTAATCTATTACGAAGCAGATTATGGCTGCTTCATTACGTTTCTCTTTTAAAACAGCAAGTCAAGTGTTCATTAATCCCATCAATTAACATGAACTAAAACAGCTTGCTATTTTAAAAAAGAATTTTTTACAATCATGTCATAATGAAAATGATAATACCTTGAACCTTTCTCTTGTATTAACTCCAGACTTAGTGTATAATTATTTTTTTCATTCTATCTGCAATGTCATAGGCATGATACAAATTGCCCTTGCAAGTGGCCCTTGTGTGTGTGTCTTGACTGGCGCTTACCAAAGACCGTCCTCGCTGGCACAGACTCTCTGTTGAGCCAGAATGAGACTTGGGAGAGAATAACTGTCATTATGCACGGCAGGTATGTTTGGATAACAAAATATCCAATCTTTCTCTTCAGGTGGAAATGAGTGGTCATAACAACATACTCTCCTAGAAGGTAAAACAAACAATAAGATGAGCAATTTGACCTTGAAAAGACATCTCTCAGTTTTCCTGTCAGTAGCAAGAACCTGGAGGTTAGACATAGCCTTTTCCCACATAACATCTGGTTCCTGGAGAGAAAAGCTGTTATCCAGGAAAGAAAAAAGACATTTGCCAAACACACCGGGCTTCCCTGGTGGTCCAATGGTTAAGGCTTAGCCTTCTACTGCAGGATTTGTGGGTTCAATCCCTGGTCAGAGATTCTACATGCCTGGAGGTCAAAAAACCAAAATGTAAAACAGAAGCAATATTGTAATGAATTCAGTAAGAATTTTAACAATGGTCCACATAAAAAAAATAATAATAAATCTTAATTTTAAAAAAATTCTAGTTTAAAAATAAAACACACCAAAAAGGCACTGAGGATGAGACTGAGGTGCCTGAGGTCTCATTGATATTATGTCATAATCCTGGTGACTGATACACTGAAGAGACAAATCTGAGCGTATATTTACAGATTGGCACTTGTAACCTTGAGGGCAATGAATTAGATCCTGATGACACACACCAATGCATCAGAAGACACCAGATCCTCAGTATGTCCACTGCACGAGAGTCAGGGTGTCTAATGAAGGAGCTGTGGTGTTCAAGTCGGGGGAGCTGAATTCCAGCTCCAGCTTTCTGTCCTTAGCTGTCTGACCTTGAATTTGGCTTAGTACGACCTCTGAAATGAGGACTGTGGACAGAATTCTCAAAATTTGTTTAAGGAATATCTTCACCAGAATCACCTGGCAAGGTTTTTGAAACATGCAATTCTTCAGGTCCCACCTAAATACACAAATCATCCTTTAGAGTGGGGGCAGGAAAATCCAGATTTGTCACTAGCTTTTGAACTTGTCCCGATTCTCAGGCCAGTCTGGGAAACAACTGGGCCAGCTAGGCATCTCCATCATCTTTATATATGACAAAGTCTGATTTGATTAGAGGCCCAAAGAAATGAACACACAACTCAAATTGTAGGAGGTGCTTTTTTCTAAGTTGATGCTATAGTTTCTTAATTACAAATCTTTGAAGTTTTTAGTTTTATTCACTCTGAATATATACTCAGTAGGAGAGAACTAGGTATATTCTTACTAAGAAAACATTTCTTTGGTATTCACATCTTTCTATCCCCCCCGCTTCACGTCAACTCAAAACTTTTCTCTCTTCATCCTATGATTTATGTCTCAGCTCATGACCAGCTTCAGCTGCTATAATTCGGTTAAAACTGCTCATGATCTCTTAGTATCCATAACTGAGCACCTCAATCTGAAAGGACATCTCAGTCTTCAAGTCCACTACCAGCTTCTCTGTAGCATTAAAAATTGAGCAGTGCTGAATGTGCCTGCCATCCTGATAGTACTCTCTCGAGTCACATTCTCCTTTTCTCTCTCATTTTCCATTTCTTTTGCTAACTCACTGGTTATTTCTGCCACAGAGTATTGAGTTCCTCCTGTCTCTCTGGCACTGGTCTTCATCTTTCTGCAAAGCAAATGCAGAAGCTCCTGGTATAGTTCTGTCTTCAGCTGTCATTTCCATCTTTTTCTTAACTCTAATAAGAACTTTTCTTTCTCACCCCTGCTCCTAAAGTCATTTTGATCCAGATGGCTGTGGGAATCTACATCTCTAAGTGACATTGCTTTCAAAATCACTGCATTTCCAAATATCTACTAGATAACTCATAGATAGTGATTTTTCATTGCTATCACAAACTAAATATGTTCAAAAGTGATATTGTTTAAACCTTTCCATAAAAAATAATGACTAGCATATAGCAGGGCTTCTTTTCCACTGAGCATCCATTTCTAAATTCATGGCACACTCATCTGTCTATCCACTCAGTCTAAAAACCTGGAATTAATCCTTGTGTGTTAAGTAAGGCTTCCAAAAGAGAGAGAAACAAATCAGTTGATCATCACAATTTTAATTTCACCTGTGCAGTATCTCTCAGTCTATCTCTTATTTCAAAGTCAAGACTTATCTGTTTAGAGATTTACAGTGTAAATCTACAGTAATCTGTGAACTGTCTTGTTGGTTTCCAGTTGTGTCCTAACTCCAATTTTCCCTAAGTTTTGGGGTCAGAATGATCATTTTAAAGTATATATAAATAACTTAAAATATTGTAATGGATTCCCATTATCTACATCAGTGTTTCTCAACCTCAGCTCTTTTCAAAACATTTCAGAAGAGATAACTATATATTGTGGGCACTGTCTTGTGTAAAGTAGGACATTTAGTCACATACCTTGCCTCTTAGCCCCTAAATGCCATTAGAATTCTCTCTCCCATCAATGTGACAATCAGTGTCTCCAGTGTTACAAACTAACAAGCAACTCCCTAACCAGTATTCAAGACGCTCCACATCCTAGTATTCAAGACGCTCCACATCCTAACTCTGATAGCATTTCAGTATTCCATCTTGTGTTTCACCACACGTTTTTATCTCTCCGTATTTTGACCTGAAAAAAATCTCATTTTGACCTCTTCTATAGCTGAATATTTTGTTTATCTATGGGTGGGGATTCAGTCCATAGTAGAATAGGAAGAAAGTTACTGTAGAAGAGAGTTTGTTAGCTTTGGAAGCAAATGAATTTGGGTTCAAAACCCAGATATACTACTTTTCTGTTGTGTAGCCTTAAACTCTCTGATCCTCAATTTCTCTGTTTATAAGACAGTGATAAGTATATTGTGGGAGAATAAAGAATGAGGGCTCTAGTGAAGATCATGCTACATTAGAGTTTTAAAACGCTTTGAGTTCCTTTCTCCATTTTTTTCTCCCATTTCTCCAGTTGGAATTGGTAGAAGTATTGGCAGAAGAAATGCTCCCTACACTCTCTATAGTAGGAAGTCATCTGTGCATTCATATGTGCTTTCATGGTTGTTATTAAGGGTAGCACCTGCCATTTACTGATCAGTATTAACTTCAAATTTATTTACAGCGTCTGTTTATGCTTATATTGTATAATTTTAAATTTAGCTGCTAAGTCGCTTCAGTCATGTCCAACTCTGTGCGACCCCATAGATGGCAGCCCACCAGGCTCCCCCATCCCTGGGATTCTCCAGGAAAGAACACTGGAGTGGGTTGCCATTTCCTTCTCCATTGCACGCAAGTGAAAAGTGAAAGTGAAGTCGCTCAGTCGTGTCCGACCCTCAGCGACCCCATGACCTGCAGCCTACCAGGCTCCTCCATCCATGGGATTTTCCAGGCAAGAGTACTGGAGTAGGGTGCCATTGCCTTCTCCTAATTTTAGCTACTTATGTGCTTATACCCCTCCACCAAACTGAAAGATAGTTAAAAAGAGAGACAGTTCTTTACATACAGCATGGCTTTAAAAAAAATATTTATTTATTGGAAAAGTAGATCTTAGTTGTTGTGTCATGCGAACTCTAAGCTGTGGCATGTGGGATCAAACCCAGGTCCCCTGCATTGGGAGCCCAGAGTCTTAGCCACTAGACCACCAGGGAAGTCCCTATAGCATGGCTTTACATATCCTAAATATTCAACACTTGCCTATGATGAAAAGGGATGCATGAGATTTAAGAACACTCACTCTAGTTAACACCTACTAGCATCTCTTTTGTGAAAGGTAAAAAAAATGCTATCTAATTTATTTCTATTTTTCTGTAGATAACTTGGATCATCTGAAATAAATAAGTGATTCAAATTTAAGAAAAAGAGCAAAAAACAAACAAACCAAAAAACATTTTTTCCTGAGATTCTAATAAAATGTAATCTTGGATAGACACAGTCAGGTTATACCTTACCTCCTAGGAGTAGGCATTATTATTCCTAATCATTCATTCAATTGTAGCCTGAAAAATGTCACCAGCTCAAAGAAAAAAAAATCCATCTCTCATGTAATGCCATAAAAATGAGTGTCTATATATATTCCATTATCATCTTTTGTTGTTCACAGTGTGACATTTTGGGAAGATTCTGCAAAGAATATTTTTTGGATGAGCTGTTATTTGACTTTGTATTTATTTTATAAACCACTTCCCCTCTAACAAACTAGAGAAAGTAGGGGAAAACTTCAAATATTTTGAAATCACCTTCCTAAATTAAATAAAATTTAAGAAGTTTTGGTATAACATGTTGATGGAAGACATTTTCACATATTGAGGTACAGGGAAGTCATTCTGGCTTATACATGATTTGGTTTATACATGATGCTAATTAGAAGAGCCTGCCTTGTGGCCTATCAAACATATATTGTATATCTACTTTAACCATTAAAGAAAATAATACATTTAACAATTTAAATGGAATAACTGAGGTTCATACAACCAAAATGGATCTGGCTGGCTACGTGGATGTGGTTTTACATACATTCTTATATCACTGAGAACCTGAGTTTTCTGAACTCTATCATACTTAAGGACACCACCTTGCTATTCTCAAAACAATTATCTACCAGCAGTGGCCAGCTGCAACATTATAGTCTCAAGTTCTCCCCATGTAACATTTCAGACCCCAACCAACACTAGCTTAACAAGCACCCTTACTTCTTGCCAGCTCCAATTATAATTTTGGAGAACAACTTATGTAATATTGTGGTTCTTGTCTTTATAAGTATCTCCCATTTTGCAGCCTGGAAAAACACAATTCAAATATTTCTTGGATCTGTGTCTCCCAGGTTATAGTCCACGGTTTGGTTCAAATAAACTCTTCTCTATCTCTATTGCAGATTGTTACTTATTATTTCCATCAGTAACATCTAATTAAGAAAACGAAAAGTGACAAAATCAGAATCACACTATAATAGTTTAAAAATGAAAGAAAAATACAACAACAAAGTCACCTAAATTGGATTGAAAAAGTATCTCTAGACATCAAGTACTTATGCACTAAGCATGCCAAATTATTTCCCTCTGATTCAACAGTCAAGAAGAATTTTAATTCAGATATCCTTGCACATCATGTAACCCCAAGGGAAGCTTGTAAATTAGATGAGACAACATTTTTGACACATTACAATATAAAATTAAGGAAAGAGAAGAAAAGAAGCAGGAATATAATTCTGTAAAGCAACACTGTGGGTTTCTTTATATCTGGCTTCCAACATTTATTTTCCCAAATGTTAGTTCCTTAGAGTAGATCCCTTGCTTAACTTTATTTGAGTTTAATTTTCTCACTTGTTGAGTAAAAATGCTAGTGTGCTAGTTGTTTCATGGGATGTTCTGAGGATGATATGAAATAACAGATGTGAAAATTATCCTAAAAAATTCTGAGTCACAGGCAGATTTATAGTGTAAAGGTAAATCAGATAGAAATATATTTCTCTCTCTAGCTGAAGAAATCCACCATTCATTTCTTTAACAAAATTGTAGTGGACACTGATTCCTTGTAAAGCTTTTCAAGTATTTTAAACGTTTGTGTTTTCCAAAGATGCTAGCTACCCTTTCCAAAGGAATGAGGAATCAAAAATATCATTGAGGGAGGGGCTCATAGTTTAATATCTGCTTCAGAGAATACTTAAATAGCAATAATGAAACAATGGTTATAGTTCTAGGCCACTTAATCTCTAGACCTGTTTCCTCACCTGAAATATGATTAGGTTGACCAGATGATGGTATATGTCCTCTCTCTCTCTCTCTCTCTCTCTCTCTCTCTTTCTCTCTCCACCTTCCCTTCTGTGAATTTGTTCTCACATTTTATAGTTATATTATTTCTCTGGAGATCATGTGCTAAGCTGAAAAAATAGGCGCCCTGAGGCCCTTTTGATGAAAGTCCATCACCACTTTTACTCCGTGGTCAGTGAAAACGGTTGCTTTCGTCATTCATTTTGACCCTGCCGAGGCATCCTTAACTCATCCAGTGAAGACTATCTAGAAAATAGGATCCTACAGTTTCTCTTAGTCATCTGTTCTAAGGATAAATAGTCATTCACAAATAAGAGACATTCTTATTAAGCAAATCTCACTTATGCTTCCTTTGATCACATATGTCTGTTGGCTTAGGTAAATATGACTTTCTAGTCGTCATTGTTGCATTTTGAAAAAGCATTTTTATTACATCTTCTTATTTTATAGTTGTGATATTATTCTTATACTTAATGACTAATTTAACAATTTTGCTTCTCTGTATAAGTTACATTGCCACGCCCTTTAAATACAATTATAATTTTTATGTGGGCTTTCCTTAAAGAATTACTTAGGAAGCAAAATATGGTGTAGTAGAATGAGATAGGGGGCCATGCATGGGGTCTAGTTTCAAACTACCTTCCCTGACATTTCAAGCAGAAATGACTTCTTAAGTGTCATCATATAGACTTCTTATATTAACTTCATCATTATTAATAGTAATAGCTAATATTTATACAATTTGTACATGTCAGAAACTGTGCTAATCAGTTTACATGCATTTTCTCATTTCAATCTCACAGTACCCCATGAAGTAGATCCTCTGATTATCTCCAAAGTACAAGAGAAAAGATGAACAAAGGTCATGCAATTAATTCATTGTAAAACCAGCATTCAAAACCTCCCCATGTACTCCAAAATCCATCTCTTATGCTTCATGACATGCTATATTGTTGCATTTTCACACTTGTCTATCCTGCCTGTTACTAGTGTTTCATATGGTTGAGAACATACATGCTATAGTGAGACTTCCCGAGTTCAATCCCAGTTCTGCCACTCCCTGGCTGTGTGACCTTGAAAAAATTATTAAACCTCTCTGGGCCTCAATTATATACCATCTTCAAAATGGAAGAAATGATAATACATACACCCTAGGAGTGTTGTGAGGATTAGACCAATTCAATGAATGTTAGCTACTTAAATCACTCAACCCTGAGCTTCATTTTTTCCTACTTATTTATTTATTTCTTCATTGACTTATCTAATTTGGCTCTGCTGGGTCTTTGTTGCTATGCACAGGCTTCTTTAGCTGTGGAGAGCAGGGGCTCCTCTCTAGTTGTGGTGGCTTCTCTAGCTGTGGAGCACAGGCTGTAGAACAGAGGCTCCAGTAGTGCTGGGCATGCGTTAGCTGCCCCAAGGCATGTAGGATCTTCCTGGACCAGGGATTAAACCTGTGTTCCCTGCATTGGCAGGTGGATTCTTATCCACTTGACCATCAGAGAAGTCCCTACCATGAGCTTCTTGAGAGCAGGAAGTATGTGTCCCTTATCTCTTTTTGCTAGGTCATTCACAGTGTTAAACACAGTAAAGGAGCACATTGTTGAAGGAATAAATGAGTGGATAACAGAGAATTGCATCAGATTTGAAAGGTGACTAGACTCATCCTTCTGTGTCCTTGTAACAAGTTTGTTCTGCCAGGTGAATAAGTGCACTTCAAACTAAGTCTCCGACTCATTTCCCTCCACAAACTGATGGCAGATGCTAATGAAGGGACTGTCTTTCTAACATGTTTGCACTGAAACAAATATAACTGTTAGATCGAGCCTCGTATTTTCCCTCCTATGGCGGTGAAGTCATCTAGAGGTATTTGACATGAAAGAGGTCAGTGGTAGTGTTGCGAGTGTGTGTTCATGTGTGTGCTGGTTGCAGGCCAACACCTTCTAGAAGGTGACCTGAATTGCTTCTCTCCTCATAGAGAATTTTAAGGGCGCCAAGCTGCTCTTTACTTAATGATTCTCAATGTATGTGCACTTATCTGTCACCCTTCCTGGTCTTCTGGCAGAAACAGGGAGACAATAACGCTCAATGTCTTTTATCTTAATGTTTTCAAGGCTCCATGTTGTTGTTGTTTAGTTGCTCAGTTGTGTCTGACTTTTTGTGACCCCATGGACTGTAGCCCATCAGGCTCCTCTGTCTATGGGATTTCCCAGGCAAGAATACTAGAGTGGGTTGCCATCTCCTTCTCCAGGAGATCTTCCCAACTCAGGGATTGAATCCATGTCTCCTGCATTGGCTGGGCAGAGTCTTTACCACTGAGTCACCTGAGAAGCCCAATAGCAGTGGATACTGTGACAAAAATTGAAATAATATCAAGGATGCAAAATTCATAGCTGTGTGCAACATGGCAAGTATCCGCTCCCTGCTCTTTCTCTTAGTAAAAAACTGACTGCTGCCCTAATGACACTTTTATTAATGGACATTCAGAGTGGTCCATTTTGATAAATACAATCAATTATGAAAAGGACTAGTGGGAAGAAACTAAGCTACTAGATTATCTGTGCATTTGGTTTGCCATGATCTTTGCATTCTCTAGGCTTCAAGTTCATAGCTGATCATATCCAGGGAACTTTGTGTTTAACCCGCTTCCACTGTGTGGGTGACTATGTCTGGTCTCCTATTACAAGGATGTGAGAGCCCATACAGACCTCTCCAAGTGTGCTGTCATCCATGTTTTATGGTACCAAACTCAAAGCCATAAGCTGCCTCATAGGAGATGTGAATATGGGATTGAAGGCCTTACAAAAGATCTTTGTTTCTTCCCATGGAAATCTTTTAAGGTGGATTTTTGGGGAGCAAACGTAGAGCCAAAGGAAGTGTAGTTCAGGGTTTTATTGTGGAGTGGAAAACATACATCAAACTGAGTTTGAATGTGCTCATTATTCTCCTCCCCCTCCCTCCATACGCTGTAGAAATGACAAGGACAAGCTCTTATTTTGCACAGATAAACTTGCTGCTCCAACACAGAATGATGACTTTTAATGAACCTAACTTATGAGGTCCAGCCAGCTTGGTGGTGGTGAATTGGACCCTTCTTTCTCACCCGGTGTCCTTTTGTGACTCTTTATCTTTTCTGATAAGAATGTAGATAGGCTGGTTAGAAAACCAGAAGGGAAAAGGTCTCCAAGTTCATCGGACTAAGCCACTTATTTTGCAGAGATAGGAAGTAGAACATAAAGAGGGATCCTGTGCTGTGTTAAGGTGATGGGCGCTAGAATACAGTGGAAGCATCCCTTCCTCCCAACAACCTTCATATATACTTGTCCTATTGCTACTGCATTTGAAATACTATTTCCTGGACATCACCCAACCTCCATTCTAATATAGTAGGGAGAGAATTTCTTGAGGGGAAGTTCTAGGTCTATTATTCTGAATGCCTTGGCTTAGAACAGCGATTATTTGACTCCCAACAAATGCATATTAACAAAATGAAAGTCAACCCCTGAAGCAATCCTTCCTTGATTCTCCCAGGCTGAATTCACTAATTTTTTATTCATTAGTTCAAAAATATTTACTTGGTGCCTCTTCTGTTTCAGCTAATATAGTAAATCATAGGGACACAGAAGACAGGCAGGGACCTGCCCTCCCAAAATGTTAATCGCAGCACTTAACACCCATTTTGATAATTATAGTTTATGTGTTTGTCTTCCCTTAGACTTCAGATTTTATGAAAGCAAGATATGTGTCTTGTCTATCATTGACTGCAGTGCCTGTCACAATATCCAGTCAATTACAGCATTCAATGTTTAAAAGTAAACACTGCTCATTTTAGTATCTTTTCCAATATAACTTGGTGAGAAAAAAATAATTTTCAGTATTTTGCACGTTCTGGGATATCTTCAGGATAATAACAATGACAGCATACCGTTTTGAGCATCTACTGTATAACATTCTGCTCAACATTTTATATTATCTTTAATACAAAATTAGAGGCTCCCCATTCTTAGAAGAGAACAGTTTCTAATTAGTTAAATGAACTTCTCAATGTCACCAGGCTTCTGAGTGGCAGGACTAGGACTCGAGCCCACATGTTTCTCACTGCAAAGCCTGACACATTCCCATTATGCCGTGTGCATTTCTAAGGTAGGTAAAGCACAATGGAGAACAATCTTCTCATTTTTCTAAACAAGAAACATAAACGTTTCAACTTCTAGAGTAACCAAGGATGCTATAAAGTGAGCAAAAGATAAGTCCTGTTAAGCAGCAGTTATCCAATAATCAGAGTAAGATATATTGACCTATCACTTGAATTTAGAACAATCAGATTATGACCATGGTCCTAATATAAAGTTTGATATTTAAGAGAGAAATTTTTCTGAGATAAAGACCGATTCTGCCCTTACTTATCATTTAACTTTTTTTTTTTTTAGAAATTACAATTCAAAGTTAATGAATGAATTTCAAAATTAAAAGGCAGTTGTAAAATTGTTGACCCTTGCTAAGCTTTTAGTAATTGAACATAATTAAAAATATTGGGATTGAGGGAGTAAGTTTTCCTAATTTTTAGGATACAAATTTTATCAGTAATTATCTGGCCCTATTATCACATATCAGTTAGTCACAAAAGGGATACCTGAATAACTAAACCCATATTATGTATTGAAACTTCAAAAGTTTAAAATTTTGGATTTGACTGCTTGATAGAAAATCTGATCTAATTATGAGTATTTCATTGGTAAAACAGTTACAACACTGAGAAAGATGGTGGTCCATCCACTTTTAATTCCAAAATAGAGTGATCAGTATAGGTTTTAGCTGTGGAAGTTTCCTGGCTAGAGTTACAAATGAAGTTAGGTGTGGAGGGAGTGAGCTGGGGAAGGTGTTTTGGCATCCTATGTGTAATGACTGCTGCTATAAATTTACCAAGATTTACTGAATCATGACAATAAAAGGGTCCTAGATGATATTAATAGCTAACATTTATTAAGAGCTGTTTTATGTGCCCAAAGTGTGATAATTTACTCTTTATGGATATAATTTATTCCTTCCAACAACCCTATGAGGTGACCACAATTAACTGGCAACTTGGAGAAGTATTCAACCCATATATTCTTCTCTCAGAGTTCACATATCTAAATACAGTGCTACCCTGATCACACAGAACCACTTCTTTCTTTTGTAAGCAAACAAACAAACAAAACCCAGAGATCAGAAAGCATGATATGTCAAATTTCAAGATCATAGGTCTATAGAGGTTACACTAGTTCCCAGCCTAACTGTTCCCCAGTTTACTGTAATTTTTCACTCTCCTTACTTCTGTTATTGAAGGACTTAACTGAATTTACAAGTTTCTACAAAAAGTTTTTTGGCTCCTTCTTCCCTATCTAAAGTTCCCAAATAGCACTTACCTGTACTAGACTGAACAATTCCAGAATCTACTGTTTGTCCAAGAAGATCATACTGGTTTAGGCGTGACCCATCTTCTGCTACAACCACTGAGCGTGCTGGCTCTCTGGTCCACTCATAAACAACTTCTGCTCTTGTATAAGCATCTAAAAGGGAAGAATGGAAAATGGTCCATGTGTTTTGGCACTCTTTTGACAAACTCTTGTTTGTCAAATGGAAGGGTCTTACCAAAGAGGACATCCTGGGTTTATGGTACCTGGAATCATTGAATGTTAATGTGGAAAGACTTTAGAGTCACATTGTTTATCTCCTTTTGTTTAAGTGGCTCAGTGATAAAGAATCTGCCTGCCCGGCTGGAGACACAGCAGACTTGGGTTCAATCCCTGGGTCAGGAAGATCCCGTGCAGAAGGAAATGGCAACCCATTCCAGTATTTTTGCCTGGGAAATCCCATGGACAGAGGAGCCTGGTGGGCTATAGTCCATGGCATTGCAGAGCAGGATACAACTTAAGAGACTAAATCACTACCACAGTTAATTTGTGGAAAAAACAGACTAAACCACTACAGTTACTTAGTGGGATAACCAATATAAGAATATAGAATGCTATGCATTCTGCTCCACTGCGGTCAAGAATTTTCTAGAGAAAAAATCCCTACACTATGCTCAAAAGCTAAGCAAAGATAATTGGTGATCATGTAAGTAACAATGAAGCCTACTCTAGACCTGTGTCCTTTCTTGACAAATTAGAGCTCTTGTGACTTTATTGCACTGTCATTAGCAACAGTGCCTAGATCTATCCTTTTATACTTTGTCATGGGTTGCCAATGGGCTGCTACTATAGTTGAAGAGGGAAACAAAAAGTGTTACTATCAACTTACGTCAAATGATTCAGTATCTCATTCCTTGCAATTTCTTAGAAACTCCATTGTGTATGAAATCCACCACAAATATGCTATTGTTGTGAAAGCGGTGGTTACTCATTGCCTTTATCTCTCAATAGAAATCTTCCAAAATGTAGAGTAAATTCACATGATGAAATTTCTTGTTTTAAATATAGAAGACAGATACACCTAAAGCCTCAACCTAAAGCTCCACAATAGGTGATACATCTTATTATTCCTTTGTGTCAGTATCTGAGAAGTAGGACCTATAAAGACTTTTTTGATTTGACACTCTTCAGCCTAAAGAAAAGATTAGAAAGTCTTCAACCACTTAGTCAAAAATGTTAAGCTCACATTTCAAATAAATCAGTAGATAAGAAAAAAATTTTTAAATAATAGAAGGGACTACCATGGTGGGTCCAGTGGTTCAGACTTCGCCTTCCAATGCATGGGGTGCAGGTATGATCCCTGATCAGGGAGCTAAGACTCTGCATACCTCAAGGGCGAAAAACCAAAAGGTAAAACAAAAGCTATGGTTTTTCCAGTAGTCATGTATGGATGTGAGAGTCGAACCATAAAGAAGGCTAACTGTGGTGCTGGAGAAGACTCTTGAGAGTCCCTTGAACAGCAAGGAGATCAAGCCAGTCAATCTTAAAGGAAATCGACCCTAAATATCCATTGTAAGGACTGGTGCCGAAGCTGGAGCTCCAATACTTTGGTCACCTAATGCGAAGAGCTGACTCATTGGAAAAGACCCTGATATTGGGAAGGATTGAGGGCAGGAGGATGAGATGATTGGCTGGCATTACTGATTCAAAGGACGCGAGTTTGAGCAAAATCAGGGAGATAGTGAAGGACAGGAAAGCCTTGCATGCTGCAGTACATGGGGTAGCAAAGCGTCAGACATGACTTAGCAACTGAACAACAACAAAAACAAGCAATGTTGTAACAAATTCAATAAGTGCTTTTAAAAAAGCTGAAAAAAAAAATCCACAAAGCATAGACAGTATCAAAGGGCATCTGCTAATTGACACTGTCACGTAGGTTTTATGGGCCTTTGTTTTTTCATTTGCATGAGGCAGGTTCACTAAATAATTTCTAAAATTACTTGTTATTCATAATTCTTTCCCACTCTTCTTGTTTATAAGACACTGCTTTGTAATTAGTCAGGAAATGATCATTTATTAAATCCTGACTACATCTAGCACTTGCCTAGATCTTATTATCCAAATATAACCTGAATCACTTTTTCTAGAATCAAAGCATTATACTGTATATTCCTCAGAAAGCAGTTAAAAGATGTCAGCTGCCTCTGTATACTATCTTTGCCTTATCTGGCCTTATACAAAAGGTGTTATCCCTAACAAGCAGAAAATGTAAGGTCGCACTGACATTCAGAATCTCATGGAGGGTGATAAAGAAGACATCTGCGTTTCCAGGTTTGGTTCTTATCAACATATGCATGAAGCTACTTCAGATACTTTAAAAACATTTACTACATAGCGCTTTCATAAATTATCACAAAATCATCTTGCTTATCTCTTCCTTATTCTCTTCTCTGAGATTTTGGCCAGGTGTTTCCTTTAAAAGTTGAGTCAAAACATTTCCAAATCACTTTTGCCTTAACGTCTTCATCTCTGAAATATGCTGGTTAGGCCAGGTTAGAGAAATGACTATACAATAAGTGTACAGCCATATCCATTTCCCACATCACTGGCAGGTACAGCAATTCACCATGGTCCTCTTTCCCACCAAGCATATGCCATCTGAGCCTGCTCTTCAATGTATGTCTTCTCTGTTGAGGTTTAAATCCCCACAGTCCCTAAACTCTCTTTTTTTTGAGGCTTAAATACTGAATAGATATTTAAAACCTGATTATATTCTTTATCCATTCAATAAATACTTCCTGAATGCCTACATTATATTAGGATCTGTGCTAGAAAATGCAGAACAAAATAGATTTTGCCCTTAAAGAGTTTACAATCTCCAGATAGTAACAGTGTTAAAACTAACAATTATCTTGGTGATAAATGGTATAAAATAAATGTGTATTATGATCAAGAAGACTGATGGGACTATATACACATTTTGAAAAGGACTTCATAGAAGGTCCTAGAAACTAATATTTACACTGAGATGTAAGGGATAAATAAAACCAACCATGCTAAGAAACAAAGGAAAGGTAACCGCAGCAGAGAAAAGAGCGTATGCCAGGGCTCTGAGGTAGAAAACAGCTTACTTATTTGTCTTTAAATTTCAGTTTTCTTATATAAGACACTATTTGTGTTCCATTCACTATCCATTTTCTTCAGGATGACAATGTGCCTAATTAAATGTGCCTTGTTTCTCCACCCTCCTTTGTATTTAGCACTGGTCATGTGACACAGCTTTGATTAATGAGATGTGAGAAGATGTCTGTTAGGATTTTAGGGAAAGTTTTTATTTTGTGATACAGGCAATACTCCTTTCTCCTCTGCTCCCTATTTTTCTTTATTTTGAAAGTGGAGGCAGTGGAGTAGCAGCAAACATTTTTTCATCAGGAAGAACTTCTAAGAATATCTTAAAACATCGTCCTTGTTAAGAGGCTAAATTAACCAGCAATTAACCAATAATCACTTACCTTCATATATCTTGTATGAAAATTTAGACTCCTTTTTTTAAGCTATGCTCACTGCTTAAAAGTATTCCTGATTAATATACTAAACATATAGTTAAATGTCTAAAACAAGATATCTCTGAAGGCAAAAAGGGGCACTATTAGTAGTTATACTAGGATCTCAGATATAAATCAGTACCATTTCAGGCAAAAACAGTACTGATTTTGTATGATATCTTGAACTATAAGGTTATTTTGTGGATTAGCTGAGTTGATTCATATACAAATATTTAATACATAGCCTGGCATATAAGTAACACATAATACAAAATATTGTCATTAAAAATGGAACTGGTAATCAGAAAAAAAAAATGTAATAGGTCATGGCATAGAACATACATTACATTGGGAAAAGGATTGAGAGGGGATAGTTATCACCTATGGCCTGTGTAGCTGACAGTTTTTGAAGTAGGTAGTTTATCCTTGGGTTTTAGTATAGAATGAGATTTATAAATAGAGAAAATTGTCTCTCCATGATTAGTACTTTTAGGAGCCTGAAGGCCCTTTGCTATTTTCTTTGCTTGCTGTCTTCCTACACTACCACTATTTTTCTTCTATGAATCATATCTTCACCAAAATAGTTGCTCAGATTGCCTGACTAGTGAGAACAGAAAGCTGGTTAGGTTAGTCCAGAAGTTGAGTCAGTCCTTATATGTAACTCCCCTGCAGAAACCAGGAATACATTATTCCTCCTCACTTTATGTATGCAGGCTAATCAAAAGCAGAAAAACGGGAAGACCAGTGAGCCTAACCGGCTGGCCACTGTTCTCTGGGCTTCTCTAATGTGTGCCTGCATATTTTAAAGATGTAGAAACCTTGAAAGTTATTACAAAGTGAATTTATCTAAGATGTCTTCAGAAGCAATAATATGTAGCTAAATTTCATGAGCTATCCAAACAGATCTAAAACTGTTTTAAGACTATGAGTAACTTCTTTTCTGGCATCATCTTTAGGTTAAGGCTTCATTATTAAGAAAATCTAATTACTGTCCTTTGCTATCTACCAATATTTCCATCTCATAAACAAGTCAAATTATTAAGAATAAACATGTAATGATATAAAATAAATACAATGACCTCCATTTTTTGGAAAGAAGATGATATCTATGAGGCATAAACATCCATACTCCATTTGGTTTTCTATGAATACAACTTGAACAAAAATGGAATTTTTCCCACTAAATAGTAAAATTCATTCTTTCTTGTCCAGAGGATAGGGAATAACCGTTTCCTGAAAGGATATTAAAAAGTGAACTAAAAGATGGTTACTTATAGAAAGCACTTGCAAATAAATCACTATTTAAGTTTTCTTGATACTCTTTATCTGTCTCTCCAACGTTCATAATGAATTGGAGGTTGCTTGCTTAAAGACATGCTCTCATAAGAATCAAAAATAAAATAAATTTACTCACAGCTGCCAAATTTTAGAGGGCAGGCATGGGCATCCATAGGGAAATCCTCCAAATGCATTGGACATTCGGCTCTCACTGTCAGTCTTAGAAATTAAGAGAAATATAGGGTAGATTAGATACTTTCTGATAAATAGGATTGGGATGTTATTAACTAGAGCAAATATATTAAGAAAGCAAGAAAGAAAAGCACAAACAGCAGTGTCATACTAAGCTGTTAATAATCAAAGGATCTGAAAAGAATTACACAGAGCACTGGGGCTTGAGCTCCCTGCATCATACAGGAAATTCCCATGGGCTATCTATTTTACATATGGTAATGTCTATGTTTCAATGCTGTTCTCTGTGACCATCTAGTTCCCCACTTCATTCCCTAAAATAGCACCAAATGCATTAAACAACAAAGGGATAGGTGAGGGAGGAACTGTCCTTAGACTTTGGGAAGCTGAGAGGCACTTAGACTCCTTTATATGTGATCTTACTCTATTCCAACTGTTTAGTTTTATTTACAAATCCACTGCCTAACGGTAGCCAGGACTCTGCAGAATTTCTTTTTAGTCCCTATGTTCTGGGAACATGAATTCTATTTATGTTTTAAAAGGGTAGTCAAGAAAGGAATTCACTGAAATATATTTGATCTCATTTGGTGGAACTATGGAAAATTTGTACCCAAATTCTTCACATAAGTTTCAGAAAATATATTTATCTATATTATTAGGTAACTCAAGAAATGTGATAAGGTGTCTTTGTAACCAGTAAAATCATGAAGTCATTATAATATTAATTAAATATGAAACATGTGAATTAATAACTAAACTCATATCCTTAAGTCAAACTATTAGGAGAGTGGTGACAAATTAGCAAAGGTGGTGAGACATTTCAGAGAAGGGGACTATGTTAGTTCCTGATGAAGAATGTTAGATACATCAGGAACCTTTAATATATAAACTTCTTAGTATGTTCAAATCCCTCCTCAGGTAACTGCCAGCTACTAGAAATACACGCTAGATTTAGGCTCAAAAACAAGTGTAGGATATTTCACAAGGAGAAAATATTTCAAATTTCAAATATAAACAGATCCTGCTTGGATGATCTGGAAAGTTCTCAATTCCTGTCCACTGATCCTCTATTTTCTTTCTCTCTTTTCTGAATTTTTCATTCTTTCAGTCCTATTACACGTTTACTAGTTGAATCCAACATCTATCTCCAGTGGCACCTGAAGCATGTTTTCTTTGTTTCTTATTTGGATATTTGGGTATTAAAAAGCTAGGAATTTTGGAAGCTTTCTCTAAAGGCAAAGTATCACTCTACTTTCATTCTAAACAGAATCCTCCAAGTCAAGGCATTCCCTTCATTACCTTTCATACCAAAGGAATAACTGAATAGCCTAAATTAGCAAGTGCTGGCCAGATCTACAAAAACAACATTTCAACAAGTCATTTGGATATGAAATAACAGCTGCCTTTAAGCATAAGTCCTCATTTATGAGTCCTCAATGAGTTTCTCATAAAAAATTTATCTAAAAATATTCAAAACTTTTTTTTGATTCATGCTTCTTTCATCTAACCACAAATGAATGATTGGTTCAGATGCTGAGCTGTCCAGTAATCTCCAAATGGGGGAAATATTTATAAAGTAAAAATATGCATATAGTCTTCAGTTTAAGCAAAATTAGTAATCTTTATATTCTTTCTCATTAACAACATCATTGTGAATTCATACACTTCTTCAGTATGTATACTGCCACATGAATTTATGTTTAAAAATTTTGAACTTTTTCTATTTTCTTTTTTTTTCCCCACTTCTTTTTAAATAGGAACATTTTCAGATATAGATAGAAGATAGCTTCTAGAAACTTGATCTACACCTTACTGTAAGGCAGGAAGCCATGAAGTAATAATAGAAGTTCCTCTGTTAATTTAGAGTATGTTGGAGCTATATATTGTATTAGGTACTATACATTGTAAACATTTTCTTCGTTTTTGTCTAATCATTTTACTTAACACTTTGACTTGCATAATATTTCAGCCTGTTTAGTTTTCATAGTAGAGTAAGTATTAAACTTGAAAAACAGGGAAAACAGGAAACCAGCTGCTCTACAGGGGCCCATCAGCTTGATGTTCATCTACACATGGAAGAGAAGGTCTAGAAAAAGTCATGGGGAGAGCACAGTCCTCCTCACCTCATGGTGTACAGCAAAGTGCCATCCTCTGTGATGCGCAGGAGCTTGTTCGGCATGGTCATGTTGTGTGCCACTGACTTCTTTCCATTGTGGAAAAAGGTATCCGGAGTCCAGATTTTACTTGCCATTAGGTTGTTTAATCGGAGTACTGTCATAGGTCCTTTAAATTTTAACCTTTCATCCTTCCAGCTTTGACGGAAAAATACATCTATTGTATATTCCTAGGTAATTTGGGAAAATGGCAAAGAGTTCACTGTGCTGTATTTTGTAATGCCAATGTCTTAAAGACAATGCATCCTTTTTGAAACTTTAGAAGCAAAACATGAGCTGGATGATATTTCTACAAGTAAATTTGTGGTGGCCTGAACCTATTGGTGTCAGGTGAATCCTTGGTTGGCATAATCACTTTAAAAATATCTAAAATATCAAATATTATTTTGTCAGAAAAAGTCTGCTGAATGTCTTCTCAGATATGTGAAAGGAACTTAGTACCTTACTTCTACCCCACCTCCATCATATCAGTACTCAAAGGGACAGAATATACTGCAAATAAAAACAGAACTCATGTTACAGGTTATTACATACATGAAAATGGTTAAAATAGACAATTTTAGTTCTAAAAATAGACTATAACGTTCTAGGGACCCTCTCATGGTCTCTGAAAACCCCAATCCCAAGATATCCATGATGCTAATGTTGAAATAATCTTCTTTTTGGCTAAGTAAACTTTTTTTTTGGCTAAGTAAACATTTTTCCCCTACAAATAATGTATACAGACTTTCAGTTCTACACAATGAACAAGATTATGAAAATAAGAAATCCATTTCAATGGTAATTTGCATCTTTTCCAAAAAAAAAAAAAGAGAGAAAAGAATTCAGAGTATGCAGGTGTGTGAGTGTGTTTTTGTGAGTATATATGTGTATGAGTTTCAGCTGAAACTCCAATACTTTGGCCACCTGATGTGAAGAACTGACTCATTTGAAAAGACCCTGATGCTGGAAAAGATTGAAGGCAGGAGGAGAAGGGGACAAGAGATGGTTGGATGGCATCGCTGACTCAATGGACATGAACTTGAGTAAACTCCGGGAGTTGGTGATGGACAAGGAGGCCTGGCCTGCTGTAGTCCATGGGGTCGCAAAGAGTCGGATATGACTGAGCGACTGAACTGAACTGATGTGTATGAGACAGAGGAGAAACGGTATGAAGCTCCTCATCATTCATAGCCAGGGAATCTATTTATTTGATTAAACGCAGCATTCCTCATGGCAATACCCAGAGACAAACGTCTGCTAATCTGAAAACAAGCAATGAGATACCAGCTCCTAAAATTGAAAGGGGTAATAATATCAATCTTTCTTGCAGGACTTGCTGCATTGACACTAAAATTGGAACTCAGTGGTTTGAAATAAAGACTACCATATTCTCCATTAATCTTCAAATGCTCCAAACTGGAAGGAAAACTAACTTAAAAACATCATGCTCCATTTTCTTAAACCCCTAAACCCTGATGTATCAGAAAGCTGCTGGGTTTTTTTTCCTTTTTTTTAAATCTTATACATTTTGTCTTTAGGGCATGTAAAATAAACAGTGTCTATGTTCAGGCTTTTTGTGCATGAATTTTACATCTTTCTTTCCAAGGGTTAATGCAAAATTGCGTAAAGTTTGAATGAAAATTTTCAGAGTACTAGTTGGCATTGCTGAGTCCCTACTGATCAAGTGAAAATTATTAGTGGTTAGTTTATAATGAGGGGCTTTCTTGGTGGCTCAGCGGTAAAGGATCCACCTGCCAATGCAGGAGACACAGTTCAATCCCTGGGTTAGGAAGATCCCCTGGAGAAGAAAACGACAACCCACTTCAGTATTCTTGCATGGAAAGTCCCATGGACAGAGGAGTCTGGTGAGTTACAGTCCATGCGGTCCTGAAAGAGTTGCACATGACTTAGCCACTAAAGAACAGCAACAAAGTCTGTAATGCACCAGGCATAATGGTAAATGCTGATTGAAATAGAAATTTAAAAAGTGTAACATGACACCACTCTATCTTTGCAGGCCAGAGAAGTTACTCTGTTTTTTCTGTCTGGAAGTGTCAGATGAGAAGCACTGGGATATGTGACGTAGGAATTTACTTAGAAACATGTGTTAAGCATCCGTTAAATTTGACAGAGGAAGAAACTGTTTAGACTTGGAAGCTATAGGAGAAACTCGTGGGGGAGTAGGATGGGCTTAGAATAGTGTTTTTCATGCGGAGAGAAATGAGGAGAGTGCCTGTGGATTGCACCAGGAAGGGATCCAGAGTAGGAGTGCTTGCCAAGGAAGCAGAATGGACGGGTTTAGTCTGGGCTGTGCATGTTCTTGTCTCTGGACAACAGACAAACTTGTAAGCCAGGGCTATGACAATGATGCTATCTATGTCTATTACTCAGGAGTCAGTCATAAGCTCTATATTTTATTAGGCTGCAAAACTTTAGCCTGGTCAACAGTGGAGACAAGGGTCATTTTTAAATCAAGGTTCCAAGGATGTCTAAGCTGACCATATTACTACAAATCTAAAACATTGTTCGCTTGTTTGCTTGCTCCAAGGAGATTTCTGAATATAAAATAAATGTTACCTATAAGATAAAATATATTTATCATCAAGTCTTTGACAAGATATATCCCAAAGGCTAAGATTCAAAAAAATGTCAAAACCTGCCAAGCTCCTAAGGCTTACTTTAACATATTGAAAGCTAGCTTTATTTCCCTGTGTTAATGGTGGACAAGGAAATCCCAAATTCATTTAAGATACTCTCTCTTCAGATATCATTCTGGTTACACAGGCATGCATGTGCACACATATGCCTACACATGCACAAAGAGCAAAATTAAATAAGCTTTAATTTTTATGTTTCCCTCTGTTAGAAGTAGAAATTAAAACTGATATGAAAGCAGTTGATCGTGAACACTTCTTGCCTAATCGAGGATGAAATATTTGGTTTCCCATGTTTTGGGAATGGCCCCTGCAATATTGCCATGGTAGCTGCAGGCAACTCCCGGTAGCTACTTGTACAGCCCGACCTCTCCCCATGGTCGAAATTCACTAGACCGAGATGTGCCAGAGCTCCTTCTTTAGGAAGTCGGAATAAGGAGGAAAGGGCAGAGCCATAGCGTAAAGCTTACAAATGTAAATTATAAATCTGCTAACTAGAACTGAATTGTCCTTCTTCCAGATGAATGGCCTTAGGCAATTTTCTTATTTTCTCTAATGCCCTTGGCTGCCAATAAAGTAGGGATCACAGCAATACTCATTCCACTTGCCTGCGGTCAGAAGTGAGCCAACACAAGCGAAAAACTTGCAAGAAGTTCTAGAGCACAGAAGTTCTCAGTAAACGTTAAAAGTGACTATTGGTCTCCCATTTTGTTTTTTTATCAACACAAATTTGTATTAGATTTCAAGGTATCGGGAAATGAAAAAGTGCTATTTCTTTGGAAGGGTGGTAGGACAGGAAATGAAGAAAGTGAGACAGTGGTCATAACTAAGTAAAACAAAAACAGAAGGCAAAATAGAAGACTCCACAGAAAAGTGTCTGAACAAATAAGAAGTGCTGGTGTTCCTTCAGGGTTCAGTGTTCCAGCCGCCACCACTCAAGTGAAAATTCTCTCCCAGTTCCCCTTTTCAATAGCGCAGGTCCCTGGAGAATATGAGCCTTATTCTGAAGACAGGGACACAACATCCGTTATGTTTCTAAATAAATATTGTACTGAAGTGTTCCCACTTGCACAATTTATTACCATCTGTGTGTGCTGTGATTTAATACATTTTAAGCACTATGGAAAACAGAGCTTTCTGATTGTGCTGCCTGGATATTTTTGTCAGAACCTAGTGCCCTGGGAATGTGCAGTTTGATTGCCAATTAATGGTTTTTAAAATAAGTTAAGGAGTTGTCCTAATTTTGTTTTCTATTCCAGATGAAGTCAGATACTTTGGGATCTGTGGAATCTCTAAGGACAGGCAGCCTGAGTTCAAGTTGCTACCTAGCTGGGTTACTTTTCTACTCTAGAAAATGTGGATAATAATAATGTAGCAAAAATCTTGACATGGGGATTAAAAGATATATGATTTATAAAACTCTTAGCACAGTGCCTAACATAAGCATTCGATAGTATTTAATGTTGTTGTGGTTATCATTATTTAGTTATTAGTACTCAGTTTAAAAACTACATTTCCTGTCTTGAAAAATAGCTTTGTCATTCTGATACCCTCTAAATCATTCCACTCTTTCTTATGGATAATTCTGCCATAATGTAGTTTAAATATTAATCTTCTCAAAGTGGTTAGGTACAGTTTCCACTAGTCACTTAGGAAATCAGTTGCAGACTTATGGCTAATTTGCTTCTGTGACAGAACAATTCAAATGTTGGCTTGTTTAAGAGTTTTAGGTAAAACACTGTCACTGGTTTAGATTCTGTTCCCTTCTTCTTACCTGATTATTGACCAAAGGCCATGTGTAAAAAGTAATGTAAGGTAATCTTAGGGTTAATAGTGTATCCAAAATCCTAGTGAGAATCTTTTGTCTAAGAGAAAAGACATCACTGTTCATGCAAAATATTTTTCAAGAGAAAAGTGCTTGACTGCATATGGCTTTATTTGGGCACTGTCCCTTAATAATTTCTATTGAGCACCTACTCTTCCTGAGAGATCATGCTAGGTGCCAGAGATAGAGAATGGTCATATTATTATTGGGCTTCCCTGATGGCTCAAACAGTAAAGAATCAACCTGCAATGTGAGAGACCTGGGTTTGATCCCTGGGTCAGGAAGATCCTCTGGAGGAAGGCATGGCAACCTACTCCAGTATTCTTGCCCAGAGAATCCCACTGATGGAGAAGCCTGGTGAGCCACAGTCCATGAGGTCACCAAGAGTCAGACACAACTGAGCAACTAAGCACACAGCCTTGTTATTATTAGGAGGAGGAGTAATATCTTTATTAGTGTGCACTATTTATAATGCTTTATCCCCGCTCATGGTGTTCCACCTATGAGAAGAAAGCTTTACCAGTGCAAAACTTCCAAAAGTTCTCCTTTCTCTCACACTCTTCTATTCAGAGACGGGAGAGAGGACAAGTAATTTAACTTGACAGGAGAATTTGGAAGGAGAAATTAATCTTGCCTATCTCAGCAACTTCCTCTTGTCTTCATTTTTGATGCTGGCTGTCCAGTAGACTCACAAACGCTACTGTGTTCCTCCATGCTCCACATTTTGTGTGGACAGTCTCCACCCTTGCAGAAGGAAGCCAACACTGCCTGCTGATTGGGTGGGTTACTCTGGCTGACCCTGGTGTTTACTCTCTGGAAACCGCTTGTCTGCTGATATAAGCCACCTTCTAGAATACCACCATTATTAGCAATAAAGATTAGCAATAAAGATGATATCTTCCTTTTTCATGTCCTTTACTCTGCTATCATATTTCTTAATCAGAACTCAGGTAGGAAAGAGGGTGTTATTTACTGAGTCCCAGAAGACCTTAATTTTTAAAAGTTAATGTAGACTCATAAACCTTTTACCAAGTAAGTAGAAATTAAACACTTATTGTAAAACAGCAAGGCATTGATAGTATAAGAGATGTGAAGCAAGCTTGCCTTTATGTCATTTGGCATCACTTTCGGAAAATAAGATACTAATATAAAATAAGTAACTTAACAAAACAATGCTATATATGAGACCAAAAGCTAAATTGTATTTTACAGTCAATAAATATGATTGAATGCAGAAAGGGAAAGTTAATTTGTTATTGGATAAATAAAAGAAAAGTTTTCATCAAGCATTTGGGTCGTGATTTGGATGGGGGAAATACAAAATTTAAATGGATAGAGATTAGAGGAAATTTCTACAAAGGGTACATGCCATCATAAGGGGTTCAGAGACAAAAAATAATAATAGTTACTATTTATTGAGCACTATCAATAGACCCTTATTTATGTATCTCATTTAAAATTCCTAACAGTCCTGCAAGGATGCTGTTGTTGTTGAAGTCTTACAAGGATAGGTAAATGATAATATATCAACTTTAGAGGCTTTGAGCCTTACAAGATTGGTTTGCTCCAACGTCATTCTGCTGTCAGTGATGAATTTGAATTCAGCAAGGCTGAATCCTAGAGTCAGTAGTTCTAGCCCCCAAGGGTATGCCTCACAGAAAGTAATACTTATGCAAATCACTAAATAGTCCATTGGAACAAGTGAGGACAAATGGTAAAATCACGTATGGTTATTATGGGATACAGGCAGAGGAGCTTAAATTTGACCTTAAACTGAACTGGGATATATTAAAGTTTCTTAATTAGAAAAGTAGCATGAGAGAATAATAGTTTTGTGAGAAGACTGAGTTGCAGTGTGGGAGAAACACAATAGTTCTCAGACCACAATCAAGTTTGTAAAAATTATTGTATTGCATAGTATTTCAATAAAGTGGTCTACAGACTGACCACAATGGCAAAATGATTTACCAGAGGAATAAATCCACCATTTTGGCTAATTTTAATATTTCTTTTTCTTACATAGTGATAGTGGTTGACATTTATTGAGTGCTTAGGATACGCCAATGATTTTTAAGTGCTTTTCATGTATTAATTCATTTAATACTTGTGATAACTGCATGAGGTATTGTTATTATTACTCCCATTTCACACATGAATAAGCTGAGGCAGAGACATATTAAGTAATTTTCCTAAGGACAGATACACTGTTATCTAGTAAAAGGACTGGTATTATAAACCCAGGCATTCTGGTTCAGAAATTTGTATTCTTACCTACCACTCTACTATCTCTTCTATGCTCCACTGACTCTAATCTGTACAGGTTACATTCATAACCTGTCTTAGGTGTAAAGCATCTAATTATCCTGGGGCTTCACTGGTGGCTCAGTGGTAAAGAATCCACTTGTCAGTGCTGGAGACGTGGGTGCGATCCCTGGTTTGGGAAGATCCCCTGGAGAAGGAAATGGCAATCTACTCCAGTATTCTTGCTTGGGAAATCCCATGGACAGAGATGCCTGGTGGTCTACAGTCCATAGAGTAACAAGAGAGTTGGGCATGACTCAGAGACTAAACAAAAACAACAAAACCTAATTATCCTAAGTCAGCATTTCCCAATGTTTGAGTCACAGAATGTCAACAAGCATCACTTAAAGAAAAGGGTTTGGGGCAAATATGATTGGAACACACTAGATTAAATGCAGTTCAACAGTTTACCTTACCTCGGGACTGGTCAGAGCTCTAACCCTGCCAATCTAGGTGCCTTGTGGAAATGCTGGTCTAAATTGTTATTTTCTCTAACATTTATTCTGAAACATCTGAGTTATTAGGAAATCAGAAGACTTTTAAGATGGCATAAGCGAAGATATTTCAAAAAATAGTATTTAATTAATGTATCTTCAAAATAACTGTAATGATGTGTCTCATAGCCTCTTGATGATTTTTTGCTTCTATAGGAGTTTGGCTGTCAAGAGTTCAGAAATATTATATAATATCTGCAGAGCTCTACAGACAACGCCCATCAGATGGAAGAGAAAATCATGTTCATTTGGATTGGGAAAAGAGAGAGCAGGTATGTATTCATTTTATTCTCACTCTTGGTAATAATTTAATGATTGCCTTTTGCAGTGAAGCTGAACCTTTCCCACAGGTGTTATTTCATTCTCAGTCTAATTCTGGTAAAGTATTTGCTCAGCTTTTATACACATTTCTCCTTTTTAACCAAAAATAATTCAGAAATTGCAGTGTTTACAGCTATTCTATACTAGTCCTGGTCATCAGAAAGCGAACATTCTTCAATCAATATGTCCTCCTACCTACAATATAAGGTAATTCACACTATTGGAATCACAGAACATAGACCAAGGCAAAGGAAAAATTTCGGTGATGAACAAAAGAAGACTGCAGTGGTTGATAACTATAAACAGGCCTGGCCTGAAAAGTAAATGGATATTTTCCATTATGTAAATATAATATAAACATATATTACATATATATATTACATATATATGATATTTACTTATTATGCACACAGAGAAACACAAAGATATAGCCAGGGCACTGCAAATTACTTCCTAAAAACCTAATCCATATTTTTCCTTTCAAAAGTTAAATTTAGAAAATACTCCAGGAAAACCGAGATTGCAGAGTCACTTACCATATCATGGTCTGAAACGGGTCCGAAACTGGTGACGAAGATGTCAGTCTTCACTTCAGTTACACGCTCTGATGAAGCAGGAAATTGGGACAGTGAATGTCTATCAACAGTCCTTATTAGATCTCACAACCATATACTCACACCCAAATGGGAAATTTATTGGCTTTGATTAGCTATTTCTAAAATTGCTCCACTGTGTAGTCCTGATAATTTACTGCTTACACATGAAATTTCACAGTGAATATTTTTCAATGGAGAAGGGAGCCTAAATATGCCACTCTGGGAGACAGATTTTATGGAGAGGTCAGATGATTCTTAATGGATTCTGTAAGAATGGACACACTTTCCTGAATGATACCAAGCCATTTCATGTTGTAATAAAAAATATGTTAGCATATGGGTATGATTTAAGATTAACTATTCTTATACAGCTTGCCAGATTCTCCAGGTATTCAGGCTATTCTTGGGATGTATATAATGTAGTGTAGCAAACTTTATTAACTGTTTAAGGACTCAAGGGTGTGTTTTATAAATGATTTCTTTCTGGCATTAAATCATAAGTGGATTATCCAAATTACTCTCTGGGAAAAGAATCTGACAACCTATGCAAGTATCTTCAATTTTGAGGACAAGAAGCACATATTATGGTACAGTGAAAGTCCATTTAATAGATTCCATTTCAAGCTCAATGTAATTTTATGTTAGTGGCTCTGAGGCATATATATCAACCAATAAAACATATGTAGTTTGGTGACAACCCAACACAGATTTAAAAATATATATATATGTTGTTTGTATAAAAGGAAACCTTTGTTGAGAGGTGAGAATGAAAAGATGACTTTTTAATTTTCAACTTTAGCTCTGAGAAATAACAGTCCAGCATTTTAAACAATTCATTTCATTGATATGGATATTTGTATCTTTTGTGTAGTATATTAAAAAGTTGACCCAAATACATGCAAAATGAATTCATTTGAAAATCAAAAATTTTATCTCCTAGCAATTCACTTGTAAAGAATTAAATGTTCAGTATAAATTTGGCTCTTGGAAGTCATGTTATACACATAATGTGTATCTCAAATGATAGAATAATTTTGAGGTGGAGATAGTTTGGTCCATAAACAATCCATTATTTTTTAGGTTTTGTTCCCTACCCCTAAAGATTTCATTGGCTCCAAAATGCTTAAATGAGCCTGGTGACATAATAATTATGTGGGGTTTACTGTTCAGTGTTTCAAAATAAAGAACATAGCTTGAGACAAAGAGAACAGAGTTGTGTTTTTAGAACTCATTTCCAACCTCAACTTTAACATCCAACATCCTGCAGCAACTGCGGAGCTTAAGAGAATAGCTGTCAGCACCAAGTCTCAGATGTATTAACCACTTGCCTCTCATACCACGTTCCTCTTCTCACCTCTTCCAGCAGTCATTCTCTCTTCCAGCATACATCTCTCTCTCTACTGCACACTTTATTTCCATACATACATATATGGAAATATATATTTGTATATCTGTTATTTCTTAAGAGTCCAGCAAGAGCTCACACTTTATTAGAATGTCAGAATGACTTTCAATTAAAAGTCATAATACAATGAAAACATGCTATCTAGTCACAGCAGCTGCAATTCATCTATTCATTGGGCTCATTTTCATCCTTTCTCTTTCAAGAGTTCCCTTTCTAGATCAAGTAAAACAAATCATTTTGTTCTTGAAGTTGCATTTCAGTTCTCTCCAGATTACAAGCTATAAGGTTTTTGATGAATATCTTATGGCTTTGAGTGACACTTATGGAAGTAAGATTATTTCCTTTTTCATTTTATTTTTATGGTAGGGACGTACGTTAAATGCACACTTACTAGGGGAAATAAGTGTCCCTGTTTTTACACTTGCAAGTGCTTCGTGGCCTGAGACAATTCTTTTGGACTCCTTTATCAGTATTATCTATTTTGGGAGTGTGAGGAGAAAATAAATACTCCCCGAGGTAGCTAGCTTTTCAAAGCTTGGCCTACCAGATGTTTTAGGGGCAACCAATATGCTTTTTTCTTAAATGCTGAGGAGGATGTGGAGAAAAGGGAACCCTCCTACACTGTTGGTGGGAACATAAATTAGTGCAGCCACTATGGAGAACACTATGGATATTCTGTAAAAAATTAGAGCTACCATATGATCCAGCAGTCCAACTCTTGGGCATATATTTGGAGAAAATGATAATTTGAAAAGATATATGCACCCCAGTGTTCATTGTAGCACTGTGTATAATAGCCAAAACATGGAAGCAACCTAAGTGTCCATCAACAAAGGAATGGATAGAAAGCAAGTGGTACATATATACAATGGAATATTAGCCATAGAAAGAAGAAATAATGCCATTCCCAGCAACATGGATGGAGCCAGAAATCATCATGCTGAGTGAAGTCAGTCAGAGAAAGATAAATATCATATGATACCACTTATACTGGAATCTAAAAAAAGAATAAGGTGAACTTATCTACAAAACAGAAATAAAGTTACAGATGTAGAAAACAAACATGGTTACCAGGGGGTAAGAAGTATGGGCTGAATTGGGAGATTGGGATTGACATAGACACACTACTATATATAAAATAGATAACTAATAAGATAACTGATAAGTATTATATAGCATATTCAAAAGCAGAGACATTACTTTGCAAACAAAGGCCCGTCTAGTCAAGGCTATGGTTTTTCCTGTGGTCATGTATGGATGTGACAGTTGGACTGTGAAGAAAGCTGAGTGCCGAGGATTGATGCTTTTGAACTGTGGTGTTGGAGAAGACTCTTGAGAGTCCCTTGGACTGCAAGGAGATCCAACCAGTCCATTCTAAAGGAGATCGGTCTTGGGTGTTCTTTGGAAGGAATGATGCTAAAGCTGAAGCTCCAGTACTTTGGCCACCTCATGCGAAGAGTTGACTCATTGGAAAAGACTCTGATGCTGGGAGGGATTGGGGGCAGGAGGAGAAGGGGACGACAAAGGATGAGATGGCTGGATGGCATCACCAACTCGATGGACGTGAGATTGAGTGAATGCCGGGAGTTGGTGATGGACAGGGAGGCCTGGCGTGCTGCAATTCATGGGGTCGCAAAGAGTCAGACATGACTGAGTGACTGAACTGAACTGATTATATAGTATAGGGAACTCTAAACAATAGTCTGTAATGGCCTATATGAGAAAATAATCTAAAAAAGAATGGTATATGTCTATGCACAACTGATTCACTTTGCTGTATATCAGAAACTAACACAACATTATAAATCAACTATACGCCAATAAAATTTTTCTAAAACTCTGTTCTATCTATCATAAAATGCTCTGAAGAAGTGAACTTGCCAATTATATGGAATATTTCTCTCTGCTGTTTTTAGATTGTTAGCAGATGATTCCATCTGCAACCTAGGGGAAGCAAGATAATCAGCAGACTCAGTTTCTATACTTTCCCTTCTAATATAGCTCCCTGGAGAAGGCAATGGGAACCCACCCCAGTACTGTTGCCTGGAAAATCCCATGGACGGAGGAGCCTGGAAGGCTGCAGTCCATGGTGTCGCTAAGAGTCAGACATGACTGAATGACTTCACTTTCACTTTTCACTTTCATGCATTGGAGAAGGAAATGGCAACCCACTCCAGTGTTCCTGCCTTGAGAATCCCAGGGATGGGGGAGCCTGGTGGACTGCCGTCTATGGGGTCGCACAGAGTCGGACACGACTTAAGTGACTTAGCCGCAGCAGCAGCAGCAGCAGCATAGCTCCCTTGTCACATGTTCAAGTAGTTTTCTTTTATTTGTCATCAGTGAATATATAGTGGAAAAAGAAGTTACCATTGCGGTCAAACTGCTTATTATGTATGCTGCTGAAAGATATATCTTGGACATTACCATGCTCATTTCTCTAAGAAACCATGTTTTAAATGAAAGTGGTCAACATCATCTACCCCTGTGTTTCTGAAACTCACTTGGGAATGCTACTCTAAAACATTATAAAAGCTTTAGAGTAAGCATAAGCACAATATAGCATATTATGTAATTAAAAAAATTTTTTTAATAAAAAATATAAGCCCATAGTTTAAGTTGAGATGCTTCAGAAAAATATTTTAAAAATTTAAATTCCCTGAAACATCACCATCCACATAAATTCACTGTTAATATCTTGATGTATTCCCTTACATAGTTTTTTCTATTCAAATATATACTTAATGATTATCCTCAAACCATATTCTCACTCAGTTGAGTACAATTTCAGTGGCAAAGAATAGAATCCTTTGAACAAAAGCGTCCTTCACTTCAGCTCCCCAGGGAGTCCTTAAGTGGCATGTGAAGCCATTCTGCTTTAAGATAAACATTTTATAATCTGGAGTGCAAAGGTTCAAGATAGAGGGTCACTGTGAAGGAACTTCAGCCAAATTATAAATAGTGCCATGGTTAACTTGCTTTTTTGACAAAATAATGGTGGTTTGAAATCCAATCCTCTTCAGATCAACCAGGCTTAAATGGAAGATGCACTCATACTCATGTGTTTTGGCTGAGAGCTAAGGCAATTGTTGAAGAACTTTCTTTTTCCCAATTCTAGAAAAACTGTGTCATCTCCTCTCCCTCCCCTCCAGCAAACATTTTATTTTTATACATATATATAAAATGTATTATTTAAGGAACAATAAAATTTAAATCACATGCTCTAATACCAGACTTTATTGACTTAGCATTAGATTCTGAAGTTATTAGAAATATCTAGAAAGTATTCAAAGCCTTTCTATGGATCACATGGGAAAAGTAAAGAGTTTTATGCTTGAAATATTCTATTTGAGAGCATACAACATGAAGCAGAACTTCTAATGAAGTTTAGCTAGGAAGATTACACACTTAACCAAAGTTATACGTGAATGAGCCTCTTATGTAATGAAGAAACTGTCTGCAAGTGGAAATCAATCAAAATAACTTGGTTGGAAGAGACTAGATTAATCAGCAAGTAATTTTTTTTTCCAATTCAGTATTTTTGTCACAATAATCCTCTATCCAGTGTAAAATAATCAACAGATTCTTTAGAATTAGTATAACTGTATACACATATTCAAGTTTTCAAAGGATAACGATGGAATAGAGTTATGTAAAATGAAATTATGATGGTGGTTATTATTACAGTGATTGAGGATATCTAAGATAGTACATCAATGTAAATTAAGTTTATAATGATTAAAATCATTCTTTAAACAAGCACACCCTTCAAAGATATGTTTCACAGACACCATATACATATTATTTATATTACATATATGTGCACACACATATATGCATACACATATGTTCATATACTGTTATAACCTCTATAACAGCTAGACAGCTGTAGATCTGTTTTTACTAGGGATTTCCTACAATGTTGATATCCTGCTGATAAGTATTGAAGTAACAGATGTTTTGAAGTGATAATTCAAAAAGATGATTAGCGTTGGAGGCAAAAATCAGAAAAGCAGTGTAGTATAGTAAGTAGTAAGCACACTGGATTAAGAGTCAAAACACTTGGATTTTAACTCAGATTTTCCTAGAGAACAAGCTATGTGATTTTAAGACAATCCTTTAATGTCTCTTAGACTATTTTATTACTTCTTCAGTGAAGAAATAATACCTGCACAGTCAACTCCATTCTATTGGAGTGAGAGTCAAATAGATGTATTTTCTGGGTACATTAATTTAGTCAACAAATGTTTATTGAGAGTTTTCTATGTGCTAGGAAGGCACTTTTCTAGATAACAGTAATACACTGGTTAACAAAAGTGCAATTGTTCCTGTTCTTCTGCAGCATGTCTCATAGTCTTAGGTAACACATATTTTAGGTAAATAGGTTAGAAACATAGATAGATAAGTAGGTAGATAGACAAAATTATATACATAGCTGTGTATAAGCATATATGCATGAATTACAGTAGTTAATGTCAGATCATTATAAATGCTCTGAAAGAAGAGAGAGCATTTGACTTGTGACCTCGATGGTGAGAAAAATTCAAGGATGAATAGATCCAGGCAAAGACATTTCAAGGAGAGGAAAGAATAAAGCAAAGATGAGAATAAATGCTCTTTGTTTAAGAAAGTCCATACATCTGGAACTTGGTGATGCTGATGATCGTGGTATAAGATGACACTCTAGAGGTAAGAGGGTCCACACTTGAGCTCTTTATAGAAGCAGGTGACCTTTGTTCTAATGTAATAAGAAGCTTTGGGGTAATGAAGTGAAATAGTATTACTTGTGGTTTAAGAAGACAACTGATACTTTGTAAAGAGTGGATTGTAAGAGTGACTAATTTTTTTAAAAAAATGGAAGAGGGAATCAATAGTGAAGAATTGTAGGTGGTATTTTGTTAGGGATTCCTATTACAATAATTTATTTAATATGGCACTAGCCATATTTTCAGTGGAAATGCTGTCTAGTAAGGAACTCAGACTAATATTCACTGGACCCAGTTCTGTGTGCTTGTAACTTATGAAGGAGGTTTATTGCCTCCTTCAAGCTACTTTGCTACTATTAATTCACAGAGGCAGTCACTATATGGGGTCTGAATTGGCTAGCATTAGTCATTATAATAAAGTATTTCTTAAAACCCCACTTTGAAATGGTCCTGTTCAGAAATTGAAAATATCTTGAGCTCACTACATAACCATCGATTTATACTCCTGCTGTCTATGGGGTCACACAGGTTCGGACACAACTGAAGTGACTTAGCAGCAGCAGCAGCACTGGACAATGTTTCAGCTCCCTGCCAGTCTGCCTGGAGCAGCGTTTTTGCTCCTTGTCCTTCATTTCCATTCCCTTAACTCTTTACCATTTTCCCCTATCTGCTACTGTAGAGCAACTTAAAGTTGGTGATGCAACTGCTAAATCTGGATATGGAGTAGAAAATCACATTTTGAAATGTCTAGCCAATACCTGGTCCTTTTGTGTTTTCAGATTTCCAGAACTCAGATGATATAAGCATCTCCCAGGGAAAAAAGGTAAAGCATATTACAGCAGACATTCATCTCTCCTCCACTGAGAATGTCCCTCCTTAGCTCCTTATATCATGGCATTTCTATTGGGAGAGGGCAAAGCTTTAGAAAAGGATGTGATTGCTGTATTGGAGAAATGGGTTTCTTTCAGTCTATATAGGTCTTGATCAAAATTGCCTAATATGCAATAGCTTTGAGGCATCATACTTTCTGTTCCCATTACAGAATTGTAATTATATGAGGATAATAATCTTGGAGGGATATGCCATCCACTTAGGACTCAGTTTCAAGTTTTTCAAAATGGCAGAGTCCGTGATTATGAACAAGAAGATTCTCAACTCAGAAACACTACGAATACGATTTTTCAAATTAAGAATTCAAGTTCAGGCTGTAAAACACCAACCATCTAAAGAATATATTTATACACACACACACATACACACACACAGACACACACACACACATATTTAGTAGTTCACATTCATTCTAGTATCAAGAGAGGAAATGTTAAGTATATAAAAAGGTCAAAAGTAAGTGCACAAAATATAAACTGCAGTCGTTTACCAATAATTTGGCCTTTATAACCTGAGCATAGTCTCAGAGGCAACATTTTATCTTAGGAAGTGCTTGACACAATGATCTATACACAAAAAGGAAAAATGGAAGCAGGAAGTTTTTAAACATGCTAAAACATTCCTCTGGGCATCTCACTTGGATTCATTAGACAAGCTGGCTTCATGAGCTGACTGGATCTCTCAGCCAGTAAAGGTTAAAAGGTGTTCTCTGTTCATTTTAACAGTTTTTCTTGTGTCTTTGGTAACTGCTCTTCCTCTAAAATTCAGTTGAATTATGGACTGTCTAGATATAGTATTTCAGTGGAAATAGACTGCATGAAGCCAAAGTCTGAGCATCTGCTCCACACCTTGCATTAAAAGCACCAGACAAAGCTATAGCAAATTCAAAAAGAAGAATTCTAGAGTGGAATTTCAAAAGTTAATAAGAAAAGCTATTAATTGGTAAAGTAAATATATCAACAGCAATAACAAATATTGGATAAATCTAATGTTTTAAATTGTTTTGGGGTACTGTCAGTAATTTAGGATCTTTTTTTATTGAAAGTGAATATATTGTGACATAATATCTTATCCTCTGAATTTTTGAAATTCTGGCTTTTTAATATAAATACAAAATGTGTGCTTTAAGTGAACATGGATAAAACGGTTGCCTCTGATTTCAACATCACACAGCATATAAAAACATTAAAAAGATCATAGTTACCTAAAGTTTATAAAGTGGCACAAAATTTCACAGAAGTTAATCTGATTTTTTTTTCACCTTAGAGCACTCTTTAGTGTTCCAGCTTGAATTATTTTGACATAAAGAAACATAACCCAAGATGCCAATTCCCCAAGAAGCCAATACCACTTTGTCAGCAGCACTCATATCCAGTCCAGTCTCCTTGCCTGGTGGGAGATACTTATTATCTTAAAGCTGAGATCTCTTGCAATAATTAGGCTAAAGGAAGTCTAAAAGGTCTCATACAGGCATAAAAAATCAAAAATTGGGAAAATCAAGAAGATAAGGAGTATGCTTTGAGGCATAGATTGTTTATCAGATGGTATGTCAGTGCTGAAATACCTTGAGAGAAAATCCCAGCTACATTCCAGTTATAAATACTCATCTAACTGAGAGCTTCAATTAAGTAAAATCTAAAACAACAATTCTGTAACACAGGGAAAAGAAGAAAATCTTAACTAAATATGTTAAGTTTATAGTAGGAATAAATAAGTAGTTTCGCCAGTGGCTCAGTGGTAAAGAACCCGCCTGTAATTCAGCAGACGTGGCAGGTGCCTCGGGTTTGATTCCTAGGTCAGGAAGATCCCCTCGAGTGGAAAATGGCCACCCACTTCAGTATTCTTGCCTGGAAATTTCCATGGACAGCCCATGGGGTTGCAAAAGAGTCAGACACGACTCAGTGATTAAACAACAGGAATAAAGTCAATTCTCTACCTACATCCCTACCTACCTATTTACTTCTCCCATCCATCTGGGTTCGTCACATGATGAGTACACACAGGCAATCTTTCACTGCAAAGAGTCTAAATGGGACAGCCTGTCTAAATGGTGGGACAGAGAGGGCGGGAAAGATGTTACTGGAAGGACACTGCTTCTCCTTAAAAACCTGAAAACTTTGTTCAGAATGCAGTTTTGAATCTCTGTTTCTGGATTGTTCTTACCCCTCCTCCTAGAGTGCAGGGAAAGCCCGTGTGATAGTGGCTGAAATTTTACCCAGATTGGTGTAATTGGTGGTGGGGGCGGGGGGTGGGGGTGGGGAGCATTGTTTACTTTTTTAGAAAGTTGGAGAAAATTTAGGCTTCTTTAGTTTTAGATTCACAGCCAATAAGGAGAAACCTTGAGAAAACAGATTTCCTCAGAAGGTGTTTGGTTTGGTCTTGATTTAAAATGATAAGAGGAACCTTGATTATTAATCAAGGAACACCTTAGCCTAGCCAGCCTCAGAACACAGATGCCTCTCCCGTACCAGTTGCTCTAGTTGTTCTCCTCTGCCTTCTCTAGCTCTCTCACTTTTCTCTGTTCTTTCTCCTTATTTTGAATACCCTCTTTCAATACCCTCTTGCTCTCCTTTCTGCTCTAACCTTTCCTTTCTTATCTTGCCTTTTTTTTTTTTTTCCTGGATTTTATGTCCTCTCCTTCCTCAACCATTTTATTCTTTTGTGGTAACCATGCTTTAGGCACGAGCCTTTCAAAAACACTCTTCAGCCTCTGGTTGCAAGGAAGAAGGAGCCCTCCACATCTTGCCCTCAAAGAAGGCAATATTAGACGAGAATGAACTCAACAATCACTGACAATTTTGATTTTATTTTCTGGCTACAGACTGTTTCAATTCAAGTCTATTTAAAGCTTCCTTCCTTAATTTTGTACTTAAAATATGAATTTGCCAAATGTTTTTCTCTTTATGTCCCTGAATAGAGGATATTACTAGAATTCCACACACTATCCTTTTTAGTGTTTTCTTTTTAAAATTAGCCTTCCAGGATATCATTTTTTATGTTGTCCTTAAATTTTTTCCCTCTAAGGATTGCTCTTGACCCTGAAAAGATAGTCTTTTTAAAATAGTATTACAATAATTGCAACCTCCTATCATCTGGATGAACCATGTTATATATTTGTTTCTTAATTTTTGGATCTAGGGTGGACATTTCCAAAGAGTAACATTACACCTTTGGATGCTGTGTGTGTTTCTAAAAAACAGGTCATGATGAAACTGCACGTACTAGAGTTTCTTACATTAGTCTCAAGTCTTAGCTTAACAACACATTTCTATATTTTATCAAAACATTCAGAACAAAATATCTCTGCCTTCTGCACAATGTTGTTATTTTTATAAAACCAGACTTTTATCATAATAAAGAAGACAGTGGGCTCCTTTCTCTTGCAAGAAAAGATTATTCCAGCTGTGATCATGAACCTACTATGAGGAAATTTTTACCCCCTTTATAAGCTAATGATAATCTTTCAAGTATTGCCTCTATCTAGTTTTTGCATTGGAAAGCAAATGAATCATGTAAAAAATTGATTTTTATAATGGAGAGCTACTAGAATGCATGTTAAACTTAGCTTACCAGAAATCTATGGTAAAGACATAGAATTAAATAATTCTGTAGAAATGTATGTAATAGATAATTTCAATTTATAGCATCCAAATATCATGCAGGATGTTAGCATTTTTCTCTAATTCTATAGCTGATTATGTTTATAAAATATCTAAAAACTGTGTTTAATATTTAAGGCTGTATTGGTGTTTTTCTTTCTGGCTCACTTCAATACAGTATACTAACACATATATATGGAATTTAGGAAGATGGCAATGATGACCCTGTATGCAGGACAGCAAAAAAGACACAGATGTGTATAGCGGACTTTTGGACTCAGAGGGAGAGGGAGAGGGTGTGATGATTTGAGAGAATGGCATTGAAACATGTATAATAACATGTAAGAATCGAAATGCCAGTCTATGTCTGATGCAGGATATGACACGCTTGGGGCTGACGCGCGGGGATGACCCAGAGAGATGTTGTGGGGAGGGGGGTGGGAGGGGGGTTCATGTTTGGGAAAGCATGTACACCTGTGGTGGATTCATGTCAATCTATGCCAAAACCAATACAGAATTGTAAAGTAAAAATTAAAAATAAATAAATAAATTAAAAAAAAAAATTTAAGGCTGTATTTTTCTAAAGGCAGATAAACATTCTCAAAATGTACTTATAAACATGTAAATGACTCTGGAGATAGGGTAATAAACACATCCCATTATATCCCTTAAAACTGAAAAGGCAAAATGACAAAAATTAAGTTAGTATTAAAACTTTTTCATAAATCTCAAATCCATCAGATTTAATTGCAGTATGTTCTAAGATGACACATAAAATAGAAATAGAGTAAATTATTTAGGCTACTTTTAAATTTGTTTCCATGTCTATCATAACCTCAAAATCACCATTTCCAGAAATCACAAATATCAGAAAATTCTTTTTAAAAAGAATAAAGCAGGCCCATTTTAAAACTTTTTCCTGAGCCCTTGAATCCTCTACTATGGTAGAGGACATTATATTCACTTCAATTAAAAAGAATATATCTTATCTATATTTAGCCTACCACTACTCTGTTCTTTACATAACTATTTTTGTTATTCTGAGGGGGTTAAATAGATAATAGATTCCATGAAAATTGCTGCCTGAATTAATGTAGTTGTTTCTGTATCATAAATTCACTATCTTGAGTCTTGAAAGAGTAGCTTTTCAACTCATTCTGAGTCTGTATTATATATCTTCGAGGTTTGTGGCTCTCCAAGACTTAGGTATGCATATGAGGATTAGGTGAAATGCTTCTTGCTTACACGATATTTGATTAAAGAATTAACATATACATTTATTAAAGTTATTATACATAATTAAATTTAAATGAGCAGTCATGGGTGTGTTATCTGTATTCCAAATAACAATATGACCACATAGCTGATTATTAACGAAGGTGTGTGTGTATGTGTGTGTAAAATTGTTTAACAAACTTAAACCTATGCACAGAACTTAAGAGGATACTCATATTCACATGTTAAAGTATTAAATGCAATTTCCTAAACTAGAATGAAGATAAGATTTTCTAGATATATTATAAAATTCTGCAGATTTTCTATGGATTGATATGGAGAAGGAAGATGAATAGGTAAAGAAATCAGATGCATGCCCATTCATAAAAGTTATTATCACTATTCTGACTTTCTTTTTGCCCGTTCCTATCCTACCTGCAGTGTTTGCAGTTTATTTCAAATTTTATAAACTAAGAACGATTTTCCTGAAACCACTCTAGATGTTTAGATATACACAGATTTTATATTAATACAGAACAGAGTTATTTATGCACTCTATTTTGTGACTGATACATTTTATTCCTTAATACTTTTTCAAAGAACTTAGTAAGGGGAAACCAAGTGGAATACAACAAACCTGGAGGAATTTGTATAGCATGTCCTAGAATGAATGCTTGAGATTGATAGGAAAGGACACCTGGTAAGACCTTTGACATATTTCTGAATTGTGCCTTTGACAAAGGAGTTTCCGTTAAACCTCTGAGACACTAATGGCGTTTGGCGGCCTCAAAGCAGACCTACGTCCCTTACCCCTATGATCACACTACCTAAAGATTTAAAACGAAGATTCTAAATCCATGCTACCATTCTGTTTTAAAATCACAAATTGAGTTCTTAAGGTTCTTATTCTTTGCATATCTTTGCTGTCTGGATGGAGAAGAGATGAATTTCTTAAAACTGCCATTTCATAGTAGTTTAAATATTGCTATTAAATAGTTTCAACAAATGCTCTGGAGAAAGTACAGCATAAGTTATAGTTGGGAGTCATAGATAATAACCTTAGTTTCTTATGTGACTTTGAACAATAATTCATTTCTTTGCCCCATTTGTTTTACTCTGAGATCAATATTTTGTTTTGACTTCATTATTCTTTGCTTAATTAAATAAGATAGGTTGGTTATCTTATTCAAAGGCTATTTAAATAAGTGTGTAATGTCTTGTACTATTTGCTTCTATTGTTATAAATATTGTATTATTAAGTGCTGTCTTCTTCCTGAGTAGAAATTCATTAGTAAACAAATTAACTGGTATACAAAGAAAAATACATTTTTACTACAGAAAATTACAGTTTAAGTGCACTGAGATAAAAAATACTACCATCTATCTCATTCACCTTTTGTCCCAAAGATGGGGCTAATCTAACACAAAATAGTGGATTAGTCTGTAATATTCCACAAGAAATGTTTACAGCAACAGATTCTGAAATATTTTAATGGAATCCAATGCAAACAAAGCAATGTGGAATGAAATAGCAATGCAGTCTTTGGGCTGGAAGGGAGAATATTACCCGCCTTTCTCCCTTGTAAAATCAAATCATACTTGCAAATGATTATGAATGTCAAGTAAATGTAACATTACTTTCATGACATTATGAGAAGTTTGAATTGCCTTTTGTCACGTCTGGGTATGTGCATGGGATGACCATGGAAAATTGAATTAACATTGGGCAATCTATTGAAAATAGGATGAGTCATTACACTACATGCTGTCATTCTTCTTACTTTACTAAGTAGAGGGAAGCAATGCTTTAATAGTAAAGGCTTAATATTGTTCTCTAAAATAAAACACAATAATGCTACTCACCTCCTAATCCCGGTCTCAGGCGATTGTCATAACCATCGAGGAGTCGGTCCAAAATCCTGGTGAAGACAGTGGTGTTGTCTTTAAGTTCATCTTGTAATGAGGGTTGTCCATAGCTGAAATATCAGAGGCAATAGCTAAATTATACATTTCGACTAAAGCCTTTTTCCAAATAAAGCCTTCTGCAATTTTTTCCTTTCTATTGAATCTTAATTTGAAAATTCCTTCTTGTAAAATTTAAAAAAAATCATAGCTTAATTCTTAACATTTTCTTATATTTGTTCTCATAGATGATATGCTCTATATTCTAATATTTCTAACTTTGGAAGGAAAATTATAGGACATGAGTTGTCTCTTTACATTTATAATTCTCAGTGTGTGTACAAAGTTGTAATGCATGTTTTCTCTGGGCAAGCAAGAACATTAATGCACACTACTGAAAAACTGAAATCTGGGAAACTTCTTCCCAAATTAAAAAAATGTATTCAGGAGCTACCAAAATAATTAATAGCTTTGTTTTCATTTAATATGTAGCATAATCCTAAAATTGCATCTACCAACATCCCTTCCTTCGTCCACTTCCTATGTTTCTTTTGCGATTTTTTATGTTCTTTCAGGTGTTTAAATGAGAAAAATAGATAGAATTTGTTACTTATGATAATTATTTGTTCACATCAGTGTGTAATTTCTATTTCCATTAAGGTTTATGAACCAATAAACCAAAACTTTTGATAATTTGTCTATTCAAATCTCTAATTAATTGAATTTTTGTCCCTGTTGGTCTTAGAAGTAAAATATACCTTGGAAAAGGTAAGAGCCAATATTCTTAATTTATGGTTTTACTAAGCAATAATGCAGGATTACTGTTTTAAGAAAGCACAGCTATTTGTGAGCAGAGTTTGAACTAAAATCCAGTTTTCTTTAACTTTTAGTCTAAGATATTATTTTCATTCTTCTATATCAGAGTAATTATTTCTGTTTAATTCTTTCTATGTGAATATCTAGTTTTTAATCCCTTATCATTACTAGTCTTTGAATTTTGATCATGTAATAACCACAGTTCAAATATTGTATATTTATTGTATCAATCACATTATTATCTATGCTCCTTAAGTCATATTTTATGTAATGATTAAGATGACACTTCCAAAATCCTTTGAGAGAAGAGTCTTCTATTTTAGGGTAGAACACACTTACTGATACATTTCATTGATAGCTCTGACCTTGAGAAAAAATGAATATAGAGTGTAAACTAAAAAACTGACATAAAAATATCACTCTCATATTTTCTACGTAATATGCTTTTGGCTTCTTGTGTGTTTATATTACTGATTAATCTAAGAAAAATAGTAACAGTTGAAACCGAGATTCACTTATTTGACAAAAGCAAGAAATATAATCAAGTATCAATTAAAAAACAAACACTATTATTTAGGTAATTAATGTTATACTGGTAAAATGCGAAACTTTTCTGATAAAATTTTGATAAGCTATTATAACTAACATCTATTCATGAATATTAAATACATTAAATGTACCTCTTTGAAACAATTCCACAGTATCATAAATTCAATATTAATACCATGCAGATTGAGGGTTTGCTCTCTTTTGGCAAAATTAAAGATCTTCCTGGTTTCTGAAATCAAATTTTCAACAAGCTCTGTGTCTTCTAGGATGTCTCACTAGCAGATGACAGCAGTAAAGCAAAAATGGTTTTCTGAAGGCAATTATTTTTAAAAACTCATTGTCACAAAACCTACTGCCATGCATGCATCTTTCAAGGATATTAGAAGGTCATCTTGATAAAGGTAGAAAAGAAATGCTAGCACACTTTGAGTTGTGAATAGGGCCTGATCAAGCATTCTAAGGAAGAAGCACTAAAATAAGAAGGGGGAAATGATGAGATGAAGTGACAGGACAGAGCATATTAGATTGCTAATATGATTCCCCCAAAATGGAGTGGTCTATTACCTTTACCTGCATTTCCTTTGTTTTTATAGCATCTGTCAAATTCAGGAAAGGCTTTTCTCCCCCTGGTTTGATTTTATAAATGTTGTTCTCACCAATTGTTTGCATTGGAATACAAATGCCAAAAGAGTCTTTTCCCTCCCTCCCAGCAAACCATTTCTGCTCTGCCAACTGGAATGATAATCATTCTTTTATGTGATTTTCTTAATCAGGTTATGCTTCATCTTTAATTCTCATTTACTATGTAATTGTCAGAGAATAAGCCTAAGATGAAGATCGAGATTATTTATTTGCTATTAAACACTCATGCCAATGTAATGTCTCCTAAACTGAATATATAATCTATAATTTGTAGAGAAATGTCAGTTACAGTACTTGATTTTGATTCCGTATGAGCCACTATATAGGAAAACACTGTGCACTAACTCCATCTACAGGTCATCACAATAGTAACACTTCATATAATGTTTCAAAAGCAGTGAGGAACCTTTCACTGCTCAGATTAAGAGTATCTGACAATAAGGCATTTCCTGTTCATCTGGCAGTCATTATTCACCATGCACAATAACAAACATTAAAAATGGACAACTTCTCAATTGAAAAAAATCCTCCTAAATCCTCATATTTCCAGACTATTCCATCTCTCTGCCTTAACTTCTAAGGGTTCACTTTTTGTTACATTATGGAGAATCTTAGATTTTTATAGTATGGCTAAGACTTTGGCCACAGGAACAGATTACATTAGAAATATAAAAGCAGATAAAGGAGAATCTGAAATATTGGGTCATTTATATCTTTGCTATTATAATGTATCTATATGCTTGATGGGATCATTAGCTAATATTTTGAATATAGTTAATCATATTATTACATTTTTCTCATAACTTGTCTCCACAGTAAACTTAAATAGAAAAGTTCAGTTTTATCTACCGTTCTTAAATGTGTCTAGTATACTCTACTTCTATTAGTTATATAAGCAATAGTTTCAAAACAAAATGCACATGCATTTATAAAAAATTATAACATTCAAATTAAAAATATTATTCTAAAGTTTCTACTTGCACATAGTCAGAAGCTACTCTATGATCTTTGCAACTAGTTAGAAATTTTCTTGTTGGAAAATCAGCTTACATAGTATGCAGATATTAATTGGGGAAACTTTTTTTATGAATTAGGAAACTGCTTGTTTTGTTCGGTTACAACTGAGCAGTGAAAAGTTCAATTTAAGAATTAAATGGCGAATTAACACATTCCTTAACAAAAGTGTGTTAAGTGTATTCTAACTAACATGCAAATAAGATAATTATTTTTTCATACTGTTCTACTTTATTAGCTGGAATTTTATTGCTGTTAAGTTTTTTTAATTCCCTTAGTCATGAATTTATCCAAGGTTAATTTTCTTCACTCTGAAAGAATAAATGAAAAGTTACAGAAATTCTCATGCAGATTTAAAATAAAGGGTCCCCACCTTCTTCCAGTCAATGTGCTCAGAAAGAGGGTCCAGGCCCAAAGGTAGTCACAGAGACCCGGACTTTTCTTCATTGCGGGCTTGTGCAGCTGAAAAGTAGAACAAGTAGAGATCAATGTCTCTTGCAAGAAACATCAGGTTATAACCACTAGGGCTGACTGAGGCAGTTCAGATAAATGCTTTGAAGTCAGGAAATGACCTCACTGGGATATGACACCTCATTGGAAGCAATGGAAACCTGGACCATCCATTCTCCACTTTCCCTTCCATTTCTCCATTCAGAAATATAAGTGTCTTAATTTCTCCTGTAAAAGAATACAAGTTGAAATGCTCTCAGGTGATAATATTGCTCAACATAAAATTGTGAGTTGTTTTTGTCTATAGGCTTTATATTTCCAGTATAGTGTGAATTACTCTCCTCTTGTTTATCATCTGATAAATTTGACCTTTCTGATTTGAGTTCCCACAACTGCACTGTGCATTAAAAATCTTCAGCTGGTGTCTACAACAGAGAGAGCATGTCTGGGGGCTGTGATGGGTTGGTTATTATGCTTTGACGACTGAATTCATTTTGGGGTTCTGGATACACCTTGATTTCAGAAGCAACTGCTATTTATCTTAAAAAAAAAAAAATCATGAGATACACTGTTGAATCCTGAAGTCGTGCTTGTAATTCTCTGCCTGTGATTGCCTTGTTAAATATGCTCACTAATGCTTCTGTGGGGCTAAAGGACACACTTTATAGTCAGTCCATGTGCTGGTCTCTCACACACAAACCACACTCACATAAATGCACACAAACATGCCTACACATATCTTTTAAGCCCTCTTGGATTCTGCCGGGTTGCTGCTAGAAAATGTTTCATCCCAAACAGATGGAAACTGGAGTGCTTTGCTTTGCATGAATAAGGGAATCTTTTTTTCCCTCTTAGGTAAAGTGCAATCAATCACCGTCTGATTGCTGAATTTAGACTTGGTAGTGGGATGCTGGAGGAATGGAGGAGTCTGGAAAGCTTAGAGAATTTTTAAAATTATAATCTATTTGTGCCGTTAGTTTTTAAAAATAAGTGCACTACCTGGAGAAGGAGAAGATATGGTAACACTTTACTTGAATGTGCTATAATTGATTCCAGTTATGAAACTGTTCAAGGTAAAATTTGTTAGCACTTCCCTGAATCCCTCAGGAGGGTCAGTGATTAATGGATTGCAAGTCTTTTAAAGCATATTTTTCATGAGACACTCTATAGTTTAATGTGGTATGCCTTTAAATACATCTACACAAATGCTTTCCGCACTCTCGGGGATCATTTATATCAGTAAAAATCATTCCAAATGGCAATGTAAGCAATGAAATATAATTAAGGTGCTTAGAGTGGACAGTCTAGATCTAGAGATAAAAACTGTGAGATTCATACTTTTTCCCTAAACTAGTGACTGCTTTTAACATAGAAGAGTTGAATAGGACAAGGAATATTGGATAAATATCCTCATGTTAAAATATTGCATCTAAATTGCATAATTATATTAATCTTGTATTAATCTTCAGCATCTGTTATAAAGGAAAAACAACTTTCTCTACCCTATTAATATTTGTTAATCTTTATTTTTGAAAAAAGGTAATTCCCAAAGGAATAAATGAAACAAAACAAAACCCCAAAGCAAGATACCATTGCTTTCTGTCCTCCTCTGACATTTTAAAAAGAGGAAAACAAACCTATCATGGCACTTGAGTTGTTGAGTAAGAAAGTTTCTTGCAAATACAAACATAATAGTTTAAGAGAAACGCTAAGCTGTCTCCTAACCCTTTTCCACCTTCAACCTCGCCTCATCAAACACACACTCCAAACACCCATATTCCATGCCACCCACATCAAATGAGAACTTGAGTTTTTTCGTGTTCAGAATGGGAGAGACCCCTACACCAGAGGGCATTTTAGCAGCGTTCACCGGAAAGGAGAAAAGAGGCTTTTTTTTTTTTTTTTTTTTGCAGGCAGAAGGAGAGTGCCTTCCCTAAGATATGCAACGTTGAGACAGGTTTTCTATACCAGCGTCTTAACTTTAGAGGATGCCCCCACGACGCCTCTCCCCACTTCACCTCAGCTCCCTTTTGCCAGAAAAAAAGAGACCAAAACAACATGTCACCACCCACCCCGCGAAATACATTCAAATCTGCCTGCCAAAGGAAGGAAAGAAAAGAAAGACGGAGAAAATAATAATAATGACGATAACGCTCCTAGACTGCTGCGGTTTTAACCCTGAAAGAAAAACATTCGTTCTGTCTACCTGCTATGTGATCAGGTTCTTGCCCTGTTCCCTCTTTCTCTTTTCCCTATTGCATTCTGGTCTCTCCAGCAAGGAAAAGGCACGTTCAAAGCTCTGCGTGCTGCGGTCCGAAGCCGCACTTACCTCGGGCCCCCTCTGGGCACAGAATCGCTCCAGACCCGGGAAAAGTCTGCGAGAGAAAATCGTGGAGAGCTTGGAGCCGGCGCGAGTCCGCGAGTCCGGGCGCGCCGGCAGCGGAGGGGCGTCCTCGCTCCGCCGCTCACTCACTCGGTCTGAGCGGGCTGAGCCATCATGGACTCTGCGTGTTCCTTTGCTGAAGATTTCACACCCGAATTTGCTTCCCTATATTCCAATCTGCAGCTATACAACAAAAGATTTTTCTTTACCAAGACAGTAGTAATACGTCCCAGGGCAAACCGGATGTGAAATAGGCGGTGACTTCATGCCAGAGAGATTTTATTTTAGAAAGGAAGGTGGTACCAGCCTCTGGATCTGGAGACCAATCCGCCCATTTTTTATTTGCAGCACAATTTAACTTGCACCGCTCTGGCCCTAATCCCCTTCTCTGAGCTGCAGACTCAAATCCTTCTACAATCTGCTGCAAGCTTTCCCTTTTTGGGGGGGAGTAGAGACGGAGGAGGGAAGAGTAGAAAGGGTTAGAGGCACAGGGACTCTCTTCAGAATCTCTTCACACTAGCAATGTACGAACCCTCTATTTTAAGGTGTGCCTATTAAAAATACAACCGATCAGTATAACTATTCCACCTTTGATCAAATATTTAACCACTACATGCATATGAATGGATGCAAGCGATGAGACAGGGAGGTGCAGGGTTCCACATGTGGAAAGCGCGCTCTCCTCTCGCCTGTCTAGCTCACACGCACTCCCACACGTCTGAGTCCTTGTGTCTTGCAGAGTCACGAATGATGAGGGCTAGGAGGGAAGAGCTCCGGCCGGTGGGGAATTGGCCACCGGCGTGAGAGAGTCTTTCGCACTTTCACAGGTTATCAGCGCTTTCCACCTCTCCTCAGTTTGCAGTTTAGAGGACAGCCAGAACGCGCTCTGGAACCGGGTTTTTAATCTTTGCAGGAAAACTGTTTGTTTATGTCATGATCGAGAAAAGATAACCTCCTTCAAATATGAATTATGCTGGCTTCCTAGGACCAGAAGTATTTAACTTTAAATAATTCGCCCAGATAATTTCTAGGCAAGCGTCCTATCTCTATTTCCGGACTCATTCCCTTGCCTTGTAACTCCATCATTCTCTGGATTAGAAAAATGAGAGAGGGGACGAGAAAAGATGAACAGAAAGATTTTTAGAAGTCAGGTCAAACAAAGCCTGCTTCTAGGTTTTTTTTTTTTCCTCTCTCTCTCTCTTTCCTCTTCTATTACCCTCCCTGGTGGCTCTCCACCCACGAATAATTATACACTGAGGGAAGGAGGGTGTGTTTCAACATCAATCTAACTACATTTCCAAGGAATCAGGGAGGACTTGTAGTTCTCTCCTCGGATTTGTGAATGGGAATTTGTAGCAGAGAGGAGGTGGGTGCTGTGTTTCTGGAAGCATTTACTGAAATGACCTGATGCTGTGGGAATTGTCCCTTCAGCACTTTCTTTCCCCTGGACTAGGTAGCAGCAGGTGCTGAAAAGAAGAGATGGGACTCCTCTATGCAATTCTTCTGGTGAACAAGGTGTGAACTTTGGTGAGCTTCCTAGCCATTTTCCCAGGAGGATTTCTAGCAGAGGAGACATTTCTGATACGGTTGTATCTCTGGTAAGGGAAAAGAAAAATCTACATGGCCAGTTTATACCACTCATGCGTTTTTGATTCTACAAGTGTTCCTTGACTGTGCTTGCAACACAATCAGCTTATACGATTGAAACTTAAAACAAGTGATTGAAATAATAAGAAATATATAATTGAAGATCACATTCAGAGTTGGGCTTGGTTTCCTCTGAGTTTTGAAGGAGAAGTGTCACTGGGAAGTTATTTTAGAAGTGAATCTTCAAGGAAGGGAGATTTGAAGATTATTTCATAATACCTTTGTTTCTGGGCAGTAATTGCTTACTCTGTTCAGACACAACAAATGTAATGTATTCTTAACAATAGCCGCTGAAGGAGCATCACGAGTTTTCCTGTGTGACATTACCCAATTTTTATTTATTTATTAAATTTTATTTATTTATTTAATATTTATTTTATTTATCCATTAATTTACTTATTAAACAGTTCTGAGAATAAAATTCACTTTAGTAAGGTTTCAAAACCCCAGGTTAACAATTAGTAAACATTATTTTCTTACCTGACAATATAAAATGCAATTTCATAGTTCCATTTTGACTTAAGAGACTGATACTCCTAAACATGACACAATTTAGATTTTTTTCCCCGTCTTTGGCTTTATAGTCACAGCTCCTTTTACTTCTCTTTACAAATTGAGAATGGCTTTATGACTGATGACATACAGCCAAATCACTCTGCTGATTGTTTTTTTGAGCATAAACACTGAACTTTATCATTTGAGCAATAATCTCTGAAAACAATGCCAATCATATCTTACTTGAGACTAAAAGTGTTATGTGACTCTCCAGCAAGATACAACTGCACGTTTCCATACCTTTCAAAACAAATGAATATTTATGAATAATTATCAAATTTATCGGAAAACTATGGTAAAAATATGAAAATGGAAATACCCATTAGATATCTAAGATACAATATTTACAAATAGGTTTTGCCAGATGATGTATATATAATATCTTTTGGGACATGTATGTTTTTCATGAATAAATTGTGGATGTTTAAAATATTGATAGTTTGACTATTTCAAAAATAGCTATTGCAATTCTAAATTATGCATGTGGTTATTATTTTCCATCTAAGGTGTCATTAACAGGTGCACATAAAACCAGGGAATAAACCATAAGAAATTAATGGCAAAGCAGTCATTTATTTTATATGGTCTTGTTACATTGACTCTTTTAGATAGGTGTTGACATTTTTGTTTTTTTCTTTTACCTGGGGGGAAAAACCCTTTAAAGTCAGTGTGCCTCTGATTGAATTAAGTTCCTGAAATCACAATAACCGTGATGTTTAATATTCTTAAAATGTTTACTTATTGCCAAATAATGTGCTAATCAATGTGCATCAATTCCATTTAATTCTCAGATCTGTGAGAGATAGTCTTATATCCCTCTTTTACAAATCATTCAATAAATTATGGATTAGAGAGAGCGAGAGATTTGCCCAAGGTCACACAGCTAGTGAATGTTTGTGCTAGAATGCAAACTCAGATCTTCTAACTTCAAAGCTTATCCTCTTAACCACATCTCTACATTACTTTATTTCCTTAAGATGTGGTTGTGAGTTCATGTTTGGATCTGTTTTATTCTTATGTCTATGTTTGACCATCTTCATAGCAGTCACATAAAAGCTACCTCTGAGTATTTAAAAAAGGTGTTTATTCGTGATGAGCTTTTTTCTTTTGATGATATAGTGCATCCACTTGTACCATGGTGTCAGGCTCACTTTAGTATTTGGAAGTTTTCTGCTATTTTCCTTTTGTCTCATGAGGCTAGTTGTGAAATCCCTTTGAAACAGTCACTAGTTCTAAGCAGAAGGGACTTGAGGTCAAACCTAGAACCAGAGATCATAGGGAGGCCTAATAGCTCTATTTCCAGTGTTGCAGTCTGGTACATTTTGCTTTTTCTGTCAATTTTAAATGGCAGGAAGCCCTGACCTAATTGAAGAAGTGTACTGATTCTTTTCAACAGAAATGTTTTCACTTTATCCAACTAAATGTGAACCAAATGAGAAAAATAATATCGAGCATGTTCTCATTAATTCAGGGTGGCTTTTCATCATTTACAAAATAATTTTGAGTGAGGGAGAAGAGTTAAGTAAAATGATAAAATATCAAATAAGCTTCAGCTGAGATCTTGGGTAAAGTGTTAGTCATGTCCTACTCTTTGCAATCCCATGGACGGGTAGCCTGCCAGGCTCCTCTGTTCACGGAATTCTCCAGGCAAGAATACTACAGTGGGTTGCCATTCCTTTTTCCAGAGTATCTTCCTGACCCAGGGATCAAACCCAGGTCTCCCGCATTGTAGGCAGATTCTTTACCATCTGAGCCACCATGGAAGACCGGAGGGTAAAGTGGTCTTTTAACATGCATTTGAATGGGTCAAATATGTACATTGGAAATATATTTTAATGTTAATATTTTAATGGTCATCTGTGAGATATTACTTTGCGAACAAAGGTCCATCTAGTCAAGGCTATGGTTTTTCCATGGTCATGTATAGATGTGAGAGTTGGACTGTGAAGAAAGCTGAGCACCGAAGAATTGATGCTTTTGAACTGTGGTGTTGGAGAAGACTCTTGAGAGCCCCTTGGACTGCAAGCAGATCCAACCAGTCTATTCTAAAGGAGATCGGTCCTGGGTATTCTTTGGAAGGAATGATGCTGGAGCTGAAACTCCAGTACTTTGGCCACCTCATGCGAAGATTTGACTCATTGGAAAAGACTCTGATGCTGGGAGGGATTGGGGGGAGGAGGAGAAGGGGATGACAGAGGATGAGATGGCTGGATGGCATCACTGAGTCGATGGACATGAGTCTGAGTGAACTCCAGGAGTTGGTGATGGACAGGGAGGCCTGGCGTGCTGCAGTTCATGGGGTTGCAAAGAGTCAGACACGACTGAGCGACTGAACTGAACTGAACTGAACTGTCTGTAACAAGAAATATACAGGTGGCAGTTAAATAGGATTTCATCCTCATTTATATATATCCAAATATATATAATTTATAATATTTGGATATTTATACGGAATCATTTCACTCACTAAACCTGCTCCCCACCTTCTAATTTTGCTGTATATAATACTGACCATCTTGTTAATGAACTATGCACATGTCCAGAGGGCTAGCCCTTCTGCTATAACTGAAATTGAAATAATAGTTCAGTTCATAAAAAGAAAAGAACTGTACTTTAAGGTAATAAAGTAATTCTGTACCTTAAGCTAGACATCTTTGACATCATGTTAGTTAGACAATTTTTCCCAGGCCCAAAGGCTAGTTTGACATCTCAGCATTGGTAAGTTTGGTAAAAAGAAAACCAAAAATTTCTCATACTTAAGTCATAAATGTTTGACATTCTAAAGGCATGTAGAGATTACTTGCTCCAACCACTCAGACAAATAAAAAAGATTATGTAATTTTTTCAGTGATTTTTGCAGGTTAGCATGGCACAGAAGCCACGTGGGGCTTCCCAGGTGGTGCTAGTGATAAAGAACCACCTGTCATTGCAGGATATAAAAGAGACATGGGTTCAATCCCTGAGTTGGGAAGATCCCCTGGAGGAGAGTACGGCAATCCACTCCAGTATTCTTGCCTGAAGAATCCCATGGACAGAGGAGCCTGGCGGGCTACAGCCCATGGAGTCACAAAGAGTCGGACACAACTGAAGCAACTTAGCATACAACACATGGCAGAATGACTGCTCATGCATGGATACAGCTCTTTAGTCACTGGCACCTAATAGACTTGTGACCACTGGTATTTACTCAAGTTTTCTGAACCTCATTTTCTGAAGTTTGAAAATGAGGTACTATTATCTCATTAGCTGGTTGTGGCATTATATGGGAAAACAAATGCAAAATACATAGTCCTCTTGTATAACACCTGGTAGATATCCAGTGAATGCCAGTTTCCTTCTCTTTGATCTCGACACAAATTCATTATTTATCAAACATTTTAGTCCATTATCTTCAGCATGTTCATAAAATTCACAATACTGATTATTTTATCCATGTTTTCCATAAGCTTTAACTGAACCATAAAACTCTCAGTTATCAGACAATGTACTATGACAAGAAAGCTCACATACCACCTTAAATCCTCAGCCCATATTCTAAGGTATTCTGAGGGGGAAAAAAAGTTTTTTTCACTACACTTGCTTTAGGAGTAGAGTACTTTACTTACAATCCAAATCATACATCTCTATTTGGTTGTTCTTTATATTTTCTAGGGTTAGTCTCTCAGTTGTGCCCAACTCGTTTCGACGCCATGGACAGACCCCGCCAAGCTCCTCTGTTCAAGGAACTCTCTGTCACAAAAATAAACTCAAAATGGATTAAAGATATAAACGTGAGACCAGAAACTATAAAACTCCTAGAGGAGAACATAGGCAAAACACTCTCCAACATATATCACAGCAGGATCCTCTATGACCCACCTCCCAGAATATTGGAAATAAAAGCAAAAAATAAACAAATGGGACCTAATTGAACTTAAAAGCTTCTGCACAACAAAGGAAACTATAACCAAGGTGAAAAGACAGCCTTCAGAGTGGGAGAAAATAATAGCAAATGAAGCAACTGACAAACAACTAATCTCAAAACTATACAAGCAACTCCTGCAGCTCAATTCCAGAAAAATAAATGACCTAATCAAAAAATGGGCCAAAGAACTAAATAGACATTTCTCCAAAGAAGACATACGGATGGCTAACAAACACATGAAAAGATGCTCAACATCACTCATTATCAGAGAAATGCAAATCAAAACCACAATGAGGTACCATTTCGCGCCAGTCAGAATGGCTGTGATCCAAAAGTCTACAAGCAAGAAATGCTGGAGAGGGTGTGGAAAAAAGGGAACCCTCTTACCCTGTTGGTGGGAATGCAAACTAGTACAGCCACTATGGAGAACAGTGTGGAGATTCCTTAAAAAACTGCAAATAGAACTGCCTTATGACCCAGCAATCCACTGCTGGGCATACACACCGAGGAAACCAGAATTGAAAGAGACACGTGTACCCCAATGTTCATCGCAGCACTGTTTATAATAGCCAGGACATGGAAGCAACCTAGATGTCCATCAGCAGATGAATGGATAAGAAAGCTGTGGTCCATATACACAATGGAGTATTACTCAGCCATTAAAAAGAATACATTTGAATCAGTTCTAAGGAGGTGGATGAAACTGGAGCTGATTATACAGAGTGAAGTAAGCCAGAAAGAAAAACACCAATTCAGTATACTAATGCATATATATGGAATTTAGAAAGATGGTAATGATAACCCTGTATGCGAGACAGCAAAAGAGACACAGATGTATAGAACAGTCTTTTGGACTCTATGGGAGAGGGAGAGGGTGGGATGATTTGGGAGAATGGCATTGAAACATGTATAATATCATATAAGAAACGAATTGCCAGTCCAGGTTCGATGCATGATACAGGATGCTTGGGGCTGGTGCACTGGGATGACCCAGAGGGATGGTACGAGGAGGGAGGAGGGAGGGAGGTTCAGGATGGGGAACACGTGTACATCCGTGGAGGATTCATGTTGATGTATGGCAAAACCAATACAATATTGTAAAGTAATTAACCTCCAATTAAATAAATTTATATTTAAAAAAAGAAAAGAAAACTTCTAACTTGTGCTTCCTGCATCCATTCCCCTCCTGAATTCTTTGATCATCTTCACCATCATTACTCTGAACTCTTTCTCTAGTAGATTGCCTGTCTCCAGGTCACTTAGTTCTAGGGTTTTATCTTATCCCTTTGTCTAGACGTGTTCCTCTGCCACATCTTTTGTCCTAGTTGCTATTTGTATTTTTATGTCTGTTATATAGGTTAATTACATATCTCGATCTTGGAGAAGTGGCTCTATGCAGGAGGCATTTTATGCATCCCAGTGGTGCACTCTCCCCTCATCAGCCAAACTGTACGTGTCTGGATGGTAGGGTAGGCGGAGTTGGTCTCTAGTCTGGTTGATTGCCAGGCCCTACCTCGTGCGGATGCTGCTGGCCGTGGTTTAGTGGAGCCTGGTCACGAGGTGGCTGGTTGTGAAAGCCTAGGGAGCCCCAGGGGGTAGTGCTGGCTCACTGGTGGGCAGACTCAGGGTCCCAAAGACTCTGGGCTGCTGCCCACCTACTAGCAGGTCCTGGGGTCCTGGGGTTAGTGCAAGGCCACTGGCAGCAGAGCTGTTTCCTGGAGTCTGGCTGCAGATCAGGGAGCCCAGAACCCTTTTTGGATTGTTCCTTGGGTCAGAGTGGGGAAGGCGGGATGCGGATAGGAGGAGAATATTTGTTGATACAGTTGAGTAAAGGGTATGGGGGGGTCCCAAAGCTTGGGTTGGTCTGCTAGTGGGCATGGTCAGGGCCCAGCAGGTCCCAGGTTAGGGTCTGACCTGCGTGGTAGATCCTAGTTTTTTGCTGCTGGTACCTGTCCCTGGTGGGTGGAGCTGGAGCTTGGCCCACATGTGGAGCCCTCACGTGTCTAAGGGTGTGTCTGCTGATGGGTGGGGCTGTGTTTGGCCCTTTAAGTTGTTTGGCATGAGTGCCAGCACCAGCACGTGTACCGTAGACTGCTGGATAGGACCAGGTGTGGTGGTGATGCTAATGAGTCAATATGGCCACTGCTGCTTTCCCATAATTGAATGTCCCCAGAGTGAGTGACAGCCTCCAGCCTCTCCAGGAGACTCTTCAAGACCAGCAGGTAAGTCTGGCCCAGTTCAGTTCAGTTCAGTTCAGTTGCTCAGGTGTGTTGGACTCTTTGCGACCCCATGGACTGCAGTATGCCAGGCCTCCCTGTCCATCACCAACCCCTGGAGTTTACTCAAACTCATGTCCATTGAGTCGGTGATACCATCCAACCATCTTATGGTCGTTCCCTTCTCCTCCTGCCTTCAATCTTTGTCAGCATCAAGGTCTTTTCAAATGAGTCAGCTCTTCGCATGAGGTGGCCAAAGTATTGGAGTTTCAGCTTCAGCATCAGTCCTTCCAATGAACAGTCAGGACTGATTTCCTTTAGGATGGACTGATTGGATCTCCTTGCAGTCCAAGGGACTCTCAAGAGTCTTCTCCAACACCACAGTTCAAAAGCATCAATTCTTCAGTGCTCAGCTTTCTTTATAATCCAACTCTCACATCCGTACATGACCACTGGAAAAACCATAGCCTTGACTAGACAGACCTTTGTTGGCAAAATAATGTCTCTACTTTTTAATATGCTGTCTAGGTTGGTCATAACTTTCCTTCCAAGGAGTCTGGCCCAGGCACATATTAAAGGACTGCTTTTGCCCTGGTATTTTGTGTTCCCCGTTAAAAGTGAAGTCTCTGTTTCCCTCAGTCCTGTGAGGCTCTGACAGGTAAGCTCAGCTGGCCCTCAAAGCCAAATGCTCTGGGGGTTTAACTTCCTGGTGCTGGACCCCTGGGCCGCGGAGCCTGACGTGGGGCTCAGAACTCTCAGTCCTGAGGGGGAAACCTCCACGGTAGAATTATTCTCCAGTGTGTATGTTGCCCACCTAGTGTGAGAATGGGATCTGATTACATTGCACATCCACTCCTCCTACTGTCTCATTGTGGTTCCTTTTTTATGTTGGAGAAGGTTTTCTTCCATGGGTTCCAGTCTTTTCCACTGATGGTTGTTCTCAATATACTTGTGATTTTGCTATGCTCCTGAGAGGAAGTGAGCTCAGCTCTTCTCACATCATCCTGTCTGCTCTCCCCCAAACCAGAAAGATTTGAAGAGAATACATCCCAAGAGAGAACCCATCAGATACATTCTAAGCACAGCTACTACAGTCAGCAGGAGTTTTCCCCAAAGCTACAGTTTGTTATTTTTCTATAAGGTTTAAGAAGGACCCAAACAATAACCATCAGGAATAAAATACACATTTGAGAGCCAGACTCTCCTTAATAGTCACATAAGTAGGACAGTATCCAATTTTCATCTGTGGCAGTTTTCAGTTATAAGCAACTCATGTGTAACCTAGATTCACCCATTTTCTTTCAAAGTCTTTTCTTTGCACAGATGTCAATCCCATCAACCCAAGCAGAAAACTGCAGTTTTATTCAGAGTTAAGAGGAATTATAATATGCTGATAGTTGAAAGAAACTGTTTTCAAATGTCAAATAAAATATCAATGATTCCTAAAACTTTGAACAAGAGTTTTGGACTCTGTAGATTTCGTTTGCAAATTGAAGACTAAGGTGTAAGCCAGGAGGGAGGTAAGAAAACACACATAGTTTGTTAAAATGCTGTCACAACCCTAGAATAGATATTTTAAAATGCTATATTCTGTATGACTTGATTCAGGAAACAGATATTCTCTATTTTTATGGCAAAATTAAGACATTCAGGATGTGTATGTGCTTCCATCAGTGAAGCTTTGAAGGTGTACATGTGTATGTATGGTCTCTGTGTAAAGTCTTTTAAACCATTAGTATGTTTATTTACCTCTATTTTTGTTTGTTAAGATAAACATAGTGAATAGATATTCAATCAGTATCATTTCTTAAGTATCTGATATGCAACATGGAAAAATAAAAATCTCAGTCAGGAATCAGTTTACAGCGTTTATTTATCAGAAATAATAAAAGAACATTAGGCATGTTTGTATCAAGAAACTGCATTTATTATAGTATATGCAGAATCTTCTGGCCTGATTAGGATATGCCTAGTTTACATTATTTGAATATTTTAATATGATCTCATTATCCTGCTTGGGCACCTGAGTCTACATATTTGGTTGAAATTGGAAAACACAAAAAGTGACATGAACATTAAAGCAGCATTTAAAAAATCATTCATTGTGCCCTGAATGGCTGTAGGATTTGTGGAAAGGATATGAAACGGAAGGATTTACTAGAACAAAGATCAAGAATTAAGACACTAATGCCCCATCTGTTCAATAGCTCCTAATTCTTGATGTTTACAATAATTGTGTTCAGTGCAGTGAAATAAAAACGAGTTTGTAGATGCATTTTTATTAGGTTGTTCATAAATAAATCCAAATGTAACTAACATCTTTGTGTTAAATGTAGAAAAAAGAACTAATGGAGTTTTTAACTATCATTTACAACTAAAGAATCTTATCCTAACATATTTCCATTTTGCTTATAGTAACATTCATCAAGATTTTTCTTGGAGAATATTTCAAAACCTCCATTATATTTAATATAATATGTATTCAATTATATGTATTATATATATGTATATACATATGTATATACACATGTATATATATGAACTTGTGCAGGGGTAGAGAAGAACTAAAGAGTTTTAATGGTGAATGATAATCACTCTTGAGTAATTGTATTTATGAAACAAAAAACCCATGCAAACATCATAAATGTAGGCTATTCACTATGAGAACTGGAGATCTGGCCCAGAAAGCATTTCTCTTAGCCAGTAAAAGGATACAATGTATAGTCTGTTACCAAGTTAACACAAAGAATCAAGATGACAAATAAAGATATATTTATTTGTCCTACATTTTAACTGATTATAAAGATGACAGCTCCTAATTGCTTTTGAAAGATGTAAAGTGCATCTTTGAAAGCAGTTGAGTGGGCTTGCTGTTTGTCACTACACATACTCACTGTTAGAATTTCAACAGAAAGTAGACCATTCATAAATTTCATTTAGGGGAATGAGAGAATGAGCTCCAAAATACTATTCCCTCCCCTCATAAAAGAGATTATCTCCTATTTAATTACTGTAGTATACCAGACACTGTACTAGTTTCTCCCTCCTTGACAAGAACTTTGCAATTACATTCTTATAATTATGCTGATTACAGATAGAGAACCTAGGTTCAAAAAGAATAAGGGACTTCCTCTGAGACACATGGGGTATAAATCAGAACTTGGATTTGACCACAGGCATAGATTTTGTGGCTTCCAAAATTTCATGATTATTAAGCAGTGAAGGTAGTTCCCTTCCATGTAATCTGGGAGTAGAACTGACATGATAGGCTGATGAAAATATTTCTGATCACAGATGTTTGTGGCAGTGAAATGTAAAATACAGGTTTAAATGTTTGGTATAAGGAAGAAGAGCTTCTCTGGTGGTTCAGTGGAAAGGAATCTGCCCGCTAATGCAGGAGATGTGGGTTCAAACACTATGTTGGGAAGATCCCCTGGAGAAGGAAATGGCAACTCATTATTCTTGCCTGAGAAATCCCATGGACAGAAAAGCCTGGAGGGCTATAGTCCTTGGGGTCACAAAGAGTTGGACACAACTTAGTGACTAAACAACAGCAAATAAAGAATAAGAATAACCTATTTAAGAAAGTAGAATATAGAGTTAGACATTTTCTTTCTCAGTAAGTGACTTACTGTTTGGTCACCTGGCTTCTCTAAACTTCAGTTTCTTTATTTGTATTGTATTAGGTGACTAATAACTTTATTTTACATGGAATATCTATGATATACCTACAAAATATTTTCAAGAATCAGCAGTTATAGTTAATACAATCTTTATAGTGTAATAATTTGTGATAATATATGACTTTTCCAATAACTTAGCTTTTCAAATATTGAAATTAAGGTTTTACATATGTCCACCAATTAAGCTGAAACTTTACAGTTAAACCAACACAGTCAAATTTTATCAAATACCAGGTTGACCATTTGGGCTTTTTCATCATATAGTTTGAGCTTGTAGCAAGAAAACATTGGTCTTTGCAGGGAAAGCAAATTCATTATTTCAGAAAAATTTGACTCAGCAGGTGGTAGCACAAAAGACATAAAATGCTTGAGGCTGAAGCATCTGCAAGGCTCCACTATAACCACACAACAGAAGATAAAAAATTCTTCTTCATCCAACCTCTTCTGCTTAACTCTTTTGCCAATAGGACAACTCACATTGAGTGAAAATATGACAGCTTAATATTGAAAATAGAAAAAATGGAATATAAAATAAATGACATGAAAATGAAGGACTAAGTAAGAGGTTGAGGAAAGTTATCAACTCTTGCTATGTTTTACTCTTTTCTGATAATTGGTATAATTGTTGCTGAAGTAAGAAGCAGTTCAAAAACTCTAGAAAGAAACATTGAAAGACAAGCCATTTATTACTGATTTGGCAAATTCTGGAATTGATGATAAATCAAAGAAAGCTTTGCTAGACAAATAAGTTATCAGGGAAACTCTGATGAGATCAATTTTTATACCATGCTTTTCCTGTTTTTAATGTGTTGGGGGATCTTTCAGAAGGAAAGTTTAGCAGGGAAGTTCCTTGATGAACCAAGTGAATAATATCAATGTTCAGAAATTCAAATTAAACACAAATATCAACTATTATCTATTGAAAATTGCAAAACAAATTTTTGTTGTGCAGTTTTCAATAGATAACTTCAAATTTAAAAGATGCTTATATTTCTTCTAAAGATCCAAGTGGAATGCAGCCAGAACCTAGAAACAGTGTCTGCAAGCAACTTATCTAGACTGACGTACTGTTCTTATCCTTCATTATTAGTTTGGTGAACCATGTTAATATACTGTAGTTATTCTTTAGGTGACCTTGAGAGACTCCATACCTCTAGGAAAACTAGCTATTTCAGGGATTGAACTGTCTTAAGTTAGTCTGACAGCCATATGTTTAAATCAAGATTTCAGTGCCTGGAGAAATTTTTGTCAGGCTCGCAAGCAAGTCAGCGAATTCAGGAGAACTGCCCTGTGGCTTTGGAAGAACATGGTTGGGGAAGGTCAGTCAAGGTTTGGAAAGCCTTTGTCAAAGGCTTAAGGAGGACACCAATACAAGCCCTGCTCTCAGAGCAGCAGCTATTGCCCATATACATGCTCATGGGAGGCCCCATAAATTATGAGAAAAAAATCCATTACAAACTGTGGCCTCCATCCCCTGCTTTCCCAAAATCAAGGTGTAATTTGGCTTGGAGCAATATATAAGAAAAAAGGAAAATTAAAAAAAATTAAAATAGAAGGCAGACTAATACCACCTTCTTTGAGAAGAGCTTGTGAGGCACCAGGAAAATGTGAGAGGGAAAAAAACCCAAACATTTTAGGACTAAATTAGTTTAAACCTTACAGTAACCCATCTACTATAATGTAGGGATACAGGTAGAGCAAGTTTTTGTAAAATGTGAAATTGTAGTCCTAAATTTTCTTCTCATTCTTTCCCTTTCAAATATCATTCTTACTCTAAAGTTGCTAAGATCCCTTCTTTTTTGAAACATTGATTAAGAAATAAAGATAAATATAGTCTTCAGAGCTCAATACATTAAATGTATGGAAAAATAAAATTTTATTTAAAATCTAAAAAGATGATGCCTGGACAATATTAAGTAGTTACTTGTTTGTATCACTTTTATTTGCAGAGCCCTCAGTAACCACCCTTACCATAATTTCTATTTGGTTTTCAAATTCATATTCAAATTTTATATTTATTTATTTAACAGCATAGTGCTCTATTGAAGGACACACCTGCTTAGAACTACTAGTTTCGCTTTCTCATTCCCATTTGCAGAATTCATGTCTATGGGAATATTACTGCCTGGAGTTCCCAGAATTTATTTTATTCAAAATCTTTACAAATGTACTAAATAATTAAGGTTATCCGTAGAACTGGTAAAGTCAATTCACAAGTCCTTGTAAAGGAACATATGTGAACAAAATCATCAAGAATTTTTTAGAGGAAAGAAAGTCTAGGCATAGACATTGTTCTACCAGATAGAAAAATGCATATGAAAAAGTATAGTAAATAAACTCAAGATTTCTGGCTCCGAACGATCTACATAGCTATTTTAAAAAATAATGAAAAGCCTAGAAACATTCATGAACATATGATAAATTTTATATGAAAAAGTAATATTCCAAATCTGTGAAGTAATTTATTATTTAATACATTTGGCAACATTATGAAGCATACATTAAAGTCAAACAGAAACTTTTAATTTGATTTGCACCTCTAACTGTAAATAAAAAATGGATTCTTTGTGAAGGAAGAAATTTACAAAAATCCTATAGATCAGTTAAATAAATAATAAAAGACAACTCAGAGAAAAGAAATGAGTACAGAAGATGAAATGTTACATCAGTAAGATAATTCTACTAATAGAAATATAAGAGCAGATATCTAACTACAGTTGTGATCAAGAAAATACAGACTAAAACAAGATAATGTCATGGTTATCAGATTGTTGCAAATATTTTAAAGACTTTAATGTTCTGATTTAATGTTCATCTGAAAAATTGCTGGTAATAAAAGCAATGTTAGTATATATCAAATGATAAATACATATATACAAAATTTCTATCAGTAATACTATTTCTAGGAATGCATTCTTTAGATATTTTAGTACAAGAGGGAAAGTGTGTATATAGATGGAGGTTTAATGTAGAATCATCAGTAAATACTTCTGAAATTAAGAGCATAAAAGTTCAAATATGGGGGAATGGTTGAATAAATTTTGATATATTCACATCATGAAATTATATGCAATGTTTAAAAATAAAACAAGTAAATATTTACTCATTGACACAAAAAGATGCTTGCAATGTATTGCTGAATCAAAAAGCAAATGTAAATAGTATGATTTCTGTTTTGCAAAATACATATAAAAACAAGGTAAAATATAGGTCTGAAATGGTACACATTTAAGACAAATAAAACTATCTGTAGATATCACACCTTTTAAATTTGTCATTTCCACATAGTACAACTTTTAAATGTGTATACATATTTTGTAAAAACTTTAATAAAACAAAAACAGGAAAAAGTAAAAGGTTGTGATATCAATTTCCTGATACAGAAGAAATCAGTGACACCTGAGTTCACTTAAAACCACAGAAGTCTGACTCTTACATGTTTGCAGAGACAAGTTTGTTTTATAATTATCACCTAGAAAAGGTTGGATTCTCAAAATTGCTGAGATTTCATTCACTTCTAGAAGTTGAAGAGGAAGTGGCAGCCTAGTGCTAGAAGCTCAGACTCACTTTCTCTGTTCTCCTAATTACATAGTCATCCAGGAGTAACACTTCCCTTCAGAAATAAGATAACTTAGTTCAGAATCTTAAGTTCTGCTTCAAATAATGTGCTTATAGGTTTACTATAAACTCAGTAACAGATGATTGAAAAACAGAGGCTGTCAATCAACTGAACAGACATCATTGAGACATCACTGGGTGCATGCTATAAATACCAGAACAGTTTACAGTATCACCAATGTGGAGACTTCAGCCCCTCCCCATGTTTGGTTTGTTTGTTTCAGGGTTTCAGGCAGAATTTGTTTGGTGCTTGCTAGCTAGCCTACAGAGCATACGTTTAAGTCTTTTAGCATCACATTGATGGGAACCAGAGTTCTTTGCCTAGTTCTCTGTCTGCAGATGTTGGAATGCCACTAGCCCTGTAATTTTCGTGGGCCAATTGTTAAATAAGTCCCTTTGTTTCCCTGACTTGAAAAGATATGTAAGTTTGGTTCTGTGATTTTGCACAACAGGTATGTAAGTAAACAGCTCCAAATTCCTATCAAGCATGCTCTTTTCTTTCATATGGAAGGTTTTACTGTTATTTTTTCTTTAATTTTCACATAGCCTCAGCAAAGAGAGGCTGTTTTAAAATAGAGTAAGTTTAAAACCCTGCTTTAAAACAGAGTATGTTTAAATGTCCCAAATGTCTTTTTTTTCACTTCTAAACAATGTACCATCATAAGTCCATTGTTTATGGAGATTTTAAAAAGTTAACCTCATAGTCGAGAGAAAAGTATAATTCTGCTTTGCATCTTTGTACAAAGAAAGAAAACAGTTCTCCCTTAATGAATATAATACACTTTGGGCATCTATTTTCTCTGGGTTGAAAGCATGGCTTTCTGTCTAAAGGATGAAAAGGTCAGGTATAATCACTGATAAATATATCTGCAGGATTTTATTGCAACACTTCTAATTTTAAAACTCTGATGGTTACATTTTACTACTGCATCTTGGTAGATGAGAGGAGCATTTTCTTATTTCCAACCCAGCTTAAATAGGTTTGCATTTCAAAAGAGTAGGTGAGTAAAAATTCGCGTGCTAGTCAAGGTGACATGATGCGGGGAAGTAAGGCATACACGGTCTCCTGGGCTTCCCTGATGGCTCAGAGGGTAAGAATCGGCCTTCAATGCAGGAGACACAGGAGACATGGGTTTGATCCCTGGGTCAGGAAGATCCCCTGGAGAAGGAAACGGCAACTTGCTCCAGCGTTCTTGCCTGAGAAATCACATGGACAGAGGCACCTGATGGGCTACAGTTCACGGGTTTGCAAAGAGTCAGACATGACTGAATGACTAAGCAGACTGGTTGCAAAGAGAAGGACTTTCTTTGTGCTTTTGAGATGAAGTGAGAGTAGAAGTTGGAGGGAGGGGTTAGATGTCCAGTCTTGGATGGACATAGAGGTGGCAGAGGTTTTGTTCAAAGCAGACTCCATGAAGTAGATATCCAAGTAGAGGGACAGCAGAGCATTTTCACAGAAACAGGGGTCATGTCCTGACTCAGCTAATTACTGAGCAGAGACAAATTACTTAACCTTTCTATGTCTCTGATTATTTGCCAAATAATTAGGAATAAGAGCCACTTCAGATTTTTCCTGTGAGGCCTAAATTAGGTAAATAAAGTTCTCAGCACAGTGCTTATATGTGCTAAATCACTTTCGTCATGTCTGACTCTTTGTGACCCTATGGACCCTATGGATTCTCCAGGCAAGAATACTGAAGTGGGTTGCTATTCCCTCCTCCAGGGAATCTTTCTGACCTAGGGATCGAACCTGAGTCTCCTGTATTGCAGGAAGATTCTTTATCATCTGAATTACCAGGGAAGCCCAGTGCTTAGCACATGATAAATAGTCAGTAAACATTTTTTAAAGTAACTGATATTATTTCTAGTCTTATTATTATCACTACTGTAATAAATCTTTCTGAGACTCAGTTTCTCTACAGATTGAGATTAATATTTGTTCCTCACAGTGAGGTTCATTCAATTCAGTTCAGACACTCAGTCATATTCAACTCTTCGCTACCCCATTGACCACAGCACGACAGCCCTCCCTGTTCATCACCGACTCCCGGAATCTACTCAAACTCATCTCTGTTGAGTCAGTGATGCCATCCAACTGTCTCATCCTCTGCCATCCCCTTCTCCTCCTGCCCCCAATCCCTCCCAGCATCAGGGTCTTTTCCAATGAGTCAGCTCTTCGCATCAGGTAGCCAAAGTATTGGAGTTTTGGCTTCTTCAACATCAGTCCTTCCAGTGAACACTCAGGACTGAAGTGAGATTAGAAATCAATTATCTGAGGGAAATTTCACCATAGGTATCATTACTGGAGACAGTGACACTGTAAGATTTTATTTTATTTTTTTTTAAGGAACGCAGCTGTTGTCATCATCACTTGAGAATTTACAAAACAGGCATGCAACACATGTCTCCCTGGATTCACTGTACAATTTAGGATTTAATGGATGAACTGAAGATTCCTAGACATGATGGCAATGTCTGTCAGTGTGGGCAGTCATTATAGGCTTCAGATAATCCTACCTTAAAGACTGTAGTCTAGTTATAAATGTTCTGAAAGATTGAGATCATACAAACACTGAAGTTAGATCAATCAGAATGTACAATTACTTCTCCTCCTTGGCTCCATGAACCTCTGCACAGGTAAAAAGAAAAAATGTTAATGTTGCAGTTTGCAAATTGTATAATATAGCCTCTACACCCTTCTCTATTTCATTTTGAATATTATGTCTCTTATTGCAGTTATCAATTGAGAAAATTGTTTTCTATATATCAGTCCATATATCCAAAGAACTTGCTGAATATTTTCAAAAACTTGACACTCAGATATTGGTGCCTAGGCTTCTACTGGACTAAAAACTTCCCAGCTCTAATCCAGTCCTTACAAATACAGACTGATTACATTGCAAACTATGACAGGCACGTTTCCATCTCCAAAGTATTGGAGCCCTGCTGGTTAGGGATCTTCTGATTATTATGAATACCAACAGTAGTAAATCATATAAGGGGATTTTTCTCAGTGCAATCATTCTTATACTTCTCCTGCTGAGTTTAATATTTCTAAGTGCTTCAGAAGATATCCAGCCTTCTGTACTCACTGGAAAACATTACTACTTCTTGTCTAATATACCTAGAGAGGTGTTGCTGAGAAACAGTGGCTGCCACTTCAAATATTTAGGGGCCTGTACTCACAGGTTGGGGCAGGTAATTCGGTTTGGGAGCTGGAAAATGGGTTTCCTTACTCACTGATATTAGACTATAAGTTTCCTGAGAACCAGGAGCATTCAGAGTGGACAAATGGATTGAACACATTATAGAAGATAGAAGAGCAAAATAGACCCTGGGCTGAAATGTGAGTAAGAATTAGAGGGACTTATTGGGAGATAGAAAAATGCATTTTCTGGCATTTCTGCACATCTTATGAGCAGGAAACAACCGTTGCTTTCTTCCAGATTATTTTTTCATAGATGTTTCTTTAGTAAACATCCTTATAAGAGAGTATGTCTCTTTAGAGCAAAAAGCAATTTTTCTTATAGCCTTGGAAGGTAGAGATAATGTTTTCATCTAGAACAAAGCGCAAGCATGCTCATTTCTCATAGTAAGACATGTGAGTCCCCTGAATTGGAATCTCCTCTACTATGATGCACCCCATTCAATTTGCAGATGTCACCTGGCCCTCGTCATGTCACCCTGTGAAAATCGGGGCATGGGACACTGATGCAAATGTGATGCTCGTGCTGCACGCCTCGTGCTGCGTGCTTGGAATAATAAAGTCCTTTGTTTTTGACATGGGGATCTTATGTCTTTTACTAGCATTCTTGAAATGGCAGCAGAATAAAGTATTAGCTTACAAGTAAATAAATATTAGATACTTTATGGTCTTGAGAGACTGTTGGGAAAAAATAAAAACATTTGCAGCATATAAAAGAAGTATAGAAAGACAAAAGACTAAAAATATCCTGTGATTCCCTTCCTTCATATTTAGTAAAGGTTTGTGCTGTGCTGTCTAAGTGGCTTCAACTGTGTTCACCTCTTTGATCCTATGGACTGTAACCCATCAGGCTCCTCTGTCCCTGGAGTTTTCCAGGCAAGAATACTAGAGTGGGTTGCCATTTCCTCCTCCATGGGATCTTCCTGACCTAGGGATTAAACCTGTGTTTCTTGCATCTCCTGCATTGGCAGATGGGTTCTTTACCACTAGTACCACCTGGGAATCCCAGTAAAGGTTTACTTAGCATGAATTCATTGATTCAAGTATATATCAACCACCTTCCAGATGGCAGGGATTATTCCAGATACAAGGGACAGAGCACTAACTATGACCAACAATTTCCTTCCTCTCTTGCTGCATGCCTACTGGTGAGCAAGGACAAATATAAAAAGATGAATACATAGATTTTAAAATCTTGGATGGTTATAAATATTATGAAGCTCAATGAAAAGAATAATATCATTACGAAAGCTTCTTTAAATAGAGTGGTCCAGAAAGGCCTGCCTGAAGTGACAGCATTTAAGATAAAGGTCTGCCATGTAGACTTTGGGGGGAAGAATATTCCAGGAGGACAGGGAAAAGGAGAGGGAGAGAAAGTGAAATGGAGGGGAAAAGAGAGGGAGAGAGAGAGAAGCCACATGAGTAGAGACACTGAAGCTTGAAAAAGAGAAAGAAAAGCTGTGTGGCTGGAACATAATGAGTGAGAGGAAAAGGAAAACTGGCTGAATTTAGCCATTTGTGCAGGAGCCAGATCGTGTTGAAAATTATAGACTACAGTAGGCAATCAGATGGGATAGATGCTGTCTCTGTTCCTTTGTGAATTAAACTGGCTCACATTCCTCATTATTTTAAAAAAAGACACAAAGTTTACTGATGCTATGAGTCTTCTGAAAATAAGGAATACATTTGCACAATGGAAGGCAGGTGTATGGATTGCAAAGGAAAAAAAAAATGCTTTCACCTTAAAGTGTTTGGAGAACAGAATAAAGTATATTTGCATCTAGCTATTACTATTACTAGAACATTGATACTTCTACAGCCACTAAAAATAACAATCTAAGGATGAGTAAAAGGATGAGGAGGGGTGGGGAAGGAATAAGAAGACAAGGAAGATAACAAATTATGGAGAAGTACATGTGCCAGGAACTATGCTCAATGCTTTACTGGCTTTTTTCTAAACCTCAAGATTATTCTGCAAAATGCTTTGATGCTCCTTTCAGAGATGGGAATTCAGGCTCAGAGAGGCAAAGCTCTTTTGGTGGAAAATTCAAAGATTTTCCATCCAGCCAATGCCTGAGCCAAGATTTGAACCTTGGAACTATCTGGCTCCAGACCTAGGATCTTTGCAGAATATATAGCCTGTATTTTAATGCAGCATCTTTTATGCTGCAGATGTTTCTTCCCTTATAAAGCAGGCAGCTTTGTCATCATTTGATAGAGAATTGTAGTATCCCAAAGATTGGTAGGTTCAGTAATGGTACAAAATGATTGGTGGTTGTTATCTTCACTGTTTGAAAAGCCTGGCTCTAGACAGCAGCTGAAATACAGCACATAACATTTTTTCTTCCAGTGGACGCCATAGGAGACAATAGACTGTCTACACAATAAGATGGGTAGAAGCACCTGAATCAATCTTCTAGCATAAAAATATAGCTGACCTATCTTTACTCTAGGTGCTTCTAGACTTTGGTCCTTTGGAAGAAAAAATGATGGGTTTCTGGAAAAAAATCTCTGAAGAAAAAGGATCATTACCATCCTAGAGAAAATGTTTCATAAATGTACAGAGCCAAAGGGAACACAAAAAAAGTTATTTGAACTAAACATACAGGTTTTGATCTCAATAGTAGAATATCAGATCTGAGGGGATCTGAAATTCACGCCTGGGGTAACTAGTAATTAATGACATGTTTTTACACTGGGAAAAAATGTTCCAAAGAGCTTGCCTAGACCATTGTTTCCAAAACTGGATTTCAAAGAATGCACGTTTCTAGCAATGCTCTTGTTTCATGAAATAAAGATTTCATAGTTTGAAACTCCTCCAGCAGAATTTATTTATCCATATCTCTTCCTTTTTAGTAACAGAAAACCAATTTTAAAAAACTTTTTTATTTGGAGATGGAGTAGAACCAGGGTGATATATACATTATAACCAGGTGAATATATTTCCCAGTCTATATTTCACTGAGGAGGCCGATAAAATATAAATCTAATTTTAGATTGTGTGAGAAAAGTTCTTTAGAGAGGGCTGTAAGTTAAGATTGGAGTGCATCTATTTTGCCACTTTTCTGTTTTACTCTTTGGCTATATATGATAGCTGGAGTTCCAGTAGTCCATACTCTTTGGACATTGGGTTGTTTTTAGGATAAAATCCCCCCAGTTGGCATGACAGCACTGCTCTGTGCCAGTCTCAGTCTACTGATAACCAATGTCTTGGCTGGCCGGCCCTTGTGCTTCTTACTATGACTGGAAGTGTGGGAGAGAAAAGAACTGCCCTTTACCCTTCTAGATTCTTCTGGTTGGTCTAATAAATAATTGACATGAGACAACTTAACTGGAGTAAAGCAAACAGAAAAGTTTAATAGCATGTACACATGGAAGAGACCCAGGAAAACTGAGTAATTCACCAAAGTGTCCAAAGCCCTCACCTTAAACACCATCTGTAGCAAAAGACCAAAGAGAACATTGAGGGTATTGGGTTGGGACTTCAAAAGGAAGGGAGGGTGATTCACATGGAGATGGGAAAACAAATGTTTTATAAACATATGTTTTCTGGGGACGCAGGGACAATAGGATGCAGACAGGACATCGGTCTCCAGGCCCTGCCAAATTCCTTCTTCCACACCTAGCCCAGTAGCAGAGCTCTTTGGTGATAGTTCCATTGTTGTTGCAGGGCTTCCCTCGTGGCTCAGACGGTGAACAGTCTGCCAGTAATGAGGCAGAGCCCAGTTCAATCCCTGGGTCAGAAAGATCCCCTGGAGAAGACAATGACTACCCACTCCATTATTCTTGCCTAGAAAATCCCATGAGCAGAGGAGCCTATCGGGCTACAGTCCATGGGATTGTGGAGTTGGATAGGACGGAGAGACTAACCTTTTCTTTCTTTCCATTCTTGTTATAGGCCCCTTTAACTAATTTATTAGGTAGCTAAGGGTAAAATAAAAACAATTCCTGAGGCTTCTTTTACTTAAAAATAATCCTCTTGTCACATTGATTTGTAATTTTTTAAGTGTTTACTTCTTGGCTGTGCCACGTGGCATGTGGGACCTTAGCTTCCCCCTCAGGAATCAAACCTAAGCCCCCTGCATGGGAAGCACAGAATCTTAACCATTGTACCACCAGCGAAGTCCTTGGGTGCAAATTTTGATTCCATACACAGAACACCCTCAGCAATAACCATTAAGAAACTTTATGGGAAAGAAAATGGGTCCTTACAAGTCTCAGAAATTACATGACACATCTAAGGACACACAGCAGGTCTCACAGACAGAGACTGGGCAAGAGGCCTGGAGTTCTGCTTTATTGAGGTCTAGGATGAGGGCCTATCAGAGAAGGCAATGGCACCCCACTCCAGTACTCTTGCCTGAAAAATCCCATGGATGGAGGAGCCTGGTGGGCTGCAGTCCATGGGGTCGAGAAGATTTGGACACGACTGAGTGACTTCACTTTCACTTTTCACTCTCATGCATTGGAGAAGGAAATGGCAACCCACTCCAGTGTTCTTGCCTGGAGAATCCCAGGGATGGGGGAGCCTGGTGGGCTGCCGTCTATGGGGTCACACAGAGTCAGACACAACTGAAGCGACTTAGCAGCAGCAGCAGCAGCAGGATGAGGGCCTATAGTTTGAAAGGTTCATTCTGTATCAGTGAATTTAAACACAAGTGTGGAAATTTAAAGCACACGAAGGGGAAATCTTTGTCCCAAATACTTGGTTACTGAAATTAACCAAGGTTTTTCAAACAAAGTAGGTGGGGCATGGCCTGACTCTTTAACTGGCCTTGTGGTTGGCACTATTCATTCCAGATAGCCACCACTGAAGTGGATGCTTAGGCAGATTTTAAATTAGGCACTTGTATTACAAAAAGACAAGCTGTCAGAGCTTATACTACAACACCCTATAGATGAAACTTTAATTTACTTTGTGGTACTGCCACATCAGCCCTTGCCTACCTCTTATCTTGATTTTAGTGAAGATATAAAATCATAATGTTTTTAAGCTATTCCAACCAGGTCTCTGTTGCCAGCAATTGAATGCGATTCCTGATACACCCTGTACGTTCCACACTCCTCTTAAAGGTTTACAGGCACAATTGTTTCATTAAAGATCCAGAGAATTACAGTCATAAACATGACATATTTACATAAAAGCAACTATTACAAAATTAGCATGTGCCAGCAACTGTGCAAATACTGAGGATGTGGAAAAAATAAAAGAGAGAAGATTGATTCTGAGTATTTCATGGAAGTTTTTCCAAAAAACGTTGCTTAGGTTTTGAGGGTTGAAAGGAATTTTGCAAGTAGAGAAAAAATGAAAATACAAGATGGGTAGAGAATGTAATAAATTAAAAGAGAGCAATATGGTGTTTCCCAAGAACTTTAGCCATCTTTGGTCTTGTTATTGTTCAGTTGCTCAGTTGAGTCAGACTCTTTGCAATCCCATGAACCGCAGCACACCAGGCTTCCCTGTCCTTCACCATCTCCCATGGTTTGCTCAAATTCATGTCCATTGAGTCAGTGATGCCATCCAACCATCTCATCCTCTGTTGTCCCCTTCTTCTCCCACCTTCAATCTTTCCCAGCATCAGAGTCTTTTCCAATGAGTCAGCTCTTTGCATGAGGTGGCCAAAGTATTGGAGCTTCAGCATCAGTCCTTCCAGTGAATATTCAGGGTTGATTTCCTTTAGGATGGACTGGTTGCATCTCCTTGCAGTCCAAGGAACTCTGAAGAGTCTTCTCCAACACCACAGTTTGAAAGCATCAATTCTTCAGTGCTCAGCCTTCTTTATGGTCCAACTCTCTTGATCCAAATCTTTGCTATAGCTAAAAGATAAAACTGAGGTAGTCTTTAAGTGGATACATGGTCCTGGGACAGAAAAATTACAGATTTAGAGAAGTAGACAAAGGCAAATATGAAGGACTTTCAAGTCTAATTTAAGGGTCTTAGGCATTATACTGTAGGTAATATGGCACTATTAAGCAATTTTAGGCAAAAAGAAACATGATTAAACATGTTCCTGAAAGCCCTCTCTGTGGAGAATGGATAAGAGAGGCTGATTTGGGAAAGTAAGGGAGGTGGGGCATGAAACAGGATATGAGGAAGCAAAATTGGAGTTGCTGGAATGGTCCAGAGCAGATATCAAACCACTGCAGTAGTAACATGTTTGATTGACTAGTAATGGGACACTAGTATCTATTCATGAAGTTATGCCAATTCCATGAATCTAACCAACAGTCATAGGAGAAAAAGGAACGATGACTTTTTTATCAATAGAAAGCCCATATTTGAGGAAAATGATTGTAGGAAATGAAAGAGTTTAACAGTTATATTCTCCGTTGTTTTTTTCTTAAAGAACCACTTTTTTTTTCAGAGCATATAATTCTGATGCTTATTTAATCTAATCTGATTCTCTACTAACATTTGGCTTTCTCCATGCTTAAAACAGTTTTGATCTTATTATCCCAGGAGAGGAGCACAGAATCTATTCATCTCTTCACATTTGTAGTCAAGGATACTTTCATTTTCCCAAGGCTCACCATTCTGGGTATTGAGAAGATGCTAAGAAACAGTCCACTGTGGTACTTAGCACTGTGCTTACTTTGAGCATTCTGACTGAAGCCAGGTTTTTGTTTTTGTTTTTTTTTTCACCATTGAAGTAGTACTATTTAAACTAAAGAACCAGTGACTACAGCATGCACAAAAATCAACACAGTCCCAATTTCAGAAGAAATGATCATATCCTTGAGAGACAATAACATTTTTAGGATCCCTTCCAAAATCACTGCAGATGGTGACTGCAGCCATGAAATTAAAAGACGCTTACTTCTTGGAAGGAAAGCTATGATCAACCTAGATAGCATATTCAAAAGCAGAGACATTACTTTGCCGACTAAGGCCCATCTAGTCAAGGCTATGGTTTTTCCTGTTGTCATGTATGGATGTGAGAGTTGAACTGTGAAGAAGGCTGAGTGCCGAAGAATTGATGCTTTTGAACTGTGGTGTTGGAGAAGACTCTTGAGAGTCCCTTGGACGGCAAGGAGATCCAACCAGTCCATTCTGAAGGAGATCAGCCCTGGGATTTCTTTGGAAGGAATGATGCTAAAGCTGAAACTCCAGTACTTTGGCCACCTCTTGTGAAGAGTTGACTCATTGGAAAAGACTCTGATGCTGGGATGGATTGGGGACAGGAGGAGAAGGGGACGACAGAGGATGAGATGGCTGGATGGCATCACTGACTCGATGGACGTAAGTCTGAGTGAACTCCGGGTGTTGGTGGTGGACAGGGAGGCCTGGCGTGCTGCGGTTCATAGGATCGCAAAGAGTGGGACATGACTGAGCGACTGAACTGACTGAACTGAACTGAGCCTTTCTAAAATTAAAATAGCAACAATGTTGTGATTATTTATATCCCATCCACATCTCTCATCACCTCCACCCAGTCAATTCCATTTCTGGGAGAAATCAGTTAGCTTATGAAATAGAACTCAAGTTCATTATACTGCTCTCATCTACCATCTATATCCCTTTATAAAGATTTCTGCCTCTGGCATTATTCCCTTGGGAAATTTTTTACTTTTAAGTTCATGAAACACATATCCTCATGCAAGAGAATATATCTAAGAACCCCTACTCACAAAGTTTTTGGCAGAAAGCATCACTGCCTCCACCAGATTATGGAAGAGGCTGAGTTGGTGGTGGTGGGGAGGTTGGGGGGTAGGGAGGTTGGGAAATTGTATCATGGTATTGTCACCCTGCTTATTTAACTTATATGCAGAGAACATCATGAGAAACGCTGGACTGGAAGAAACACAAGCTGGAATCAAGATTGCCGGGAGAAATATCAATAACCTCAGATATGCAGATGACACCATCCTTATGGCAGAAAGTGAAGAGTAACTAAAAAGCCTCTTGATGAAGGTGAAAGTGGAGAGTGAAAAAGTTGGCTTAAAGCTCAACATTCAGAAAACGAAGATCATGGCATCTGGTCCCATCACTTCCTGGGAAATAGATGGGGAAACAGTGGAAACAGTGTCAGACTTTATTTTGTTGGGCTCCAAAATCACTGCAGATGGTGACTGCAGCCATGAAATTCAAAGACACTTACTTCTTGGAAGGAAAGTTATGACCAACCTAGATAGCATATTCAAAAGCAGAGACATTACTTACTGACTAAGGTCTGTCTAGTCAAGGCTATGGTTTTTCCAGTGGTTGTTTATGGATGTGAGAGTTGGACTGTGAAGAAAGCTGAGCACCAAAGAATTGATGCTTTTGAACTGTGGTGTTGGAGAAGACTCTTGAGAGTCCCTTGGACGGCAAGGAGATCCAACCAGTCCATTCTGAAGGAGATCAGCCCTGGGATTTCTTTGGAAGGAATGATGCTAAAGCTGAAGCTCCAGTACTTTGGCCACCTCATGAGAAGAGTTGACTCATTGGAAAAGACTCTGATGCTGGGAGGGATTGGGGACAGGAGGAGAAGGGGACGACAGAGGATGAGATGGCTGGATGGCATCACTGACTCGATGGACATGAGTCTGAGTGAACTCCGGGAGTTGGTGATGGACAGGGAGGCCTGGCGTGGAGCGATTCATGGGGTCACAAAGAATCGCACACGACTGAGCTACTGAACTGAACTGAACTGATTGCATACCCAGTTGACTTAATAAATAAACAGTTTAGAACACAATGATTAGGTAGATTAGACACATATAATTAATACAAGAAAGCAACCTATGTATGGAACATAATATATAAACATACCTACTTTTGTTTATTTTTATTTGGACTCCATCTAGTTCTCAAAGAGAATAATATGGCATGCCTTGCAGTATTCACTACCCCTACGTTACTATCATTATTCTATTAAAAGTTTTACTGATGTCCTAGAGCACAAATTCAGAAGAAGAGGACATTATTGCACACGGTAGAACTTTCTCTTTTGTATCAATTAAATTCATCTCTTTATTTCCATAAGAGCAGTATATTCAATGAGACAAAAAGGCAGGAATAGATAATTTGAGAATTAGGAAAATAAAGAGTCAGTAAGCTTAGTCTTTGTGTTTTTTCACAAATAGAGAAAAAAACAGTAAGATAAAAATCATGGAACTGGCTGATTCGAGTTGTTGTATAGCAGAAAATAACACAGCATTGTAAAGCAATTATCCTCCAATTAAAAAAAAAAAGGAAAATATATCACAGAACTGAACCTTTAAAACATTTATAAAACAAAACTTTTCAAGGACTAAAGGCATATCCTTAAGTCTAAAAAACATCCTTACTACAGCCCTATAAAACTAGTAAAAATCATGAAATCTCACAGATCTTGAGATGAATCAATTTATAGAATGATGATTCTTAGCATTAACCCAATGCCTGAACTTCACAATAAGGAAACTAAGATCCCAAGACAGTTAAGCAACTTTTCCAATGTCACACAGTAATAGAGGCTAACTGGGACTTCCTGAACCTTACTTCAGAATTATCACTATGTGACGTGCTCCCAAGCAACTTATTCTGGGGGAAAGCCTGATCCAGGACTCTAGCTTTTTCCCTTCCACCATGTAGACAGGTATATGTATGAACTAGGATTTATCTTTCAGAATTTTTGATAGAAAATACATTCCTGGAATTGAGCTGCAGGAGTTGCTTGTATATTTTTGAGATTAGTTGTTTGTCAGTTGCTTCATTTGCTATTATTTTCTCCCATTCGGAAGGCTGTCTTTTCACTTTGCTTATGTTTTCCTTTGTTGTGCAGAAGCTTTTAATTTTAATTAGATCCCATTTGTTTATTTTTGCTTTTATTTCCAGAATTCTGGGAGGTGGATCATAGAGGATCCTGCTGTGGTTTATGTTGGAGAGTGTTTTGCCTATGTTCTCATCTAAGAGTTTTATAGTTTCTGGTCTTACATTTAGATCTTTAATCCATTTTGAGTTTATCTTTGTGTGCGGTGTTAGAAAGTGATCTAGCTTCATTCTTTTACAAGTGGTTGACCAGTTTTCCCAGCACCACTTGTTAAAGAGATTGTCTTTACTCCATTGTATATTCTTGCCTCCTTTGTCAAAGATAAGGTGTCCATATGTATGTGGATTTATCTCTGGGCTTTCTATTTTGTTCCATTGATCTATATGTCTGTCTTTGTGCCAATACCATACTGTCTTGATGACTGTGGCTTTGTAGTAGAGCCTGAAGTCAGGCAAATTGATTCCTCCAGTTCCATCCTTCTTTCTCAAGATTGCTTTGGCTATTCGTGGTTTTTTGTATTTCCATAGAAATCTTGAAATTATTTGTTCTAGTTCTGTGAAAAATATCGCCGGTATCTTGATAGGGATTGCATTGAATTTGTAGATTGCTTTGGGTAATATACTCATTTTCACTATATTGATTCTTCCGATCCATGAGCATGGTATATTTCTCCATCTATTAGTGTCCTCTTTGATTTCTTTCATCAGTGTTTTAAAGTTTTCTGTATATATGTCTTTAGTTTCTTTAGGTAGATATATTCCTAAGTATTTTATTCTTTTTGTTGCAATGGTGAATGGAATTGTTTCCTTAATTTCTTCTTCTACTTTCTCATTATTAGTGTATACGAATGCAAGGGATTTCTGTGTGTTGATTTTATATCCTGCAACTTTACTATATTCATTAATTAGCTCTAGTAATTTTCTGGTAGAGTCTTTAGTGTTTTCTATGTAGAGGATCATGTCATCTGCAAACAGTGAGAGTTTTACTTCTTCTTTTCCAATTTGGATTCCTTTTATTTCTTTTTCTGCTCTGATTGCTGTGGCTAAAACTTCCAGAACTATGTTGAATAGTAGTGGTGAAAGTGGGCACCCCAGAAAAATAAACGACCCAATAAAAAAATGGGCCAAAGAACTAAATAGACATGTCTCCAAAGAAGACATACGGATGGCTAACAAACACATGAAAAGATGCTCAACATCACTCATTATAAGAGAAATGCAAATCAAAACCACAATGAGGTACCACTTCACACCAGTCAGAATGTCTGCGATCCAAAAATCTGCAAGCAATAAATGCTGGAGAGGGTGTGGAGAGAAGGGAACCCTCCTACACTGTTGGTGGGAGTGCAAACTAGTACAGCCACTATGGAGAACAGTGTGGAGATTCCTTAAAAAATTGCAAATAGAAATGCCTTATGACCCAGCAATCCCACTGTTGGGCATACACACAGAGGAAACCAGAATTGAAAGAAACACATGTACCCCAATGTTCATCGCAGCACTGTTTATAATAGCTAGGACATGGAAACAACCTAGATGTCCATCAGTAGATGAATGGATAAGAAAGCTGTGGTACATATACACAATGGAGTATTACTCAGCCATTAAAAAGAATACATTTGAATCAGTTCTGATGAGATGGATGAAACTGGAGCCGATTATACAGAGTGAAGTAAGCCAGAAAGAAAAACACCAATACAGTATACTAACACATATATATGGAATTTAGGAAGATGGCAATGATGACCCTGTATGCAGGACAGCAAAAGAGACACAGATGTGTATAGCGGACTTTTGGACTCAGAGGGAGAGGGAGAGGGTGTGATGATTTGGGAGAATGGCATTGAAACATGTATAATAACATGTAAGAATCGAAATACCAGTCTATGTCTGATGCAGGATATGACACGCTTGGGGCTGACGCGCGGGGATGACCCAGAGAGATGTTGTGGGGAGGGGGGTGGGAGGGGGGTTCATGTTTGGGAACGCATGTACACCTGTGGTGGATTCATGTCAATCTATGCCAAAACCAATACAGAATTGTAAAGTAAAAATTAAAAATAAATAAATAAATTAAAAAAAAAAAAAAGAAAGAAAATACATTCCTGATTTAAAAAAAAAAATACTAACAAAAACCAACTAAAGAAACAACATTTGACCCAGTATAAGAGGTCAAAGTTTGAAGAGGCCTCTGTTTAGAAACTAAATGTGACATATTTCAAATCGGATTTTAAAAACTAGGTAGAGCACTTCATGTAATTACTTCCCTTAAGGAAGGGAGACCAGAGAACACATTCTTTCAAAAATGAGGCCTTTGTTATTTTCTACCAGTTAAAAGATGAAAGATTCTTCCCTAGGTTACTAGAAATGCTTGGTAACCCAGTTTCCTGAGATTCCATTACATCACAGCAGGGTTGTATGTTTGAGAGTTCGTGGATATAAAAGTTTAACCTAGAGGAAAAGAAAAGCCAATCTAGTGGAAAGGAAGTACTCTCTTTTTTTGAATTTCACCTTTAGTAATTAAATTAATCAAACAGATATTTCTCACTTTCCTTCCATGAAATACATATTTAGAGACCATTCAAATATAAATTGCTCTCATAATCATGCTAATTGGCTCTCTGGTAATTCAAGAGATGACTTCTTGATGAAGATGATAATGATAAACTCTCAAGGGAATTTAAGAAAATTTAATTTTGAAGAGCAATCCTATTCACATTTTTTCAAGTTATAAATCAGAAGAAACACTTTAGAAGATGGAGAGCATTCCTTAAAGGGATAGTAATGTTGTTGTTCACTGTCTCTAAACCTCATGGAGAAAAGAAGGAATTCTTTGAATTACAATCTCATAACCTGAGTAAGAACCACAAACTCTTAGACAATAGAATGAAGTTGTATATTCTACTTAGCTTCACCATTAGGATTTTGCCAATAGGTAAAATGTTTGCAATTACTTGTATTTTATTATTTTACATGGAAGAGAAAGATCATTTATATCTTTGTGCTGCCAAAAAAAAAAAGTTTAAAATTTATAGACCAGAGAAGTAGAAATATTCCTGGAATAGGAGCCTAGCAGTCTCAATTGGTTTCCCCATCTTCCTGTTTCTTTGCTATAGAATCTCCATTTGTTTGGATCCTCCCCTTCATATGATGCAGGAAAGAAAATAGAAGGGAAGAATTATGATAGATCTTCTCCTCCTCAGTTCAGATCAGTTCAGTTCAGTTCATTCGCTCAGTCGTGTCTGACTCTCTGCGACCCCATGAATCGCGGCACACCAGGCCTCCCCGTCCATCACCTACTCCCAGAGTTCTCTAAGATTCACGTCCATCGAGTCAGTGATGCCATCCAGCCATCTCATCCTCTGTCGTCCCCTTCTCCTCCTGCCCCCAATCCCTCCCAACATCAAAGTCTTTTCCAATGAGTCAACTCTTCACATGAGGTGGCCAAAGTATTGGAGTTTCAGCTTCAGCATCAGTCCTTCGAAAGAACACCCAGGACTGACCTCCTTTAGAATGGACTGGTTGGATCTCCTTGCAGTCCAAGGGACTCTCAAGAGTCTTCTCCAACACCACAGTTCAAAAGCATCAATTCTTCGGTGCTCAGCTTTCTTCACAGTCCAACTCTCACATCCATACATGACTACTGGAATTAATTAGACATGAGTGACCCAATCTTTACCAAAAGAAAGACTTCCCTTATGGATCAGCTGACAAAGAATCCGCCTGCAATGCAGGAGACTTGGGTTCGATCCCTGAGTTGGGAAGATTCCCTGGAGAAGGGAAAGACTACCCACTCCAATATTATGGCCTGGAGACTACAGTCCATGGGGTTGCAAAGAGTCAAACACTTTCACTTTCACTTTACCAAAAGAAATGAAAATCACTCAGTTGTGTCTGGCTTTTTGCAACCCCATGGATTGTAGCCCACCAGGCTCCTCTATCCAGGGAATTCTCCAGGCAAAAATACTGGAGTAGGTCACCACTCCCTTCTCCAGGGGATCTTCCCCATCCAGGGATTGAACTCGGGTCTCCTGCATTGCAGGCAGATTTTTTACCCTCTAAGCTGTGAACAGGCAGGTAAATCTGTTAGTGTGGCTGCATCAGTAAAGGAGAAGCAAGAGTAGAAACATCCCTTTTTCACTAGATTAAGGTGCATATGTGAGTATGATACCAAGAAACTGCTGAAAACATCTCATAGCCATAAGGAAAAATGTCTCCAACTTGCTAAGGATAATAGAGAATGGAAGTCTCGAACCCCTAGGTCCATATGTGGTGACTTTCTAAAGCCTTCCTGGAATCAACCTGCAGCTGGGCTTTGAGAGACAATTTTCCATGAGTCTCCTGCATTTTTACCTATTTTACCGGAAGTGGTACTGACAGACTTTGTTTCTTACTATTTTATCAAGGATATTTGTCTAATGAAAAGGATTGGAAGAGATTGATTCTCCTGCAAAGCTGGTTTGTTTACTTTTCTGTGTGATAAAATGCATCACCAACTTGATGGACATGAGTTTGAGCAAGCTCCAGGAGTTGGTGATGGACAGGGTAGCCTATCATGTTACAGTCCATGGGGTCACAAAGTATCTCTGGAAATGATGTACCAGAAAGTGCATAATATCATTTCTGTGGAATTTCTACGAAAGTGCATGACCTGAGTCAGGACATGAAGAATCATCAGATGGACCCTGTTTGGGGTTCCTGCTTTAGGGTTTAAGGCCTGTCTACTTTAAACCACTGGAATAAGAAAAGGGAACCCACTCCAGTATTCTTGCATGGAAAATTCCATGGACAGAGGAGGCCTGTGGGCCACAGTCCATGGGGTCTCAAAGAGATGGACATGACTGAGTGATTGAGCACAAGCACCTTTAAACCTATCAAAAACGCAAAAGACAGGAAAACATTGAGGAACTAATTCAGGATGGAAGAATCAGAAGAGAGCTGACAGCTAAACTCACCATGGTGTCTTAGATAAGGATCAGAACTAGAATGGGAAAGGTATCATTTTTGTGGCAGCTGACAAAATTTGAATGGGAACATGGGCTTGAACGATGATGTACTGATTTTAGGTTCCTGACTGAGGAACTGAAATTGGGGAAGGGTTATATGATTTTTATTCCGGAAAGTATTCTTGTTTGGGGAACATAAATACTGTATTTTTGGAGTGAGAGGATATTCTGCCTACATCTTACTCTTAGAAAGTTTAGGAAAAATGAAAGATAATGACTACATATTTATGTATAGATTGGGCAATAGAACAAATGAGGCAAAATTTAACAATTGGAGGATTGAGTAGGAGAAATAGCAGAGCTCTTTTCCACAAAAAATCTTTAAGGGACTTCCCTGGTGGCCCAGTGATTAAGACTCCATGCTCCCAATGCAGAGGGCACAGGTTTGGTCCCTGGTTGGGGAACTAATATCTCACATGCTGCATTTCATAGCAAAAATAAAATAAAATAAAAATGCAGATTATATATATTTATATGACCATTGGAAAGAATAGTTATTTCCATTTATATTTAAGTTGATATGCAATATGTCATTCATTAGTCCAACAAATATTGAGATCTCACCATGTTTGTTCCACTATTTTAGGTATTTATTCTATAGAGGGAACAAGATAAAGATCCCAGTCACAAATATCTAGACTCCAGCGAAATTAACATAACCATGTGAGATCTGTGATTCTCTTCCTGAAGTAATTAATTCATCAGAACATTATTTTTATTTATATTATTTTTAGACATTCCAGTGGCCTCGTGAAAGGAGGTGAGGAAATCTAAGGAGGAAATAACATTCATCAGAAAAATATATCCACTGAAACCTCTTTTTTATGCAAACATTTTCTATCTTAATTTCTGGGATCTTGAATCTAAAAAGTATGTTATAGTCTATTACTATTACCGGGATTACAGATGGATGGAGTTTTTTGTTTGGTTGGTGTTTAACTTTTTCCCATACCTTCACAAGCTCTGATCTCCTTTGTCAGAGCTGAGAGAGACCTGGTCATGCAATACCACCTCAAATAATAATACCGATTCTCTTCCTTCCAGCTCCCAGCTCCTTTAATTTCAAAGGTCAGCAGCATTCTGAACAAAAGAGACCAAAATCATTATAAATTGTGGAGATGCCTTTAGTGGAAATATTATCTTTAAAGTGCTTTAAATCAAAACCATAAAAAGGTGGTATCCACAGTATGTTGATGTATTTCTTCCAAGTTCAGTTTTTTAAAACAAGCTTGTCATGGACTTTTAATTTATCCTTTTATTCTACATTATATCTTCATAAATATAGACTTCCAAAACTACAAAGGAAAAAATTAAAATTCTAAAGAATGTTTGCAATTTCACTAAGAAATTATGTTATGTTTCCTTTTGTCAAGTTGCAACACATTTTGCAAGGAGGAGTAGACAAATTAATAATAATTATACTGGTTTCCATTTTTACTTCATAATCCGAATTTACATTATTTGCACTTGAATAGTAGTTATTCAGAATATCTGTGTAGATGAAAAGTAGAATTCAACGTAGAATATATTCCTTGAATGGCCGAACTGTCTCAAGCCAAATGCTGCTAGATACAAGAAACATAAAACAAATGAGAAGTAATCCCTTAACAGGAAACTCATTCTGGTAATAAGGAAATAGCAATTTGAAAAAAAAAATCATTAGTATATACGTAAGTAAGGTATAGACAAAATTTAGGAGAAAGTGTAACTGCCTCCATTTAATAGAATACCAGGGATAGCTCTCTGGGGAAAATGACAGCAACTGAGGTCTTAGGCTTGAATACGAGTTTATCAGATTAAAAAGTCAAACATCCCCAAAAGTATAAAAGCCTGGAAAAAAATCATAGGATGCGATGACTATATTCATTACTGTTTCAGCACTAAGTATGTGTGTGTGTGTTTGTGGATATGTGATGGATGAGTGGAAATTGCTTATAAAGGTGAGAATAGAGAGATGTAGGGCCAGATCATGAAGAATGTTTTCAAAATTTACTTCATTGAAGTATAATTGATTTATAATGTTAGGAGAAGGCAATGGCAGCTCACTGTAGTACTCTTGCCTGGAAAATCCCAAGGACGGAGGAGCCTGGTGGGCTGCAGTCCATGGGGTCATGAAGAGTCAGACACGACTGAGTGACTTCACTTTCACTTTCACTTTCATGCATTGGAGAAGGAAATGGCAACCCACTCCAGTGTTCTTGCCTGGAGAATCCCAGGGACGGGGGAGCCTGGTGGGCTGCCGTCTATGGGGTCTCATGGAGTCGGACACGACTGAAGCAACTTAGCTGCAGCAGCAGCAGCATTCTGTTAATTTTTGCTGTACAACGAAGTGATTAAGTTATATGTGTACACATATATTTTTCCGTAAGTTTATGCTATGGTTTATCATAGAATATTGAATACAGTTCCCTGTGCTATACTGTAGAACATTTTTGTTTCCCTGTGCTATATATTATAGTCTGTATCTGCTAAACTCAAACTCCCAGTCCTCGTCTTCCCTAACTCCCTCCGCCTCAGCAGCCACAAGGCTGTTCTCTTCCTCTGTGAATCTGTTTCTGTTTCATGGATAAGTTTATTTGTATCATATTTTAGGTTTCACGCATAAGTGATATCACATGATATTTGATATTTTGTTTTTGATATTTGTTTTTTCTATCTAAATTACTTCACTTAGTATGATAATCTCTAGGTTCATCCCTGTAGCTGTAAATGACATTATTTCATTATCTTTATAGTAAGTAGTATTCTGTTGCATATATGTGCACAACTTCTTTATCCATTCATCTGTCAGTGGACATTTAAGTTTCTTCCATGTCCCAGGAGTGGGATTGCTGGATCATATGGCAACTCTATTTTTAGTGTTTTGAGGAATCCCTATACTATATTCCATAGTAGCTGCACAAATTTACATTCCCACCAACAGTATAGGAAGGCTTCCTTTTCTAAGGGGATCTCTCAATACCTGAATTTTATCCTAAGAAATAAAAGAAAACAGAGCTGGTTAAAAAAAAAAAATTAGATGTAAGAATCACATGGCCAAGAAAAAAAGAAAACTATAGTTAGCAATTGGATAGCATTCAGGAATAAAATACACTTGAACAGAAAATATATGTTACATACTGAATGTTTTACATATGAAATTATATCTCATTTAGTGTTCCATTCATATCAGAGTTGCAATCTGTAGGGCAAGGCCTTATTCTGTGTTAGGTTGCTCATACTGCTGCGAGGGCAGGCAGCTTGGACAGGAAAGAGGGTATATACCTAGGTCTAGTGTTCAGAGACTATCATGAACTCCGCTGTTACCATGTGTCTAATCTGTACAAAATACTCTCTTCCCCCATCCTTTATACCTCTCCAAAAGTAACAAGTGGGGTGTGGAGGTATAGAGCGTGTATACATATTTCACCGTTTCTTTGTTCTCCACACAGCAACCAGAGTGACCCTTCAGAAACTCAGATCATGTCACTCTTTAAACTTGAAACTTCAGTGTCTTCCTATCGTGCTTAGAATAAAATCTCAATTCCTTTGCATAGCCTACAGGACTATGTAGGATCTGGAATTTGCCCACCCTCCAAACTCATTTCAAACACGTTTGTTGTCAATCACTTACTAAATTCCAACTATATTGGCCTTTTGTCAGTTTATAGAATAATCCATGTTCTTCCCTGATATATAAGCCCTTGAACTTACTGATTCTTCTGCATAAGATATCCTTCCTAGTAGCAGAGTGACTTCTTTATATATTTCATGTTATAGATTAAATAGCCCTCAACCTAGGAAGAAAATTCCATATGGCTCAAATTCCTAGTATATGCTGCTCTCCGTGGCCACAGTGACATTAACTGTTGGAAGCAAGATGAAAACTGTTGGCATGGTGAGATGCCCATAGTGTTTGGACTCAAATCTGCAGTTAAAATTTCGTTTGTACAACCTACCACTTGTTAACATTTGGATAAATTCCTTAAACATAAGTTTTTCTTAGCCTCATTTATTCTGTTTTCCATTCAGTTTCACTCATTCATTCATTCAGGCACTGGGGTTTAAGTGGTGACCAAGACAGACAATACCTCCATGTGATTGGATGTATTCAAGTTTATAAATATGTTACAATTCATAAATACATGTTACAATTTCAGAGAGTAATGAGTGATAGGATTTGGGTGGAATCTCTTTCCCTCAGTGTAATCAGGAGAGTCTGTCTTTCTTAAGAAATGGCATCTTCGCAAAGTGACAATGCATTTTTCATATTCTGTGGCAGAATGTCAGCAAGTACCAATCCAGAAACAATACTAGAGTGCTCCCAGATTAAAATGTGTGTTACTGAGATCATTTTACAGGGTTGCTGTTCTGGGAATCAGTGAAGTGTATCACTAAGTCTGCTATTCATTCCTTCCAGTGTGTTTTCTTATTTCAGTATTGAATTCCTCATTTGCTGATTGGGTCTTTTTTATTTTCTTGTTTCTTGCTAAAATGTTCACTGTTTACACCACTCGTGTTCCCTAATTCAGGTAACATTTTAATTCCCAATGCTTTGACTCATTTATCTGGTAAATTGTTTATTTCTGTTTCATTATTTATTTTTCCAGGAGTTTTCTCTTGCTCTTTCAATTGAGAGTAGTTCCTCTGCCTTTTTATTCTGCTCGACTTTCTCTACATCTATGAATTTGGGTGAAATAGTTACTTTCTGCAGTCTTGAGTGAATGCCTTTATGTGGGAGCATCCCTGTACAAACTGTGTGTGCCTAACACCTTTGGCAGGGTTGGGTCTGGATTTGACATGGATGCAAGTCACATCACTCATCTGGGTGTGCTGGAGCTATCACCTTGCTAGGGGGTGGGTTGGAGGTGAAAGGGCCAGAGCTGTCACACACAGCATGACATGGGACTTCCTCTCTGCTCAGTGACCATCACTACCCTATCAGTGGGTCTGATCCCAAGTGGCTGGAGTAGAAGCCCAGAGGGTCGGGCCCAAGCAAGCTATGTTCCCTCAGAGTGTGTGTGTGTGTTTTCCTACATTGCCCTGGAGGAGGGAAGTGAGGCCCCAAAGGTTTTAAGCTCGAGTGCAGGCCCCAGCAGCTCTTCTCAGACACATCCTTGAGTCCAAGTCTCCTTTGTCCATGACAGCTGGTCCCTGACCCTAGCCTCGGCTCCCCCTGCTCTGTTGTGGAGCTGCTTTGCAGGGTGGGCAGGGCCCATGTGGACTCTTAGCATGTCTCAGCAGGTGAGCTGTGGTTGTGCAGCTGCTGTCAGGGATCTGAGTTATTACCTGGAAACTTCCTGAATAAGCACCCACTGGGATACCACCCACGCTGTCCTAGGATTGAGTCACTCTGTGTCCCATGGCCCAGTCTTTGCCCCAGTCATAGCCACCTCAGATCCAGTGCTGCAATGCGATGTGGAGTGAGTGGGGTTGAAGTGTTTGCAAAGCTTAGACTGGGATTCACAGCAAGGTGGTTGCTGGAAATCCAGCAGCCTTTAGGACAACCTCTCTCCACCCTGCCTCTGAGGCAAACCAGCTTGCGTGCTCCTCTTGGGTGGAATTCAGGCTTCCCACAGCCATTCTGTTAGGCCCAGTGGTCCTCCAGCCAGCCAATGGGCTTGTCTCCCTCTCAAAGGACCCCAGGAACAGGGTAACGCATCTGTGGCTCTAACAGCTCACTACCCAGGGAGGGTGTACTCCTATGTAATATCTTTTTTTTTCCCCTCCTGAGACCCCTCACAAGGGCACAGGTCTTGATCCAAGCAATTTTCTTCCTTTCCTACCCATAGGTGTATATTTTTCATATAGCTTTGGTTTTACAGGAGTCCTTCTGACAGTCTCCAGGTAGACTTCAGTGAGGACCATTCCACCTGTAGATGCATTTTTGATGTCTTGATGGGGGAGGTAAGCTCCATGCTCCTCTTATACCACCATCCTGATTTGAACTGCCTACTACAGGTTTATAGCAAAACTTGAGACCCGCTAGCATCAGTTCTCCAATTTGTTCTTCTTCAATTTGCTGTTGACGATTCTGGGTCTTTTGCCTTTCTATATAAAGTTGAGAGGGATTCCCAGGTGGTGCTAGTGGTAAAGAACCTTCCTGCATGTCTCTTATGTGCAGGAGACATAAGAGATGTGGTTTTGATCCCTGGATCAGGAAAATCCCCTGGGAGGGGGCAAGGCAACCAACTTCAGTATCCTTACCTGGAGAAGGCCATGGACAGAGGAGCCTGGTGGGCTACAGTCCATAGGGTTTCAAAGAATCGGACACGACTGAATGAACACACACAAAGTTTAGAATGAGTTTATTGATATCCACAAAATGACTTGCTGAGCTTTTGGTGGGGATTGCCTTGATCCATTTAGTAATATGATAAATAGTTTTTACAGGTTTCTCAGTGCTATTTCTATACTGAGGTGTGAAACAAACATCTTTAGACTTGGTTTTAGTCCTGACCTAAGGACAGGAGTGCCATCTGCTGAATTATTGCCTATGTTTCCTTAGCTGGCCCAGAATATGGACAGGGTGAACCCTAGAATAAGACCAAGTGGTATATCCATAGTCCATATAGCTCAAAGACATGGTGGTTCATTGCCATTTTTTCAGTTCACATAAAACCACTAAATCAGTCATATTCAATAAAAGTTTCAATAATTATGGATTTTTAATTATTTTTTGATATTTTTTCTTACAAATTTTTCTGAAGCCTTTTCTATCTGGCTCTATTTTCAGTTCATATCAGTCGCTCTGTTGTGTCTGACTCTGCAATTGCAGCACGCCAGGCTTCCCTGTCCATCACCAACTCCCAGAACTTACTCAAACTCATGTCCATTGAGTCAGTGATGCCATCCAACCATCTCATCCTCTGTCATCCCCTTCTCTTCCCGCCTTCAATATTTCCCAGCATCAAGGTCTTTTCTAGGGAGTCAGTTCTTCACATCAGGTGCCCAAACTATTGGAGTTTCAGCTTCAACATCAGTCCTTCCAGTGAGTATTCAGGACTGATTTCCTTTAGGATGGACTGGTTGAATCTCCTTGTATTCCAAGGGACTCTCAAGAGTCTTCTCCAATATCACAGTTCAAAAGCATCAGTTCTTTGGTGCTCAGCCTTCTTTATAGTCCAACTCTCACATCCATATATGACTACTGGAAAAACCATAGCTTTAACTAGTTGGACCTTTGTTGGCAAAGTAATGTCTCTGCTTTTTAATATGCTGTTTTGGTTGGTCACAGCTTTTCTTCCAAGGAGCAAGCATCTTTTAATTTTGAGGCTGCAGTCACCATCTGCAGTGATTTTGGAGCCCCCCCAAATAAAATCAGCCACTGTTTCCATTGTTTCCCCATCTATTTGCCATGAAGTGATGGGACCAGATGCCATGATCTTAGTTTTCTGAATGTTGAGCTTTAAGCCAACTTTTTCACTCTCCTCTTTCACTTTCATCAAGAGGCTCTTTAGTTCTTCTTCATTTTCTGCCATAAGGGTGGTGTCATCTGCATGTATGACATTGCTTCTCTTTCTCCCGGCAGTCTTGATTCCAGCTTGTGCTTCATCCAGCCTGGAATTTTGCAGTATGTACTCTGCATATAAGTTAAATAAGCAGGGTGACAATATACACCCTTGACACACTCCTTTCCCAATTTGGAAACAGTCTGTCATTTCATGTCCGGTTCTAACTGTTGCTTCTTGACCTGCATACAGATTTCTCAGGAGGCAGGTCAGGTGGTCTGGTATTCCCATCTCTTGAAGAATTTTCGACAGTGTGTTGTGATCCACACAGTCAAAGGCTTTGGCATAGTCAATAAAGCAGGAGTAGATGTTTTTCTGGAACTCTCTTGTTCTTTCAATGATCCAATGAATGTTTCAATGATCCAACAGATGTTGGCTCTGGATTTTACTTACAGGTTCGATGATCCAACGGATGTTGGCTCTATTTTACTTCTAGGTAAAAATATATATATATATACCAAGGAATCTTATGAGAAAATACTTGGTTTTGTTTTGTTGCTGTTTTGCCTATTTTAAAGTCATGGTTGTTTTTCCAAGTGATAGATACAACACATACTAAACCTACAATAGTGAAAGATTTAGAAATTTAAAACGTGGAAAAAGGCAACAAGAATCTTATTGTTCAAGTATGTCTATCATTAATATTTTATTTCTCATTCTCTTTAACTTTTGCCCTACATGGGGAAATAAATACCCACACATAGAAATTATTCTCTTTTCCTCTTCATAATGCTGTAAAATAATGAGCACTTTTAGAAATCCAGATTAAAGTTAGTGAACAGTATTAACGTGGCCCTAAAGTTAATCCTGCATTCCATAAATGGGATGGATTTATATTTAGGCTGGCAGCAATTTAAATAATTTATTTAATTAATATTTTCATAATGCCTCTGTACTTTAAGGATACTTTACCAGAACTAGAATCTTTCAAAAATTTAGTTATTCTCATTCTTATTCCCGATGCATAACATTTTTCCATGTATGTAAATTTATTAATCAACCTCCCCATTTAATACTCTTTGAAGGGCATTTTCAATTTAGTTTAATCAATAATTTCTAATGATTTTCCAAGAAGATACAAAACATTAAGTATAGAACATTGTTTTTTAAAAATTTTTGTATGCCTATCACATTGTGGCTAAAATATATATATATATGTATATATTACCCCCACATATATATGCTTTATATATGTGTGTATAAAATATACTTGTAAATATGTATTTTTATATATGTGTATATAAGTGTGTGTGTATATATATGTATATATGTGTGTGTATATATATATATATATATATAAAAGGTATAAATGGTATACCATTGCCGTTAAATTCCTATGCCTATAGAATATGAGCACTCTTGACTTTTACATATATAGGTAAATGTAAATTCAAGATTTGGTGGCTAATTATCTAAGGCTTTAGAACAATTTTTTAAATTGAGAAGATAATTTAAATTGTTTTTAATTTTCCAAACATTTCTTCAGTTTTAAGTAAATAGTATTTAAATGAAATATTTTTTCCCAATAGAGCCATCATGAAAGAAAAAAAATGGGAGTGAAATCAGAAATAGAACCCACACCAAGGCCATACAATTTTGATTTATACTCTCCTGAGGGAACTTTTCCAACTCTAATTCTTTTAGTCACAGTAGACTTAAAGGATTTAAAGAAATGCTTAGTTTTGTTAGAAATAGTTTTCCACATCTCTAAATAACATATTAATCCCCTTCACTATTGCTATAACATGTTATTTTTGCTATAGTCATTTTTTTTTAGCCTGAGAAAAAACTGAAAAGTATGGAATCATAAGTTTGATTCATTTAGTTAAGGAAAACAGCACAAAAAATTTTTACAAAATAATTTTCTTGCCTGAAGCAGATTTTTAACACATGATATTATCTAAAATATTTTCATACAGTATTGCCTTACAATTCTCTTAGCATTTAATAGGAGACCACTTGAATAATCAAGAGATTAAGAGAAAGATTAGCTTCATTGGGAAAACTAAAGAAAAAATTCTAGATTGAAAATAATATCAAATAGTAAGTAATAACTAATAAATGAGATTAGAATTTCATACTGCATTTAACTAACTCTGTAACTTTGGACATATCACTTTCTCCCTCTGAGCTTCAGTTTCTGGATCAATAAAACAAAGATATTGAAGTAGAAATTATCTGTAAAATGTTTTCTATTTTTTGTGTGTGTGTTTAATTACTCTAACTGAAGAAAGTGAAAGTGAGAGTCTACTTAAGCCAAATAACCTTCCTAGCTTTGGAAAAAAATTTCATATTACACCACTTGCAGTTCCTGTGACCCCTTTCCCACCCTCCAGTCTTTGAATTAGAATTAATTACTCCCCCATACATTGATTACACCTCCTGACTAGCACCTATACTCTCCTGCCTTGTTTGATAAAATTGTCTGCATCACAGCCTATCCTTCCTGACCTTATGCTTCACAGCTCTTCACTTATGCTCTAGAGATCCTCATGGAGGGAGCAATACTATGAAGGCCGCCATGGGAGTTTTCAGGGTATCACCACACGTAGCTTGGATTTTCCAGTCATTCTCTCCCATAGCATGCACGCTGCCTGAAGAGCAAGACTGTGTTTTGTTCTTCTCGTAGGTAGCACAAAGCCTAATGTTTTTACATAGTGGGCTTTTGCTAAATATATACACACATACGTACATGCTGAGTGAATACATGAATGATGAATTAATATGCAATCCTTTATTTGGCAATTAATTCCTAGTCAGTTTTAACATGGAAAACTAACTTATACATCAGGTCTCTAATATCTCTTTGAAAACAGATCTTATGAAGCTGGATCCACTGCCAATAAACACAGGTGGGAAAGACAGTGCTAAGGGGAAAAAAGAAGTCCATAGTATCTTAGATTGCAATGCTGTTATTCTTCTCAGGGTGTAATTTTTGTTTTTGTTTTGGTCCTGGTCTTTCTTGTTTTAGGACTTCCTTGGTGGTGCAGCCGGTAAAGCGTCTTGCTTACAATGCGGGAGACCTGGGTGTGATCCCTGGGTCAGTAAGATCCCCTGGAGAAGGAAATGGCAACCCATTCCAGTACTCTTGCCTGGAAAATCCCATGGACAGAGGAGCATGGTGGGCTACAGTCCACGGTGACATAAAGAGTCGGACACGACTGAGCGACTTCACTTTCACTTTCTTGTTTTCAGAGTTTTCAGTTAATGAATGAAATCAAGTAAATCTCTATTATAATTTCTCATGGACTCTTCTTAAATGTAAGCAAATTTTTTTTCTCTTGTTATTGGGAAAATATTTTGAAAGCAATAATATCGTTTAGGTTAAAATACACCTTGCAAAACAAATTTTGAAAGATTTCAGGAACTGATGTCTAAACCCATGATAAATTATTCCATTTAAAATTAATACAGCCTTTTTTATTTTTAAATAATTATCTAACTATGGAATTATAAATATTTAGACAAGTATCCTTGGTTATTGCTACTATAGTCCCTAATTATGTGTAGTTTACAAAAATGGATCTGATATGTGTAGTTGTATTTATATACTGCTACTTTTTTGGTATTAATAGTTTTCACCCAATGCTATATTCGTATATATACAAATGTGTATATGTTAGATGTAAGATAGTGTTCTAAGCTGGTTAGTTTTAGTATAAAAGCAGCTGAAAACCTCTGCCCACATGGAGCTTTCATCTTTGTGAATGGAGGTCACATAAGCAATGTAAAATTATATCCTTTTCTATGAGGTGTTAAATCCTGGAGAGAAAAATAAAGCTTGGAAGAAGCATAGGAAGTATAAATATGGAGGCGCCGTTTTGAATGGAGTGACTGTAGAAGACCTCACTGAGCAGATGATATCTGAGCAGCGTCGTGACGTGAGGGAGAAGGGCCTGTGCTGTTTGAGGAGATGTTCTGAATGAAAGGAACAGCAGCGGCCAAGTTCAAGTGCCTGGTGCCTCACAGGTTGAAGATGCCAGGCTGATATGTGAGGAATGAGTGCCTTTAAATAGAAGTTTAAAGATTACTTATGAATAAGGAAAGATTTTTCAGTTAAAAATCTCAAAAACCATCACAATATTGTAATCATCCTCCAATTAAATAATTTCTAAAAGTCTCATATATTGCACAAATATAAAATCAATAAAGCATGTGTCTCTCCCAAAACTTATATCAGAATACCATAGGAACGGAGAACAGTTACTTTCTAATTATAACTACTAATGAAGCAGAGCTTGGATAAAGTCCACAGAACCTGCTTGAGCACAAAGTCTTGTAAATCAAAGATCAACAAGTTTTTGGCTTCAGTCTTCCTCTCCCTCCATCTATACTGCAGAAAATAATGTCTCTATTATCCACATAGAAATCAGTCACAGAAATCATACTCAATACCATATTTTTTCCTGAAACTTCCCCAAAGGCTGTATCCCTGCTTGAAATGCAAAGCAGACCCTTAGGATGTGATGGGGTTCTGGCTGCCCCAAAATGTGTCACTTTTGGCAGCTGGATTATTTCTAACTGGAGCCCAACAGACTCAAGAATAGGCTAGATCTTACGGGAAAGTGCTCTTAACAGGAAAAGGAAAACCATAAAACAACCAAACAACAACAAAGTAACAGATTGGAGGAAGAGGAAACTTATGTAAGTGATGGATGACTACGCATTAATAGTGCTGGTGGTTTCAACAGTGTGTGGTGGTGGTGTTCAGTTGCTCAGTCATGTCTGACTCTTGTGACCCGGTGGACTGTAGCCCATAAGGCTCCTTTGTGCATGGGATTTCCCAGGCAAGAAAACTGGAGTGGGTTGCCATTTCCTTCTCTGGGGGATATTCCCGACCCAGGGATTAAACTGGTGTCTCCTACACCATTAAAGGAGGATTCTTTACCACTGAGCTGCCTGGGAAGCCCTTCAAGAGTGTATAGCTACCTTGAAATATCAAGTTGTATAAATTAAATATTTACAACTTTTTATTTGTTAATCATACTTCAATAAAGCAGTTAAAATTGTCATTGTTTGCAATTCAAATCTTACAATTAGGGAAAATGATATTTTAATTGATACATTGTACTATCTACACATATTTTTAAAAGCATATCTTGCTTTTGCCCTCAACAGAGAACAAAATGGATGAATTAAAAATGAACAGCTCTTAAAGGTACAAATCACTAAAGTGAGAAAAAAAAATCTTACCATCAAATAGAATTTTTTTAGTCTCTACGGCACCAACTAGAGAGATGCAGAAGTTGCTAAGTTGCTAAGGTCAAGAAGCATGTGAAATCTTTTGTGTGTGGACTTGTCCCCGAGGGGGTTATTCAGAGGACACTCAGCCTGGTGAACGAGGCACACATATGTCCTGTTTTCTTAGACTGTTGCAACACTTAAATGCATTTGGCAGGCTAAGCACATCAGTTCTTTCTGAAGGAGGTTTTTCTGATGAAGGTTATGCCAGGCTTTCCCCTAAAACATAAATCTGTTGGCTGTTTGTTAAGCCTCGCGTTCAATGAAATCAAAGCAATCGTCAATAGATATGGTTCACTGGAAAATGTAAACTGGCTTCTCTACCCAAGAAAAATGGTTTAAGCAATGCAGGAGGTTTTGCACACATTCTCTACACACAGCATCTCTCTTTGTAGGGGAATTTTTACTGCAGAACTTCTCACTGCACCTGCCATCTCTCTCTCCTCTGGAAACACAAATTCCCATTCCACATTGAAGAATGAGTAATGTGCCTCTAAGTGCCCAAAATCTGTTTTGTAATAATTGATATTTCATTCTTTGGTGCCAGGTCTAGACAAATGAAGTGCTTTATGTAAAAACTCAGAAATGTGTTTTTGTCCCTTTGGTTTCCTGCCCAGATCCCACAATCCACTCAGGGCTAGCACAATGAAGCACACAAGGGATAGCACCTCACAAAAACAGGAGCCCTGGACGCTTGCGTTATATTTCAGAGATATCACAGTTTTCTTTGGGACAATAAAATATAATTCAAGAAAATATTATATAGTATAACAAGCACCCGGGTTTTCTAAGGAAGTCAGATCTGTATTTATAAGGATAACATGGCAAGAAATTTAGACTTCAAAGCTTACTATACTGCTAAACTTCGATTAGATTAAATATTGTTATTTATTGTTATAAATTGTCTCTGCTCTTTATTCAAGGAAAAGCATTTACTGCCACACGAATTTCATCTATTATCTTATGAATGTAGTCTTCATTAATTTGAATACATTTTACTCAGTCATTTAAATTTCTTCTGAATATTCCTTTTTTTCACTGAAGTATATACTTATATACTTGATGTACAACATTGTACCAGTCTTCGCTGTACAGCAAAGTCACTCAGTTATAGACATATATAATTCTTTTTTAAATATTATTTTCCATTACGATTTATCCCAGGAGACTGCATATAATTTTGTGCGCTATACAGTAGAACCTGGTCATTTGTCCATACTAAACATAAAAATTTACATCTACCAACCCCAAATTTCCAGTCCATCCCTCTCCACTTTCCCCTTGGCAACCACAAGTCTGTTCTCTGTAGCTCATGGATATTCTTGACTGCAAAATATAAAATATAATAATTTGAGACAGAAACTGACATCTACTTCTGAATAAATCTAAAAAAATACAGTTTTTTATAAATTAGCTACTATGCTAATCTGGTCCCAATACTTCATGGCAAATATATGGGGAAACAGTGACAGACTTTATTTTGGGGGGCTCCAAAATCACTGCAGATGGTGACTGCAGCCTCAAAATTAAAAGACGCTTGCTTCTTGGAAGAAAATATATGACCAACCTAGAGAGCATGTTAAAAAGCAGAAACATTACTTTGCCAACAAAGGTCCTTCTAGTCAAAGGTATGATTTTTCCAGTAGTCATGTATGGATGTGAGAGTTGGACTATAAAGAAAGCTGAGTGATGAAGAATTGATGCTTTTGAACTATGGTGTTGGAGAAGACTCTTGAGAATGCCCTGGACAGCAAGGAAATCCAACCATCCATCCTAAAGGAAATCAGTCCTGAATATTCACTGGAAGGACTGATGTTGAAGCTGCAACTCCAATACTTTGGCCACCTGATGCAAAGAACTGACTCATTGGAAAAGACCCTGATGCTGGGAAAGATTGAAAGTAGGAGAAGAAGGGGACAACAGAGGATGAGATGGTTGGATGGCATCACTGACTCTATGGACATGAGTTTGAGCAAGCTCTGGGAGTTGGTGATAGACAGGGAAGCCTGGCGTGCTGCAGTCCATGGGGTTGCAAAGAGTTGGACATGACTGAGCAACTGAACTGAACTGGACTGAGCAACTGAACTGAACTGAGCTAGTATACCTTATCATTTAATTAATGGATCAATAAATTATTACCATTTTTCTACCTTCTAAACATTTTTGCCTTGCCTGTCCCTTCCCAGCCTCATGCATTCATGATGTAATTAATTTTTGACAAATTAAGGAAAGATAATCTATACAATTCTTATCCACAAATACCATCAATTGAAAATCAAAATGCCTGTATCTTGTCCCTTTTAAGATATCTCCAGCTGTCATCTCTGTTAAGTTCAAAAACACTCATTGGCAAAGAAAGTGAACAAAAACAACAAACCTGACTTGTTAAGTGTTTATTATGTTAGTTTCTCTTGTAATAAAACATGCACATGTTTTTATCTAACCACCACTGAGATATTTCCAAGTTTCTGTCTCAAGGGCTTGCAGACCAAGGTTTTAAAAAAGAACTTATAAGAATTAAAGTCACTTGGTCATATGTATGCTTTAACTTAAACACAGTTGAATACTAACAGTGAAATATCCGAAAACAGAAGTAAAGTAAACCATCCCATTTAAAATAGTTTCAAAAATGTAGAATACTTAGGAGTAAATTTAACCAAGGAGATTAAAGATCTGTACACTGAAAACTATATGACTCTGGTGAAGGAAGAAGACACAGATAAATGGGAAAATATCCAAGGTTAGGGATCAGAAGAATTTATGTTGTAAAAATGTCCATAATACCCAAAACCTTCTGTAGATTCCATAAAATCCCTATCAAAATTCCTAAGGCATTTTTCACCAAAATAGAGGAAAAAAACTAAAATTTGTATGGAACCACAGACAGCCTCTCCTAGCCAAAGCAGTCTTAAGAAAAAATTAACTGGAGTTACCATACTTCCTGATTTCAAACTTATTACAAAGTTACAGTAATTTAGAAGTATGGTACTAGCAAACACACACACACACACACACACACACACAAACCAATGGAATAGAATAGAGAGCTTAAAAATAAACCCTTCTATTAGCAGTCAATTAATTTTTGACAAAGAAGCCAAAAATACTTAATGGAGAAATGATAGTCTATTCAATAAATGTTGCTGGCAAAACTGGATTACCACTTGCAAAAAATAAATTGGATTCCTATCTTACACCAGTCACAAAAATTATCTCAAAATGAATTAAAGACTAGAACATAAGATTTGAAACTGTAAAGCTAGAAGAAAACAGAAAAAAAAAATAAAAACTTGACATTGGTCTTGGCAGCAACTTTCTGTACACAAAAAGTACAAGCAATAAAAGCAAAAATTAATAAGCAGGACTACATCAAACTAACAAGGTTCTGCACTTTTCAGTTCTGTAAAGTAAAAAGTAAAAACAAAAAAAATCAATACAATATAAAGGCAACGTACAAAATAGGAGAAATATTTGCAAACTTCCTCTCTAATTACAGGTTAATACCCAAAATACATAAGGAACACATACAACTTAATAGCAACCAGTTAAACAATCCAACTAAAAATTGGCAGAGGACCTGAATGGACATTTTTCCAAAAAAGACATGCAAATAGCCAATAAGTATATGAAAAGGTGTGCAATATCACTAATCATTAGGGAAATGGAAATCAAACCCACAATGAGATACCACCTCATAACTGTTTGTTATGAAAAAGGGTTGGTAAGGATATGGGGTGGAAAAGGGCCCTCTTGGAAGGAATGTAAATTGGTATGGGCACTATGTAAACCAGTATGAGGTTTCTCAAAAAAACTAAAAATAGAATTGCCATATGACCCAGCAATCCTGCTTCTGTATATATGTAAATCCAAAGGAAAGGAAAGCAGGATTTCAAAGAGATGTCTACCCTCTCATGTTCATTCCAGGATTACTAACAACAAGCAGTGTTTCACTGGTTCACTGGCTCACACATACCTCTCAGTACCAAGAATCTTGCTGCCAGCTCCGTTCTCATGGAGTGCTCATCTTACCTTCCAAAGGTCTAACTTCACTAAGCCTTACAATTTGTATCCCAGTCTTTTCTGCCAGGTTACTCATCTACATCAGAGTTCAATTTAATTTACCAGTCCAGTCATGTATCTTATGGCATACAATCTAATTTTTGAATTTCAAGCCTCTGTGACAGGACATTGCCTGGTACACAGTGTTGAAATGGAAAGCAAAGTACCTAAAAAAATAGAGACCTGTTCTCAGAGATGGATGGACATGAAGTTGCGGTCACATCAGATGTTACAAAAATGATGGCCAACATGGGGTACTAGGCAATGTCTTCTAAGAGAGGCAGAAAGGGGCAGTGAAAGAATATGAAAACAGATATTATATATAGACATTAGGACTGACTTTATTCATCATAAAATTAAATAATTAGATGGGTCATTGTTGAAGTATTTTTTTGAGAAACATATAAACAAATGACAACCTTCCCATATTTCACACAATTATGACCTTTGTAATAGCAGCAGTGCAATCTACCATAGGAAATCTTATCCTGTAAATTTCATCCAAAAAAATATGGTTTTTCCATCAGTATAGATTTTATATAATTTCAGTGGACAGAGCTGGAATTGCTTGAAATATTGCTCATCTTACAAGTAATTTAAAATATTAATAGTATTTATCTTTTCTTCCTTTCAATACAGTGACTGGTGTTAGCTTTGAGCTATTGTTTTTATTCATTCATTTTTAAAAATTCATTCTAGAACAAATATTTGTCAGGTGCTCATTATGTACCAAGTTTATGCTATTCACTGGTGAGATAAAAGTGAATCAAGTTGGTGCGGTTTCTGCTCTCAGGATTCAAACAGTCTAATAGGGGAAACAAACTTTAATCCAATAATCATAGAGAATTTGATTGAAAAATTTGCTAAGTCCTATGAATACTAATAATTGACACTTGTGGAGGGCTTGTTCTCTTCTAGGTACTGGTGTAATATTTAATTTGCAGAAGGTGATATTGATAGATGGGGAAACAGTGGAAACAGTGGCTGACTTTATTTTTCTGGGCTCCAAAATCACTGCAGATGGCAATTGCAGCAATGAAATTAGAAGACTCTTACTCCTTGGAAGGAAAGTTATGACCAACCTAGATAGCATATTCAAAAGCAGAGACATTACTTTGCCAACAAAGGTCCGTCTAGTCAAGGCTATGGTTTTTCCAGTGGTCATGTATGGATGTGAGAGTTGGACTGTGAAGAAAGCTGAGTGCCGAAGAATTGATGCTTTTGAACTGTGGTGTTGGAGAAGACTCTTGAGAGTCCCTTGGACTGCAAGGTCCAACCAGTCCATTCTAAAGGAGGTCAGTCCTGGGTGTTCATTGGAAGGACTGATGCTGAAGCTGAAACTTCAATACTCTGGCCAACTGATGCGAAGAGCTGACTCATTGGAAAAGACCCTGATGCTGGGAAAGATTGAGGGCAGGAGGAAAAGTGGATGACAGAGGATGAGATGGTTGGATGGCATCATCAACTCGATGGACATGGGTTTGGGTAGACTCCAGGAGTTGGTGATGGACAGGGAGGCCTGGCATGCTGCGGTTCATGGGGTCGCAAAGAGTCATACATGACTGAGTGACTGAACTGAACTGAACTGAATCTTAATTATATTAACTCATTTAATCCTGACCACTACCTTATGAAGTATATACTAGTATCATCTCCATTTCACAAGTAAAGTAACAGAGGCCAAAGACATTAATTGTGATATTTAAAAAGACAAAGCATCAAGTGGCAGAATGGACATTGAATATAAGAGTTTGAATTTACAGCCTGTTTAATATTATTTTGCTATACTTCCTCTTTTTTAAAAAAAGTGAAATATGACAGTTAGTCAGCTTTTGCTACATTATGTTCAAATAACAGACATATCCCAAGTCTCTGTGACTTACACAATGATAAAGGTTTAATTACTTATTTATTGCTCATGTTAATATTCCTTGTGGGTCAGTTGCAACTCTCCTCCAGATGCTTTCTTTCTGGAATCCAGGAGAAACTATCATTTCCTATCTTAGCTATACCAGCCTTGAAGCCTCTTCATTGAACATATTATCACTCTCACTCATTTCATTGTAGAAAGCAAAGTGAAAGTGAAAGTTGATCAGTTGTGTCCAACTCTTTTGTGACCCCATGGACTGTGCAGTCCATGGAATTCTCCAGGCCAGAATACTTGAGTGCTTAGCATTTCCCTTCTCCAGGGGATCTTCCCAATCCAGGGATCGAACCCAGGTCTCCTTCATTACAGGTGGATTCTTAACCAGCTGAGCCACCAGGGAGTCTCATAGTAAAATCATGCATTAATGAGGAAGGAAATATACTTCTCCACTGCTGCTGCTACTGCTAAGTCACTTCGGTCGTGTCCAACTCTGTGCGACCTCAGAGACGGCAGCCCACCAGGCTCCCCTGTCCCTGGGATTCTCCAGGCAAGACCACTGGAGTGAGTTGCCATTTCCTTCTCCAGTGCATGAAAGTGAAAAGTGAAAGTGAATTTGCTCAGTCATGTCCGACTCTTTGCGACCCCATGGACTGCAGCCTACCAGGCTCCTCTGTCCATGGAATTTTCCAGGCAAGAATACCGGAGTGGGGAGCCATTGCCTTCTCCGACACTTCACTAAGAGGAGACAGAAAGGGACAGTCCCACCAGAGGATATTTTAAACAAATAATGCAACCCACAATAGACATGTGAAAGGATCCTCAACTTAGTTGAGGAGACAAGGAAAGCTTGAGGGTAGCACTGTCTCAGTGCTATTCTAATAAATGAGATGTATTTAAAAAACTGTGGTCCCACAGTGAATGTTCTATGCAGTACAAACAGCAAATGAATATGTTATGAGATGCAAGCAAACATGGCGATTTATAAAATTGCAAGAAACAAAGCTGAAGTAAAGATAGAGATGAGAAGGTTGTTCTGAGATGGGTATGTAGAAGAGAGTAAGGGCATGATGATTCAGGCATTAGTAGCTTAAGAATTTAAACATTTATCCCAACATCAGTTCAATTCAGTTCAGTCGCTCAGTCATGTCCAACTCTTTGTGACCCCATGGACTGCAGCACCCCAGGCTTCCCTGTGCATCACCAACTCCCAGAGCTTGCCCACACTCATGTTCATTGAGTCAGTGATGCCATCCAACCAACTCATCCTCTGTCATCCCCTTCTCCTCCTGCCTTCAATCTTTCCCAGCATCAGGGTCATTTCCAATAAGTCAGTTCTTCACATCAGGAGGTATTGAGGGTTCATTTCCTTTAGGATTGACTGGTTTGATTTCCTTGGAGTCCAGGGCACTCTCAAGAGTCTTCTCCAACACCATAGTTCAAAAGCAGCACTTCTTCAGCCCTCAGTCTTCTTTATGGTCCAACTCTCACCTCCATACAAGACTGTTGGAAAACCCACAGCTTTGACTAGACAGACCTTTGTTGGCAAAGTAATGTTTCTGTTTTTTAATATACTGTCTAGGTTGGTCATAGCTTTTCTTCCAAGGAGCAAGTGTCATTTAATTTCATGGCTGATGTCACCATCTACAGTGATTTTGGAGCCCCCCATACTGACATCTGTCACTGTTTCCATTGTTTCCCTATCTATTTGCCATAAAGTGATGGGACTGGAAGCCATGATCTTAGTTTTTTGAATGTTGAGTTTTAAGCCAGCTTTTTCACTGTCTTTCATTTTCATCAAGAGGCTCTTTAGTTTCTCTTTGCTTTCTGCCATAATGGTGATGTCATTTGTGTATCTGAGGTTATTGTTATTTCTCCCAGCCATCTTGATTCCAGCTTGTGCTTCATCCAGCCTGGCATTTCGCATGATATGCTCTGCATACAACTTAAATAAGCAGGGTGACAATATATAGCCTTGACATACTCCTTTCCCAATCTGGAACCAGTTTGTTGTCCCATGTTTGTTGTATCCTAACATGAAGCCACTGACATATTTTAAACAAGAGAGTAATTTCTCTGCTAATCCAGCTGCTTTTACAAGTCGTTTTAGGTGAGCTTCATTAATCCAGAGATCTCCCCATCCCCCAGATCTTCCTAAGAGTATTGTTTTAACTCTTGAAGAAGAGAAAGCAGAACTATATTGTCTGTTAAGTTACTCTTGCAGGGCTCACTATCAGACACATCCATGTGTTGTGATTAAGAAGGAAGTCCTTCCTTCTTCTCACAGGGAACAGTTTATACCTTATCACCTTTATGGTTTACATCCTCCCCAGTCAAAGGAATCCTTCTGTATTCCCCTCTAGTCTTTCTCATAAGCTGCAAATGGAGTGAACAGTCACATTGGAAATATGAGATGAGGCCCTTTGCCCTTTATAGTAAGGAGTGGAGCTCAACAGGGAATCGTAGCAGTTTAGGATAGAGAATCTGGGCAAATGACTTTTAGGTGGAGCATTCGCTTTGGAAAAGGTGCATCATGTGCTTCAGATGTTTTCAACAGAAATAAATGCTACCACCCCGTTGCTGTGGCAACCATCATTACATTCTGATGTGAACTCAGGTCAGCCTCAGGGATTCTGTAGGGAATTATGCCATCCCCTAAAGGATGTGCTGCTCATCCCAGCCTTTCTTCCTGCTATTAGTAATATCAGGTCATTTTATTTGTCTCCTCAAATGCTACCATCAACTTCCAGAAACTAGTCACTTAAGAGGAAAGCAAACAAAAGAAAAGGCACCTCTTATATATTTTGCTAGTTCAATACCTGGAAAGTCTAGCAATCCATATTTGTATCTGCTATGGAGAGCACATAGTATTTGTTAGGATAATACTGGATTCTATATCTGTGACCACCAGAATTCCTAATTCCATACCACATTAAGTGATGGCATTAAATGCTCCATTGTGTCAGTTCACCTTCCAAGTGATCATTCAGGAAGCCAGCATCTTTTCCTCTTGTGAGTTTATTCTCCTCTACGGCCTTTCAGTCCTGTCATTCAACCACTATATGAGCAAAAATCATGGAGGAACTCTCGATGGAAGTATTTTATAGAGCAAGTATGAATGGGGAGAATGTTAACTTCTGCTCAGACCTCATTACAAGAGCTACGATCGAGCCATATGGCCACACCAAACTAATAGCATAGCTGTAAATAAAGGACAGCTCTAAGTACAAGGATAGAAAACACAGATCTGGAGAACAGCAAAGTAGTCTCTGCCATGTATGTTTCATCTTTATTTAACCTTAACATTTGAGGATAAAATGGTAAATTTTATTTTGCATATATTTTGCCACAACCACAACAAAAAATATTAGGAGAGTGGGATCTTCAAAAATAGTTGATTTCTGGTTCATTGATATTTACCAAAAAAATTTTTGTTGGTCCTGCTTTCATTGTTGAAAGTAACATTCAATTTCTTTATTTTCTTGATTATTTAGCATAACATGGTTTGCAGTTTCTGACATCCAGATTGTGGGTCCAGAGGCTGATTAAAACTTTTAGTCATCAAAAAATAAATAATTATAGGTAACTAACAAGGACCTACTGTATAACACAGAGAACTATACTCAGTGTTTTGCAATAACCTATGATGGAAAAGAATCTGAAAAAGATACCTGAATTACTTTGTTATACACATGAAACTAACACAAACATTGGAAATAAACTATACTTCAGTAAAAATGAATGATAAATAAAAGGTAAATCAAGGAAAAATAAATTATTATTCAGAATCAAAATTGTGAATTTGTAAATATTTAATTCTGGGAATTTATGCTAGATTATATAAGCTATATAATACAGTGGAAAAAAACCTATGATTGTTTTACATTAAATGGAGATAGATGCCAATACTGAGTTAAAATTGTTCTTTAATTAACATAAACCCTTAAAAGATCATTAACTTGAGAACATTGAGGACTTAAGTTAATCAAAGTTTCATATTCATAACTTTCTCACCACAATATTGACCATCAGACTTGCATGTGTGGAAGATTGAAAAAGAATTGGATTTTTTCTCTGTATTATGGACCCAGATACTTATCCTTAAAAATCACTTAAAAATTGTACTAATTGTGAGAGATAGTTAACATTTTTTTCTCAATATTCATCATTTCATTTATTTTTCCAATTACATTCAGTGAGTGTATCAGACAATGGGAATATAGATATAAACAAGTGGATAAATCTCTGACCTTGTGGAATATATATTCTTTAGAGAAAGAAAGGGGGGGAAAGTTTATTAACAACTATATGATATTTGTTACAAAGAACACAGCCTGTCGTGAACAAGTTGAACTAGGAAAACAACTGTGGTTTTTGTAGCCAGCACCAGCTAGTTGCAAGAAAAGGGGAACTGGGTTGGGAAGGTCATTTCTGGCACTGCTGGCCCAAAGACTCTAGTTGGGAAGAGATACAGCAACAGTAGAACAGCACAGTGAGGGAGAGAGAAAGGGACGTGAGCTAATAACTAGGAGTCAGGTATGGCCAGCCTAAGCATGGACTTAAAAAATCTCATAGAATTTTGAACTTGTTTCTGAGAGCAATATGGAGCCATTACATTTTTAGAGCAGGACATCAGTTTCAATTTGGAAAGATGACACTAGTGGTTCTTTAGATGTTACAGTAGAAGGATACCAGTTAGGAGGCTATTACTTTCCTTCAGGTAAAAATAGCAAAAAATAAATGCCAAGAGTCCACTAGTAAGGAAAGAAGGAAGAAAAATAGGGAGAGAAAACAAGGGGTAATAGATTTATGATTATAGAACATATAGGAAGCACATATAGAAAAGCAGAGGAAACACATGAGTGATTATACATATGAAAAGATTATCTTTTCTCCAGTATCAACTTGCTTTTGGAAATCAAATATAGATTCAAGACTTTTAAATGTCTTGTCTAGTTCTCTGCTGAGTTGCACAAACAGATAATAAAATCAGATTTACATGACTTTGATAATCTCCCCAGTCTGACGCTCCTAAAACTCACCTACACAATGCACTCTATTATGTTTAGTAAGTGCTAGGAATTGTGTGAGGTCCTGGAGATAAAGTAATGAAGAAGATAGAGTTTCTCCACTCATAGATTTAACAGTCTATTGGTTTTCCAGGCTGCAACTGTGTAGACAGTTTTATCCAACCGAGTATTGTGTCTTTTTATGTTTTATTTATTTACCTATTTGTTTATTGTTGAAATGTCTTTCTATATTTTTTCTAGGCCGTGGCCATATTATTTGAAATTAACAAAGTGCACATTAATGGAATCTGTCAAATGGTTTGGACATATTGACTCTGGTCACAAGTTGAAATCCAGAGGTTTATATCTGTGAATTAGGAATACTCATTTTATAAACTAAATATACTGTATAAGCACTTAATCTCAATTATGTAAAATTTTAAACAAATATAGCTGCCAAGAGACAGAAGTAATGTAAATCTCCATCAACATATGAATGGATAAAGAAGATGTATGTATATATATGTGTGTGTATGTGTGTATAGGTATATATTACATATACATACATACATATATATATATTTATATATACACGTACACACACATACACAAAATGGAATACTCCTCAGCCACAAAAAGACACACAATTTTGCCATTTGCAGCAACATGGATGGACTTGGAGGCCATTATGCCAAATGAAATTAGTCAGAGAAAGATAAATACTATATGATATCACTTATATATGGAATCTAAAAAATGCAACATGCTAGTGAATATAACAAAAAAGAAGTGGATTCACATAAATAGAGAACAAACTAGTAGTTATCTGTCGGGAAACAGGGATTGAGGTCAGGGCATGGGAGTTACAAACTGTTGAATATAAGATAGGCTCAATGGGGAGGGAGGTGGGAGGGGGGTTCATGTTTGGGAATGCATGTACACCCATGGTGGATTCATGTCAATGTATGGCAAAACCAATACAGAATTGTAAAGTAAAATAAAGTAAAAATAGAAAAAAAAATTTTTTTAAATAAAGCCAAAAAAAAAAAAAAAACAACCCATAAGATAGGCTCAAGAGTTTTGTACAACATAGGGAATATAGCCAATATTTTGTAATAATTGTAAATGAAAAGTAATCTTTAAAAGTTGTATAAAAAATTTAAAATGATTGAAAACATATAGCTGCAATATTGAATCAAAATATGCTCTTACTTTTGTCATTTTGAGTTAAATCAGTGGGTCATCAGACTCTTCCTAGTCTATTTCTTATCACTAAATATCCTCTTCCTTTATCTTCAAACTCTCCATTCTCAGGGACTTTGGTATTCATAACTTCATTCCACTATGAAATCTCTTATGATTATGATTATGTATAGTCTTTACATCACTATTGAATTCTGAAGATAGTAGTCTATATTTTAGCTAATTCTCCACTACCATTCTCTACTTTTTATACCACAGTATGATTTATACCTCCACAAAAGCCACTGTAAATGGCCCAGGTCTATGGTGACCTTCAGTTACAAAGTACTCTGGGCAATTTTAGCCTTTATTTTACCTGATCTCTCTGCTGTTTGATAAAGTTGTCCATTCCTTCTCTTCTGAGCTTCTAAAGCACTTACTCTTTTTTTGAATAGCACTGAGCCTTTAGAAACATGGATTTGGTCTCCTTTAGTTACTCCTTTCTCCCATACAATTCTAAAAACAATCATTGTTCCTAGGGTTCCATTTTATACCCTACATTCTTCTTACCTTTTATACTCTCTCCTGTTGATAATTTCAAATATGATTTATGACCTATTTATATGCTCTTAACTCTCAAATTTTGGTCATCAGTTTCCACTTATTTATAAAATTCCAATTTTATATATGCAAATTCATCTTTTTCATTCTTTTCAAACTTAATAGAGCTCAAACTGACTCTGACTCTGACATATATATCTACAGACCCACCATGTACTAAAAAATCCACTGAAAGAACTCAGCTTCCATTTCTCTGAAATCCACATCTAATTGGTTGATAAACATCATTGACTTTATCTCTCAAATATCACCAAGTTCTCTACACTGCTCCCCAGGGACTCAGCATTATCAGCAACTCTTCATCTTTCCCTGGATCAGTCCAATGACCTCTAAATTTTCTCTAGCCTTCAGTGGCTTGTTTTTGCTTTCAAGGTAAATTTAGAACTATATGAAAGAAGCTTCACTACCCAAATCTATCTCCTTTTTTTCTCTTCTCCAACTGTAAGCTTAACTGGTTCATGGTTTGCTTAGTATTTCAGTGTTAATATCAAAGTATTATCATTTTCCCTGTGAAACCTCCCTTGCTTGTTTCTTGTTGCAGAGTTAGCCACCTCTTCCTTGTGGAACCCACAGCTCTGTGTATTTTCTTCTTTCATATCATTTAAAATATTGCATTGTAATAGATTGTTTCCATGTCTTTCTACCATCTTGGGGTTTGGGGGTATGAAAAGACCTTTTATTCATATTTTTGTCCCTAGTGCCTAGCACAACCTAAGCTTACAGTTGCTATCTGATATTTTTGAGAACAAAAAAATAACAGAACAAATAGAAAGAAAGGGAAGTTGCTCAGTTGTCACCGACTCTTTGCAATCCCATGGGCTGTAGCCTACCAGGCTCCTCTGTCCATGGAATTTTCCAGGCAAGAGTACTGAGTGGGTTGCCATTTCCTTCTCCAGGGAATCTTCCCAATGCAAGGATTGAACCTGAGTCTCCCGCATTGCAGGCAGATGCTTTACCATCTGAGCCACCAGACGCTTTACCATCAGAGCCATCTGAGCACAACCTAAGCTTACAGATGATATTTTTGAGAACAAAAAAATAACAGACCAAATAAATGAATTAATTTTAAAATGTGGAGAGTTATATTGATGGTTTATGGTCCAATATACTATGCTATTAAAACTGTAACAATTTAGTTTATGTCGTTTGCCTAAACTATTACAAATCAGAAAGCAGCTCCATAAGAGGAAATATATACTCATTTGATTCTAGATTTCAATACTTCAAGCATTAACAGCCCACTCTTCTATTATTTAGAAATCCTGTCTTTCAACTTCATAGGAACAGTCATTAGCCCCACGCTAGGGATAATTAATGAGAAATAAATGATAGCTTCTTATACAGTTACTGAGAGTAAAAGTCAACACAAACTTTTAAAAGCAATTTGGCAATAAATTTCAATAACTTTTTAAATGTTCAAGTCAATTTATCCAGTAATTTCATTTCTAGGAATCTAACCTAAGGACCTAATCAGAATATGAAGAGACATTTAGGTAAAAGGATATTTGCTGCAGTATCATTAGGTCTACAGATCTCTTGGCAGGAATTGAGAGCAGGGGGAGTAAATAAAGATGATGAATTCTAAAACAGAATATTATATAGTCATTTAAATCAATGTTGTTTTCCTAAAGAGAGCAAGTAGTATAAATAATCAAGGAAAATGGGAGATCTATCAAAATACAGTGTGAGATCCTATCTCTTCACCCCCCCCCCAAAAAAGTAAACAGTACACAGTTTTGGAAATATATGCAGAAAAATAGACTGAGGAAAATACACCAGGATACATGGAATGATTCAGTGTTATAAAGATAAAATGAATTATCTTTAATCCTGTATTTATTTTTTAATCTTAAAAAGATAGCTGATAAGTATTAATAAGTGTTTGCACTAGATCTATTTTGTGCCTGTCCACTTTGCCATGGTTTCCTCTCAGAAATCTGTAATTATTTACACCCCTGCTGCAAGGTCACATGTCACATGACCCTGAGCCACAAATTGCCCTCAGTTTAGTCTATATATTGGGTGACTAGTTACTTATTGTCTGAACAGAAGACAGAAACTTGACAAAGGAGATATTTCATTTGGTATTTTAAAAATAAGACATCCAGGTGTGAATCAGTTAGCACTTGGAACCAAAGAATCAATACAAGTGTTATAATAAATAAAGAGAAAATGGAACCCAAGGAAATTGCAGTTATGATACACTAAGAACACAAAGAAACAGAGGCAGAGCTTTGAGAGAAAACCAGGCTGGTCCAGATTAACAAGACTGGACCACACATCATGCTCAGTTCCTGAAAGAACAGAAAGAGCACGGTCTAGTTCTGGCAGTTTTCCTGTTCCTATGCTTCCCAGCTAATATTTGTAGTCATTTCTGTACCTCAGTACTCAATGAAATATATGTCGAATTAAGTAAATCTCCTCTTCCTTCTTCCTCGAAATCACTAATATCACAGCTCCTTGCAACTAAAATGATCCTAAATAACATGAGGCTTTTCGTATTCATGTAGGAAGGATATATAGGACTGTCGGTCATTAAAAGATTTAAATAACATGAGGCTTTTCATATTCATGTAGGAAGGATGTATAAGACTGTTGATCATTAAAAGATTTAGTGAGTCATCATTTCTATTGCAGAGAAAGCAATGGCAAGCCACTCCAGTACTCTTCCCCAGCAAATCCCATGGACGAAGGAGCCTGGTGGGCTGCAGTCCCTAGGGTCGCTAGGAGTCAGACACAATTGAGCGACTTCACTTTCACTCTTCACTTTCATGCATTGGAGAAGGAAATGGCAACCCACTCCAGTGTTCTTGCCTGGAGAATCCCAGGGACAGGGGAGCCTGGTGGGGCTGCCATCTATGGGGTTGCACAGAGTCGGACACGACTGAAGCAACTTAGCAGTGGCAGCAGCAGCAGCAGCATTTCTATTGACCTCACCTATTGTTATTAATTTCACTTGTCACATAGGACTAATCATTTCTAACAGCACTTAGGATATCTGATCTTGCAAGCAACTATTTCTATACCATCAGTCCCAATAAAAGGCACGCTCCATGCCATTTTTTACTGCTGTTTATTTTATTCATTTATTTATTCAGTCAACAATTATTTATCCAGTGCCTCCTTTTTTCCAACATTGTACTAAGCTCTGGGGATGCAATAATAAGAAAAATATTGTTATTGATCTTATGAATTTGCAGTCCAGTGCTAAGTATAACACTGAATGAAGATTAAATTAAACATCACTCAGTTAATTTGGGAAGTTAGATATTCTTCAAATGTTTAAGATCCAATTCCACCATATTTTAATTAAAAAAAATTACTGGGAAGAAATTCTGGTCTCAGTTGGAACTTTAAGTCTTTCAAATAAAATATTTTGCCATTCTCATTTTCCTTTTTGCCACAACTGAAGAATTTCCATTTTGTAGTTCATAAGGAACAGAGAAACATGGTGTATGAAACTTCATTAACTACTATTTGGTGACATGCAAAGCTCATGGGACCAGGCATATAGTGCTAATCCCTAGGAATGTGCTTTTTGTTTGGCTTTAGCTTTGTGATAAAAGATATTTAAAAATTTCTCACTCAGGCCTCATCCAAATTTAGGAAACACAGTTGATAACTTAAAAAGGGATCCATATCACTAGGGTCTCAGTTAAATATTATAGTACAATAGTACTATGAGCTATTATGAAGCAGTGAATGAGAATAAGGTGGAGCTGTATGATGGCATAAAAGATGTTCAAGGTATGTATGTTTGTGTACGTATATTTTGTTTATACTTTCAGAGAGACATTTATCTATATGTGTGTAGTAAACATTGTTAAATGTCTACTTAGTGTCTGTACTCTCCTTTCTTCTTCCCAGAATATGAACTGTCTTCAGAAATTTGTTCCATGCATCCCACATGTCTCCATGGACCTTAGAGCCTCCATATCCTCCTTCTTTACTAGTGATTAGTTCAGGAATATGACCCAATAGAGCCCTATGAGAGGAAGCTTGCTGGGAACCTTCTAGGAAAACTCTTCTTCCCTAGGTAAACAATCCCTATGGGGTCTTTTCGAAGAGCAGCTCTGTCTTTATTAGGATGTTCTTGTATGCAGGTTAAGTCTCCGAACTGCTGAAGCTATCCAACTAAAAGCTCAACGCACAGAGGAGGTAGAGTTCAACAAGGAATCACAGGAAACGTAGCCAGAGACACTTAATTGTCAACTTGGAAATTTACATTTACCTAGACTTTCGGTAAAGTGAGTCAATAAGTGTCCTTAGTGCTCAAGTGGGATTCTTTCGTACATTTAGTTTGTTGCACCCAAAATCATTTTGAGATTTTACGTATTTGTGTATGTGTATGAGCACATCTGGGCTTCCCCGGTGGCTCAGTGGTAAAGAATCTGCCTACCATGCAGGAGCCACAGGAGACATGGGTTCAGTCCCTGGGTCAGGAAGTTCCCCTGGAGGAGAGCATCGCAACCCACTCCAGTATTCCTTCCTGAAGAATGCCATGGACAGAGGAGCCTGATACAGTCTATAGAGTCGCATAGAGTTGTCCATGACTGAACCGACTGAGCACGCACTCTCATGTGAGCACATCAATTTTCTGAAAAAAGATAGGATGAATGCATATCAATTAACAAAGAAAAATAATGGAAAAAGTGGGTTTAGGAAAAGAGAAAGGAGTTTTCCACTTTTACTTTATATATTTTTGTAGTTAAATAATGGATATTTAATAACGTATTTAAAACATAAAATAGAAATATTATTTTAAGAAGTACTAATAATATGCTCTTTCACTGTTCCCTGAGAAAATGAACTTTTAATTTCCAGTAAAATCAACAATGAATCCATTAGAGTTCACTGATGAATATTTTAAGTTTTAAATGTTGGCAGCATGGTATATTGAAAGGGAGACAGGAGCCAGGGTCAGAAGACATAGTTTTCTTTTTTCTGCTTCTAACATAGGTATCTGACCTCAGATAAAGCTTAGAACCATTTTGGGTCTGGTTTCTATCATCAGCAGAGTGAGAAGAAAGAACTCAGACATCCATTCTAAAATTTGTTCACACTTCCCTGATTGGTTTGGTTCTAACTTGTATCCACATATGAGATAGTTTAGATTGGATACTAGCTAAAGTCAAAGAAAGAAGCCAGATAAATAGGCAACACTTACGGTTTTTCCAGTGGTTGTTTATGGATGTGAGAGTTGGACTGTGAAGAAAGCTGAGCACCAAAGAATTGATGCTTTGGAACTGTGGTGTTGGAGAAGACTCTTGAGAGTCCCTTGGACTGCAAGGAGATCCAACCAGTCCATTCTGAAGGAGGTCAGTCCTGGGTGTTCTTTCGAAGGACTGATGCTAAAGCTGAAACTCCAGTACTTTGGCCACCTCATGCAAAGTGTTGACTCATTGGAAAAGACTCTGATGCTGGGAGGGATTGGGGGCAGGAGGAGAAGGGGACGACAGAGGATGAGATGGCTGGATGGCATCACCGACTCAACGGATGTGAGTCTGTGTGAACTCCGGGAGTTGGTGATGGACAGGGAGGCCTGGCATGCTGCGATTCATGGGGTCGCAAAGAGTTGGACACGACTGAGCCACTGAACTGAACTGATTTCCAGTGATTCCAAAATTGCTGTATCTTGTGATATTCAAGAGATGAAGAGCAAAAGCACATAAAAATACCATTTATTTATTTATTTTAGTCTCAGGATAATATTTTGTAGTGGTCTTTAAAATAAAAACTGAAAAAGTAACTGGGATGTTTTATCAATTAATTCATTTTTCTATTGTCTTGTAATTTTATAATTTCTTTTAAATAAAGATGATTTCATCAGGTCAAAAATGTATTCCCTTTATTCTTAAGCATTAGCGCATTTTTTTCTTTTGTTTTTTCCCCTCTTTTATTTCAGGTCCATTAACAAAAGAGAGGATAGGTCTTTGGAATGACAAAATTAACCCTCTGGCAATCAACAAAGTTGTTCAGTTACTTTCTTATCATGTTTTTGCTCAGGACAAGTTTAGCTAAAATATATGTTGACAAAAAGTATTAAAATGTTCTAAGTATATTTTCTTCTCCTTTGTTTTTTCCTGTACAAATAAATGCATTTATATTAGATTAATTATCCACAAAATTTTCTGAGCATAATGTAACTAACTTCTTTGTTGGCTACTCATTCTTGCTTTTTAGACAAATAACTGGTGCTAATAGTTTCTTATAAGATGATATTTTATAGCCTTCAGTGTGGTTTAATACACTTTTACTTAGGAATCAAAAACTCTTGACAAATAGTTCCAGGGAAGTAAAGTCTCCAAAGTACAAAAGATGAAGTAAAAGTCTTAAGTTGCTAATTATTTTTCCTAATTAGTTAGCTAATTATATGGCTAGTCAGCCCAGATTTCAAAATGAAATGAGATTTAGGTTCATTCTCCCTCCTTTTTTTGCCTTATGTTTTCTAAAGCATCATCCAATTTACTTTCTGGCAGAAAAGTTATGAAGTTAAATATGTCCATTTCAATATTTGCAAGTGTTATTAAAATATGCTTTGGGTGAGAAAATATAACCATTTCAGCTTATAATATTCCTGTATTCACAATTAACACTTGTCTCATAATAGTGAAGTTGCCAGGCCTGTGAGATGATAGGAGAACAGTACAATATCTGGACCCTAACAAATTCCCCAGATAATGCACAGGTAACTGTTCCATGCACTGGTGAAGTGATAGATGGAAAGATGCCATAGACCTGAAAAGTGTAGTGAAAATGTTAGTTGCTCAGTTATGTCCAACTCTGCAACCCCAAGGACTATAGCCCAGCAGGCTCCTCTGTCCATGGGGTTCTCCAGGCAAGAATACTGGAGTGGGTAGCCATTCCCTTCTCCAGGAGATCTTCCTGACCCAATGATCAAACCTGGGTCTCCTGGTTTGCAGAAAGATATTTTACCTTCTGAGCCACCAGGGAAATCCATAAATGTAGGGAAATGATTTGATATCCTTTGAGGTGGGTGCAATTCCAACCTGGCTCACAGAGGGCAGGCAAGAGCTGCACTGGGGAAGAAGGGCAAATTGCCCATGTTTTCACATGTGCATAACGATGCCCAGCTGTCAGTTATCCACAATACAATGTAAAGATCCTCTCAAGAAGCTTGGTCTTATCATTATCAAATTGACTGGCATGGGATGAAGAAGGATTGCACTATTCGGAATATTCCCAACGGATTTTGAGACATTTGCCTGAATGCTCATTGGATTAAATAACTGTGAACCATGTATATTAATAAATAATGAATTTCTAAAGCATTCCATCCTCAGAAAGCTGAGACTTCAGTCTATCTGAGGTCTTTTCCAATGCAAATTAACCAGATTGACATTTCTGGGCTATCATGCTACTAACAGCAAGTAAAAATACAGTCAAAACTTTTAAGGTAGTTGTGTAGCTTAAGGACACTTTCACATACAACTTGATTTTCTAAGCCAGAAAAAATTGCCACCTTGATTTCAGTTCAGTTCAGTTCAATTCAGTTGTTCAGTCATCTCCAACTCTTTGCAAACCCATGGACAGCAGCACACCAGGCCTCACCTATCCATCACCAACTCCCAGAGCTTGCTCAAACTCATGTCCATTGAGTTGGTGATGCAACCCAATCATCTCATCCTCTGTTGTCCCCTCTCCTCCCACCTTCGATCTTTCCCGGCATCAGGGTCTTTTCCAGTGAGTCAGTTCTTTGCATCAGGTGGCCAAAGTATTGGAGTTTCAGCTTCAGCTTTAGTCCTTCCAATGAATATTCAGGACTGATTACCTTTAGGATGGACTGGTTTGACTTCCTTGCAGTCCAAGGGACTCTCAAGAGTCTTTTTCAACACCACAGTTCAAGAGTAACAATTCATCAGGGCTCAGCTTTCTTTATAGTCCAGCTCTCACATCCATACAAGACTACTGGAAAAAACATGACATTGACTAGACATACTGGGTCAGTAATGTAACATCTCTGTTTTTTAATATGCTGTGTAGTTTGATCATAGCTCTTCTTCCAAGGAGCAAGCGTCTTTTAATTTCATGGCTGCAGTCACCATCTGCAGTGATTTTGGAGCCCCCAAAAATAAAGTCTGACACTATTTCCATTGTTTCCCCATCTATTTGCCATGAAGTGATGGGACCAGATGCCATGATCTTAGCTTTTTGAATGTTGAGCTTTAAGCCAACTTTTTCACTCTCCTCTTTCACTTTCATCAAGAGGTTCTTTAGTTTCTCTTCACTGTCTGCCATAAAGATGGTGTCATCTGCATATCTAAGATTATTGATATTTCTCCCAAATATCAATCTTTATTCCAGCTTGTGCTTCTTCTAGCCCAGCATTTCTCATGATATACTCTGCACATAAGTTAAATAAGCAGGGTGACAATATACAGCCTAGATGTACTCCTTTCCCAATTTGGAACCAGTCTGTTTTTCCATATCTGATTCTAACTGTTGCTTCTTAACCTGCAAACAGATTTCTCAGGAGGTAGGTAAGGTGGTCTGGTATTCCCATCTCTTGAAGAATTTTTGACAGTTTATTGTGATCCACACAGTCAAAGTCTTTGGCATAGTCAATAAAGCAGAAGTAGGTTTTTTTCTGGAACTCTCTTGCTTTTTTGATGATCCAACGGATGTTGGCAATTTGATCTCTGGTTCCTCTGCCTTTTCTAAATCCAGCTTGAACATCTGGAAGTTCACGGCTCATGTACTGTTGAAGCCTTGATTGGAGAATGTTGAGCATTACTTTGCTAGTGTGTGAGATGAGTGCAATTGTGCAGTAGTCTGAATATTCTTTGGCATTGCCCTTCTTTGGGATTAGAATGCCCTGTGACCATTGCTGAGTGTTCCAAATTCGCTGGCATATTGAGTGCAGCACTTTAACAACATCATATTTTAGGATTTGAAATAGCTCAACTGGAATTCCATCACCTCCACTAGCTTTGTTCATAGTGATGCTCCCTGAGGCCCATTTGTCTTCACATTCCAGGATGTCTGGCTCTAGGTGAGTGATCACACCATTGTAGTTATTTGGGTCATGAAGATCTTTTTTGTAGAGTTCTTCTGTGTATTCTTGCCACCTCTTCTTAATATCTTCTGCTTCTGTTAGGTCCATACCATTTCTGTCCTTTATTGTGCCCATTTTGGCATGAAATGTTCCGTTGATAACTCTGATTTTCTTGAGGAGATCTCTAGTCTTTCCCATTCTATTGTTTTGCTCTATTTCTTTGCATTGACAACTGAGGAAGGCTTTCTTATCTCTGCTTGCTATTCTTTGGAGCTCTGCATCCAAATGGGTATATCTTTGCTTTTCTCCTTTGCCTTTAGCTTCTCTTCTTTTGTCAGCTATTTGTAAGGCCTCCTCAGACAACCATTTTGCCTTTTTTCATTTCTTTCTCTTGGGGATGGTCTTGATCACTGCCTCCTGTACAATGTCAGGCACTCTGTCTATCAGATCTAATCCCTTGAATCTACTTGTCACTTCCACTGTATAATCGTAAGTGATTTGATTTAGGTCATACCTGATTGGTCTAGTGGTTTTCCCCACTTTCTTCACTTTAAGTCTGAATTTGGCAATAAGGAGTTCATCCTGTCAGCCATAGGCAGTTCCCAGCCTTGTTTTTGCTGGCTGTATAGAGGTTCTCCATCTTTGGCTGCAAAGAACGTAATCAGTCTGATTTCACTGTTGACCACGTGGTGATGTCCATGTGTAGAGTCTTCTCTCCTGTTGTTCTCTCCTGTTGCTATGAATAGTGCATTCTCTTGGCAGAGTTCTATTAGCCTTTGCACTACTTCATTCTGTACTCCAAGGCCAAATTTGCCTGTTACTCCAGATATCTCTTGACTTCCCACTTTTAAATTCTAGTCCCCTATGATGAAAAGGACATCTTTTTTGGGTTTTAGTTCTAGAAGGTCTTGTAGGTCTTTATAGAACCGTTCAACTTCAGCCTCTTCAGCATTACTGGTTTGGGCATAGTCTTGGATTACTGTGATATTGAATGATTTGTTTTGGAACGAACAGAGATCATTCTGTCATTTTGAGATTCACCCAAGTACTGCCTTTTGGACTCTTTTGTTGACTATGAGGGCTATTCCATTTCTTCTAAAGGATTCTTGCTCACAGTAGTCATCTGAATTAAATTTGCCCATTCAAGTCCATTTTAGTTCACTGATTCCTAAAATGCCACTGTTCACTCTTGCTGTCTCCTATTTGACCACTTCTAATTTACCTTGGTTTATGGACCTAACATTCCAGGTTCCTATATAATATTGTTCTTTATAGCACTGGACTTTACTTCCATCACCAGTCACATCCACAACTGGGTGTTGTTTTCACTTTGGCTCTGTCTTTCACTCTTCCTGGATTTATTTCTCCACTCTTCTCCAGTAGTATATTGGGCACCTATCAACTTGGGGGGTTTATCTTTCCATGTCCTATCTTTTTGCCTTTTCATACTGTTCATGGGGTTCTCAAGGCAAGAATACTGAAGTGGTGTGCCATTCCCTTCTCCCTTCTCCACCTTACTTTGGTGACAGGTAACTAAGATTTATGCTAGACTCTGTTAAATAGAAATTTAAATAACCAGATACCTACTTCCAGCATTGTTCAAATGTTCGTAACAAAGCCTACACCAGTCTATGTTCATACACCGTGTTCACCAGTCTATGTTCATCTGACTTCTCAAGATGCAGATTCTCAATCTTTGTTTGCTCTCCTGGTTCTGGTGAGAGTTAGTGGGGGTAGATTTTCAAACACCATCTTCTGTGTGGAGGAAATTCTTAAATAGTAATGCTATGTGCAATGCTAATTCTTTGGAAGGTTAAAAAAAACTCAGTGTGCCTTATATAACATGATCTATTTATACTCTGTCACTAAGGAGAGTCAGCTGCATTTATGTTTGGGGCGAACAGAACAATTTATTTGTACGTTCCCATCTAATTGGTCACTTCTGGTTTACCCAACTCACTGATAGCACTTAAGCATTTTTCAGATGTATTGATATGTTTGGAATGAAAGTATTTAACATAAGAATTAACATAAGGATTCCACAAACCGAGAAATTTAAGCATCAGGATTTCTGTACCTTCCTCTAGTATCAGTTAAAATAATAAATACCATTGGTGGATTTTATGCATGACAGTTACTAAGAGACTGTTACAGTCTTCATCCCAAATTGATGCTTTGAAACCTCCTCAGTATTTCCAACAACTGGTAGTGACGAGTAACACCCCTGTGAATTTTTAAGCCAATAAAATGCTCTTCAAGTGACTATAAAGCAAATCCTTGTATTGTGAGTATAATGTAAAATTCAGGAATCAAAGGAGGCAGACTCAGGTTTACCTGGCTTCTGAAACCAGAATCTGACTGTAACTCATAAGACTGTTAATGGTGTCACCTTCATTTACGTGTGAAACTCCCACGCATTATACATCAGTGCTATTGTATTACAGCCCTCTTTTCTCTGAGCTTCTCTTTATGCTTATATCTACTTCCACTCCTTATCCAATGTTTATTATATACTTTCTTCTGTTTTAATTTTCCTTATAATTATGAGCTTCTTATATGCTGCACTGTCTAGAGCATGTAAGGCTACATTTCATTGTCTTTACAACAATCTTCTCTGGTAGGACTATTACTATACCATTTCACAGATTTAGAAACTGAGGTTTGGAAAGTGAAGTAACTTGCCTGAGGTGATGCCACTTGTGTGTGATACCTGACTACCTGACTTAAGCTTCCATAGTCATCTTAACCTTCTTCCTTCCCTTCTGCTCCCCACCCACTACCGTGTAACAGCAGAACTCAGGTATTGGGAGCTGGAGATAAGAACCAAGAGAAGCCAGCGTCTACATAATGGAAGTCACTGACAGAATTAACAACAAACTATTGTAGAATTAGACTTTATTTCAGTGGTTCAGAACTTTTAACTTCTTTCTCAGAGATGCAAGTGAGCCACTGTTGTGTACACAAACAACATGGTTCTTCTCCTCTTAGCTGCAAGGGCAGTGCATCTCTTGGCACTCGCAAGGACCCTTGGAGTAAGCTTCTCACCACAATCAGCCATTTATCACACAAAGGAACATCTTTGAAGGTTTGCTGCTAAATCCTTCCAGTCCCTTTTTGTGTTGTTTTGTATCTCACTAATGGGCTTCAATTTAATCCAGTTTTATTTATCCTTGCTTATTTTATTACAGTTAAGAGATGTCATTTATAACCTCCCAAATTACATCCCTCTTTATATTCCAAAGCAAGGTGTAATGGAAAGCAGTCCACAATTCAAAAAAAAAATTAATTCAAAGAAAAAAGTCACTTTGAAGAATGGAAACAAACAAATGCAGAAAGAAATCAGCAAAGTCTACTGTCATCACCACACATTTTTAAAAGATATTGAATTATACATAATTTTGAATCTTCGAATTAGTAACCTAGGGGTAGCAGATAATTTTAAATTTACTGTATTTTTTTCAGCATAGAATAACACTCCAGGTTAATGTTTTTCTTATTGTTTCCTTTTGTACTTTCTTCTCCAAGCATATTTCTGTGTCTTTTGTAATACATACTTGCACCTCTCCTAGTTAGAGAAATGAAATAAAATAAGAAATAAAATAAATTAGACATGAACTAAATACTGCAAAGTTATTTAAATCATACAATTAAATATAACCCAGAGATTTTATCAGACTAAAAGAATAAATTTGCTAAAATAAATATATTCACCTTTTAAAACAGTCTGAAAAGTGGCAGATTTATAAGGCTGCAAAGACAAAAAGCTAGTTCTAAATTTTTTCATGTCAAATCCCATGCAGTCTTAAGACTTTCTCTATAGTATAAACATTATTTTAACTGCAGTGAGCCCAATAAGGAAATTATATGAAAAGGGGTGTGAAGAGTCAGGATATAAAGTATTTGCATAAATTTGCATCACTTACACATCCAGAAAAAATTCACTCACCAGCCAAATTTAGTTTAACAGATGAGAGCATTTTGATTCAGTCTCAAATTTCTGACTGCACCATTTGCTAAGGAGAATCCTGTATATCCTCTCTTATAAGTGCTTTTGCTGCTGCTTCTGCACACACCTCACAATCTACTGAATGCATTTTGGGGAAAGTATTTGCTTAATATCTATTTTCTTCTACTAATCTAGAAATTGTGAAGTGAAGTGTTAAGTTGCTAGTGTCTGAAACTCTTTGTGACCCCATGGATTATAAAGCCTCTTAGGCTTCCCTGTCCATGGGATTTCCCAGTCAAGGATACTGGAGGCTTGCCATTCCCTTCCTCAGGGCATCTTCCCAACCTGGGGATCGAACCCATATCACCTATATTGCTGTCGGATTCTTTACTGTCTGAGCCACCAGAGAAGCCCCAGTCTAGTACATTCCACAAGGGCAAAACCATTTTCAAGTTTTCCTTAGTACCTCCCAGAGCTCTTTTCAGTGCTGAGAGAACAGTCGGTGTTCAATAAATATTTTTAGATTGAATACAGTGGATATCTCTTTAAAATTCTCAGGAAAAACAAAAAGCAGATCATCCTCTAACCTAATTTCAAACTTTTGATTCCAGTGCTAATGCTGGTTGCTTGATGAGTCTGGCTTTCTCTGATGACTGGGCATAACATGGTTTGGACTAACTGGATTTGAGCAAGGGAATTAGAGTTACTCACTCATGGTGGATAATTTTGGCTCAGAATAGATTTTGAAACTGTTTAGGCAATGTTTAGGTTTGGCATATTAATATTAGATTAGCATTTTTAACGCTTCTATGAAAATGTTTTCAACTGTGATATGGATTGGGATTCAGTTTTGAGAATGCTTTGGTTCAGTTTCTAGTTAATTCACATTCAATTCTTAGTGATAACCTTAGTAATATACACATACACACACACACAACATGTTTGCTCGAAGATACATGCTGAAATACAGATATTAATATAGATATGTACATACATATATCCCTGTGTCTTCTATAAAGGTATGTATTCATGTGCACAATTCTGGTGCTTCGTGCCTGTCTCTTCTGGAGTGTGGTATTGTCAAAACAGTAAGAGGCAGAACTGGAGGACTTCTTTGTACACATGTTTATTGCTGCCTAATTCCCTCATATGTTACATAAAGACAGAGATGTTTAACTCAGTGAGATGTGGATTTCCTTTAAAAGCTTTAAAATTCTGGAAAAAAAAGTCTGTGTAGTCTATACACATATCTGTGAAAAATACACATCTACATCAAAATATGCTAAACAAAATTTCCCTATTCAAGTGATAAATACATAGCAATTTCCAGATATAAAAATACAGCAAATCCCATGCTACTTAGGAAATACATCATAGGTCTTAGAAGTTATATTATATCTAGGTATGTAGTATATTTCTTTCCAGGATCTTTTGTTAACTAAATTAATTTCTGATTTATAGAATCAGAAAAACATGTCTTCATTAATTTCTAATGTTTAACTTCACATGTAATCTCTGAGCCAAAGCTTACAATTGCCTAAATGGGCAATTTCCACTCTGTACTCCAGTTTCTAGCCACATCTAAATGTAGACTTCTTTGTGTGTCTCTTCCTTTACAAGTGAACAAAGATAATGAACAATGATTAAGTGATGTTCAGTTAATTAATACATATATTTTAGCCCTTTGTTTCATTTAACTATTTTCCTTCAAAGTCCTCTTCTTGAAGCTTGGCAGAGGAGCCAATTTCCTAACTTCTTTTTCTTCCTTTCTTATCAGCAAGTGTCTTTTCTAATTCAGAAATTCAAATGTGTTATGGTACTTGCTTGCTTTCAAACTTTCTGCCATTTTTCAAACTGTGCCTGGACATGGCCATAAGTATATGCTTCATAATATGTGAATCTCAGGAACCCCACTACCAATTTTAAGTCACCATCACCCACTGTGACCTCATTCCTTCTGAACTCACAGCATATGAACAACCCATGATACTCACTCAGTAATTAATCATGCCTGCCTTGAGACATTTCTGATGATGTATATTTAACATCACATAGTTATATAATTTGTCAGTATATCCAGGCCCAGCCGCCTCAGTTAAATTGCAAGCTCTTTGATGCAGATTCAACATCTGTCTTACAGAATGCATTGTAAACAAGGAGAATGTGTGCTGATTGATTATTTAATTGATTGACTATATCCATTTAGCTATGAAGGAATCAAGCAGCATGAATAATAGAAAGTTAAACATGTCTTCCCCAATCAGATTTTTCTTAAATATGTTAGTGTCTGGGAAGCAATTGTAAAAGCTCTCAGCAAAGTATCCACAGATGTCTTTCTCCTTGTCTGAATAGTCAAGAATAAAAGTAAAGTATGAAATGACATAGGAAAAACATTATGCTTTACTTCTTTAACTGACTTGCTATACTTCCAGTCCAAATCTTTCTGTGTTAAAGTTGCCATTTCCTGAAATGGTACCCAGCAAAGTTTAATAGCATGACTTCAATAATGGGAACAACTGCCGATTAAATTTGAGAAAAACTAGCATAAACCCAGCATTAGATACATTTCTTCCTCTTAGTACTTCATGAAACCTTTGATATTCTCATATTTCCAAAGGAGAGGGACAGAGAATACAGTACATCATTTTACCCAAATCTGTGTAAGCACTGATTTTTTAAAAGCACCTTAGGAAATCTGTGTGCCTTAGTGGTCACTTTTGGAAACCCTCAACTAGAGATTTCAGGTACATCTTACATAAATCATGCTGTTTGAAACTGGATTCTTGGTTGCAGAAAATCCTTTTTGTTGGATAAAAATCCAATACCAAGTTTGGTTATTCACTTATTTAATTCTTCTTTTACTGGTATACAGCACATCCTCAATCTTTCTCTTTCCTCTATGGCCATTTCCTCCCATTGTGTTACTGTATTGTGAAACTGTATTATTGCTTTTCTAAACTTTTAATGAACCAGCTTTTAAGAATCTGTATCAGTATGTTTTCTTCCACAATTTTGTGATGTCCTCTGCAGATAGCGTAAGCATGTATGCCTACCTGTGTTGGTTAACAGTCTTAAAGGCAGAAGATCTACATCAAAGTCCTACCCCACAGACATTATCTCTGTAATCTATGCCTCTTTGCTTCCTTTTTAAACAAATAATTTAATTTTTTAAATTTTAATAGAAGGATAATTGCTTTACCATATTGTGTTGGTTTCTGCCATACATCAGCGTGCATCAGCTATAGGTACACACATGTACCCTCCCTCCTAAAGCCCCCTCCCACCTCCCACCCCCTCTCACCCCTCTAAGCTGTCACAGAGCACCAGGTTTGAGGTCCCTGCATCATACAGCAAATTCCCACTAGCCATCTGTTTTACATATGGTAATGTGTGTGTTTCCTTCTACTCTCTCGATTCATCCAACCCTTTCCTTCCCTCACTGTGTCTACAAGTGTGTTCTCCATGTCTGTGTCTCTATGTTGCTTTTCTTTCTTAGCCCCAGTTTTACCCTCTGTACAAAGCTGGATGAAGATAAAAAATTATATGGGAGTTATTAATGAATTGTAAAATACTTTGCATGAAAGTGAAAGTGAAAGTTGCTCAGTTGTGTCCAACTCTTTGTGACCCCACGGACTCTATATAGTCCATGGAATTCTCCAGGCCCGAAAACTGGAGCGGGTAGCCTTTCCCTTCTTCAGGGGATCTTCCTAACCCATGGATTGAACCCAGATCTTCTGCATTGCAGGTGGATTCTTTACCACCTGAGCCACAGGGAAGCCCAAGAATACTTGAGTGGGTAGCCTATAGCTTCTCCAGTGGATCTTCCCAACCCAGGAAACAAACTAGGGTCTCCTGGATTGCAGGCAGATTCTTTACTAACTGAGCTATCAGAGAAGCCCAAGCAAGGTATTGTTTTTATGTCGTATTATAATTTTTTATTTTCTTCATATTTCGGTTTATGAGAAACTGTTAGTGGTTAAGTCTGGGGAGTAAAAGAGAAGGTGATAAGAAACACAAGGGAAGTATTTAATTATAACTCTTTGTGCCTTTAGAAATTTTACTATTTTATTCTAAAAATTTTTCTAAAGTATATAAAGAAGTAATATGAGCTCAAACCAAGTGTCATGAGAATATCTATTTCAAGTGACATGAGCCTAAAATAACTTAAATGTGAAACTTGCAAGGGCAGGGCTAAATATTGATCAACATGTTAATAGCCTATTTATTTGTTTTTAACTTAAGACTAAACAGTGCCATATCTGAAGGGAATGCACAGATGATCTCCCAAAGCATAGTTCTCATTCTTGTACATACATCTTTGATGGTGGAAGACAGTGTCCTCTCCATTTTCTTTTACAAATTTGACGAAACATTAATTATGGCTCTTGTTTGTACTATGAGAGCATCATTTTTTTAAGGAAACACTTGTGTTTCTCACATTCAGATGCTAATCAGTTGTGTCCTTTTTTGCCTTTGGATAAAAATCAAACAAAACATCCATTAGCAAATTATCCTCATTAGACTCTGAGGAAACTTTGAACAACACTTTCAGAGCCTCATGTAAATCATGGAATTAATATTGTAAAACTTCACTCTTACTACTGAAGGTTTTTATGGTAAGTGGTGTTTTCATTTACTGAGAGATGGCGTTTTCATCTTTCAGGTTAGAAACAGACCTTTTCTGCATGGTTTTTAAAAATCTTTTTAGAGAACTGTAGAAATGTCTTCCCTATTGCTTATGTCAAAAATAGGTTACATTTTATCCATGTTAATAACAAGAAAATTAACAAATAGATTTTTTCTATTTGAAGAAAATGTCTGTAGATCTGGATGAACTTCTGTTCATGTTCTTTTGTACATGCACTAGAATTGGGTCTGGGCTTCCCAGTTGGTGCTAATGGTAAAGAACCTGCCTGCCAGTGTAGGAGACATAAGAGACACGAGTTCGATCACTGGGTCAGAAAGATGGAGGAGGGCATGGCGACCTGCTCCAGTATTCTTCCTTGGAGAATTCCATTGACAGAAGAGCCTGGCAGGTAATAGTCCATAGGGTTGCAGAGTAGGATGTAACTGAAGCTACTGAGCAAGCAAGGAAGAATCAGGTATATCAAGAAATCTAGAACCCTTATACTTACTGTATCCTAGTAACAGTTTCTTCTTCCACTGCCTTTACCCTTTAATTACCCTTACCTTTTTCATTTCTATCAGTTTTGGAAGATGTTTGGTACCAAGGTGGTTCAAGTTTTACTATAATTTGAAAAGTGTTTTTTCAATATAAAGTGACTTTTATCTTCTGAGACGTTCAGAGACCTTGACTTTTCAAAGAAGAACTGAGATTTCTTAACTTTCAAAAAAAGTCATTCAAAATCCTCTTTATCCTAATTCAGGCTCATTACTGAACAACTGCAGAATTAATTTAACAAATATTTTTAATTTACAACTTTCCTCTTTCACATTCACCCTTATTCCTCCTTTTCTCTATCCCAAATCCATTTTGTGTCTAATACATAAGCTTCTTTGCTTATGTTGCCAATATTCTCCCCCAAATTTCCATGTCCTAACACCCCGTATGCTACTGCAGGATGAAACTGGAATATAAAATCTGTAAGGGTCCTCCAGAATTTGACCTTCCTGACCCCATTAGCATTTCTCTCCATTCCTGGTCTACTCAAGGACCTCTAACACGCCCCATCATTTTCTAATTTCACCTCTTCATTCCCATTTGCCCTTTATTCCACCTCTTTAATCTCTCCCTCTCCATATTCTCATGTTCCTGAGCCAGATCAGTCTTTCCTATGAAAGCAAATCACAGACCCTTTCTTCATTTCCTTCACCGGGTCAGACCTCTGTATTGCCTGTTTTCACTATATCCTGAGGTTTCTTCATAAAGTTGGCTCATATTAAAATTATTTATTAGTAAAATAATTAATGCTTATTTTCAGAAGAATAAAGACCATATTTTTCTTATTCACTTCTCTATGATGATGCCCAGTATAATGCTTGAGACACAGTGCCGATAAGCAAATGCTTATTAAATGAAAAAATATCTCTAATTGGAAATGGTTTATTACTTTTCTGAATCATATAAGATCACTCATATGCATTCATTATACATTCTGTAGTAGAGTAGTTATGTCATTTATCATTTCAATAAACACTTTGAGCTTTTTTCATTTGTTAAGAACTCTGAGAGAATCACAGTGAATCAAACATGGGCATGGCCTCTTATTTGCTTACAATTTAGCAGAGAAAATAAGTCTTTTAAATATTTCTAATACAGAATCAAAAATGACACATACTACAAAAAAGGTACAGACAAAGTATTGCATTGGAACTAAAGAGATTTGAGAAAATAACTCTACAATTAGAAAAGCATATTGAAATAAAATATGAAAAATGCACACATATACAGACTCTAAATATACCACTTTGCATACATACCATCATTCTAATTAAGTTGAAGAGTAGAGAATATATTTATGTAGTCTTATATCTCTGTATCTGTCCCAACAACTAGGATAGAATGTTTCAGGTACTGAGTGAGTGAGTGAGTAAAGTCGCTCAAGCGTGTCTGACCCTTTGCGACCCCAGGATCCTACCAGCGTCCTCTGTCCATGGGGTTTTCCAGGCAATAGTACTGGAGTGGATTACCATTTCCTTCTCCAGGGGATCTTCCTGACCCAAGGATCGAACCCTGGTCTCCCGCATTGTAGACAGACGCTTTACCGTCTGAGCCACCAGGGAAGTCCTGTTTCAGGTTCTAGATACTCATAATTATCATGTAAACATAAAATACAGATAAACTTGTCCTGATCAATAAGTTCAACAAGTATTTTTAGCATCTCCAATGTATTAGGTCTTAAGATTATGATAGATGAGATGAACTGTGCTCAGAATGTGTATATTGAATCATTCTATATGTTTACATAGATCAAAAGTAAAAGTAATATTTGTAATGAGACTTTTTTTTCTATGTCTTCTCTATCAGTTCAGTTCAGTTCAGTCGCTCAGTCGTATCCGACTCTTTGCGACCCCATGAATCGCAGCAGGCCAGGCCTCCCTGTCCATCACCAACTCCCGGAGGAGTTCACTCAGACTCATGTCCATTGAGTCAGTGATGCCATTCAGCCATCTCATCCTCTGTTGTCCCCTTCTCCTCCTGCCCCCAATCCCTCCCAGCATCAGAGTCTTTTTCAATGAGTCAACTCTTCGCATGAGGTGGCCAAAGTACTGGAGTTTCAGCTTTAGCATCAGTCCTTCCAAAGAAACCCCAGGGCTGATCTCCTTCAGAATGGACTGGTTGGATCTCCTTGCAGTCCAAGGGACTCTCAAGAGTCTTCTCCAAGACTACAGTTCCAAAGCATCAATTCTTTGGTGCTCAGCCTTCTTCACAGTCCAACTCTCACATCCATACATGACTACTGGAAAAACCATAGCCTTGACTAGATGGACCTTAGTCGGCAAAGTAATGTCTCTGCTTTTGAATATGCTATCTAGGTTGGTCATAACTTTTCTTCCAAGGAGTAAGCGTCTTTTAATTTCATGGCTGCAGTCACCATCTGCAATGATTTTGGAGCCCAAAAAGATAAAGTCTGACACTGTTTCCACTGTTTCCCCATCTATTTCCCATGAAGTGATGGGACCCGATGCCATGATCTTTGTTTTCTGAATGTATGAGTCAATTTTGAAGATGAAAGGAGACAGGAAAACTAAGTAAATTTTGTAAAATTTTAGAAGTTTTATTTATTTACCTTCCAAGTTATTTTTTTTATATTAATGGATACAAAAATATTCAGTGATTTTCCAAAATATATTCTTTGCAAATATAAACTAGTTTGTGCCAATGATTATTAAAGCAAAATAAAAAATATAATAAAAACTAACATAAGCAGAATAATTAGTATTACAGATACTTTTATCTATTAATCAGTATTAAAGCAGTATCTGTCTCTGATATTGTGATTCATAAGCCATTCTATGATTTGATATTGTGAGAAAAGATTTGAATTTAGGAGTCAATTCTCCTCAAACAAACAAAAAATCAATTCTGTCTGAAATGCATAGCAGAAATTAAAGACTTTTTCTTCTAGTAAGGGAAAATATTCTCTTTCAGCTCAAGATATTTCCTTGAACAAGTTGTTGTTTAACATTTCAGATCAAAATATATGTACAAATATCCAAAACTTGCTAACAAAAAACAGATTATAATTTTAGTCACTTACCACAGAAATTTTTCAGTATCCCTTTTTATAGTTGTAAGCATAAAAATAAAGAACCCATCTAGATTCTGTCCTAAAGGATTATAGCAATAAACTCTTTGCTTGAGACTCATTACCAGTGTAGCCCTCAGATTGGCAAGAGTGGAGAAGTAATTAGGAGCCAGTTCATAGAGGACACTATAAACCATGGTGAAAGGACCACACTTCATATTTGGATCACTGAACCATTGAAAGAATTTAACTAAGGTTTCCATGATCAAATTTGTGTTTTACAAAGATCAACATAGTTTCAATGTGAGGAATGGATAATAGAAGGCAAGACTGAGTCAAGTAGACCAACTTGGACATATTTGGAGCAATTCTAGACAGTGGAGCTTGAGAGGAGGATGGAGAGGTTGTAAGGCAGAGAGTTAGCAAAACTTGTGATGAAATTGTGTGTTATAAGGCTCAGAGAATGAAAGCAGTAGGCCAAGAATGACTCCTATTCTCGAGCAACTGCCTGTATAGATAGAGGGGCAAATGGTGAATATAGCCTATTACATAACACCTCTTTATATTAACATCCTTTATAGTATAATATAAATATCACTTACATCAAATAAAGTTTATGCAAAAGAATATTTAAATACTTTAAAATACCTTGAAATTCTATTAGTAATTTTATGTAATGGGAAAAAAAAACTATTTTATCTTGCTATGAAATTCATATATTTTGCACATAAGAACTTGTCAAGTTCACAGTTGTCTTGATGCTAACAAATGTGTTCCCCATTTTCTCTTTGAGTGCCAATTTGTATAGATTCAATACAAACTGTTCAAATTCTCTGTTCTTTTTTTTTTCTGAAATGTCTAAATTGCTTTTTATGTCATCCAGTGAATTTTACAATTTCAATTCTGGATGTTTCAGTTACAAAAGTCCCATTAGGTTCTACTTTATGACTTTACTCATATCTTCATTCTATTATTTTTTCTTTTAGATCTTTTAGTAGTATAAATTCCTTGATTGCTAGCTAATTCCACTATCTCAGTCACTTCTGGGTCTTTCTTACTGACTAATTTTTCTCCTGGCTATTGTTTCTCTTTTCTCCACTTTTTCACTTAATAACTTTATAGGAGTTGCTGCAAAATTTGAATATTACATTGTTACAATTGCATTTTGGTGTTTTCTTTATAGATTAATGCACTTTTTCCCTGGTTGACAGTAAGTTCCTTGCAGAACACCTGAATCCTTTTAAAACATGGTTTTCTGCTTTGCTAGAGTAGATCTATTTAGCAACTAAACAACAATTGTAGTCTTTACTGTAGGGCTAGTTAGACCCAAAGTCATGATATTCTGTGTTCTTTGCTTAATGGTATGAGTGTTCAATAAATACTTCTTACGGCTTCTTAGAACTTAAGTTCTCCTAGCCCTGAGTGAACTATGAGAATGTTTTGGTTTATAGCTTCCTAGTTATTTTGTGCCCCTGTTATGCCCAAGTCGCGAAATCTCCCAATGACCACCAGGGAGCTGGTATCCGATGCAAAAGCAAGAGAGTTTTTATTACCAAGCTCGAGCTGGGGCTCCCAGCGGCTAAGGAGAGGAGCCCCGAGTTTTGGGTTACACTGCTTATATAGGGAATATTCAGGTGAAAGGGTAACAAAGGGGGCGTTCAGGCTGAAGGACTACCCTCTTCTATAGGATTGTGTGTGGATTTCTGATTGTTTTTTTTTTTTAACTTCCACAGTAAATCATTACTTCCAAGGTAAATCACAAAGGTAAATCATTACTTCCAAGGTAAATCACAAATTCTTGAACTTAAAGTCAGGAGGTTTAACCTAAAGGCTGATTGGCTCGTGCACAGTGGGGCAAGTTTAGGCAATATCCAAAGTCTAAGTCTGTTTGCCCGGTACCTTTGCAAAATGGAGCTCTTTTACAAGATGGAGTAGCTTAGGCTCTTCACCCCTATGGACAGTCACCTGCCAGGCTCCTCTGTCCATGGGATTCTCCAGGCAATAATACTGGAGTAGGCTGTCATGACCTCCTCCAGGGGATCTTCCTGACCAAGGAAGATCGAACTGAAGTCTCCTGAGTCTACTGCAGTGCAGGCAGATTCTTTACTGCTGAGCCACTGGGGAGGACCAGTTATTTTGTGCCCAGTCTTTAACAGTTTCATTCAAGGAATGCATATTTTAGTTTTCAACAACAGACACATGGGGACCCCTTTGCAGATTTATGATAGATATACTGGGTAAGGGCATGTTGATGAGAAATCTTGCTGTTACCCTTCTTATTAATCCCACTGTATGTCTTGCTATTTTAAAATAAAAGTACAGTTGATTTACAACATTGTATTATTTTCAGATGTACAGCATTGTGATTCAGTATCATGCATATATCATTATCACAGATATAGAAAACCAACTTGTGGTTACTAAAAGGGAGAAGAAAGGGAAGAGAGACAAATTAGGCACACGGGCTTAATAGATATAAGCTATTATACATAAAATAGGTAAGCAACAAAGACATATTGTATAACACAGGGAATTATGGTCAAATCTTATAATATGGCTTACTGTTTTGAATAAAGTAACAACAGGTGTTTTTGCCAACTAAGGTCCATCTAGTCAAGGCTATGGTTTTTCCTGTGGTCATGTATGGATGTGAGAGTTGGACTGTGAAGAGGGCTGAGCGCCAAAGAATTGATGCTTTTGAACTGTGGTGTTGGAGAAGACTCTTGAGAGTCCCTTGGACTGCAAGGAGATCCAACCAGTCCATTCTGAAGGAGATCAGCCCTGGGGTTTCTTTGGAAGGAATGATGCTGAAGCTGAAACTCCAGTACTTTGGCCACCTCATGCGAAGAGTTGACTCATTGGAAAAGACTCTGATGCTGGGAGGGATTGGGGGCAGGAAGAGAAGGGGACAACAGAGGATGAGATGGCTAGATGGCATCACTGACTCAATGGATGTGAGTCTGAGTGAACTCTGGGAGTTGGTGATTGACAGGGAGGCCTGGCATACTGCGATTCACGGGGTCGCAAAGAATCAGACATGACTGAGCAACTGAACTGAACTGAGGTGTTTTAAGTTAAAAAAATGTGGTCCACTGGAGAAGGGAATGGCACACCACTTCAGTATTCTTGCCTTAAGAACCCCATGAACAGTATGAAAAGGCAAAAAGATAGGATACTGAAAGATGAACTCCCCAGGTTGGTAGGTGCCCAATATGCTACTGGAGATCAGTGGAGACATAACTTCAAAAAGAATGAAGAGACAGAGCCAAAGCAAAAACAACACCCAGTTATGGGTGTGACTGGTAATGGAAGCAAGGTCCAGTGCTGTAAAGAGTAATACTGCATAGGAACATGGAATGTTAGGTCCATGAATCAAGGCAAACTGGAAGTGGTCAAACAGGAGATGGCAAGCATGAACATCAACATTTTAGGAATCAGTGAAATAAAATGATGTGGAATGGGTGAATTTAACTCAGATGACCATTATATCTACTACTGTGGGCACAAATCCCTTACAAGAAATGGAGTAGCCTTCATAATCAACAAAAGAGTCCAAAAGGCAGTACTTGGATGCAATCTCAAAAACTTTAGAATGATCTCTGTTTGGTTCCAAGGCAAGCCATTCAATGTCATGGTAATCCAAGACCATGCTCTGATCAGTAAAGCTGAAGAAGCTGCAGTTGAACAGTTCTGTGAAGACTTACAAGACCTTCTAGAACTAATGCCCCAAAATTATGTCCTTTACATTATAGGGGACTGGAATGCAAAAGTAGGAAGTCAAGAAACACCTGGAATAACAGGTAAATTTGGCCTTGGAATACAGAATGAAGTAATGCAAAGTCTAATAGAGTTTTGCCAAGAGAATGCACTATTCATAGCAAACACCCTCTTCCAACAACACAGAAGACTCTACACATGGACATCACCAGATGGTCAACACTGAAATCAGACTGATTATATTCTTTGCAGCCAAAGATGGAGAAGCTCTATACAATCAGCAGAAACAAGACCGAGAGGTGACTGTGTCTCAGATCATGAACTCTTTATTGCCAAATTCAGACTTAAATTGAAGAAAGTGGGGAAAACCACTAGACCATTCAGGTATGACCTAAATTAAATCCCTTACGATTATACAGTGGAAGTGAGAAATAGATTTAAGAGACTAGATCTGATAGACAGAGTGCTTGATGAACTGTGGACAGATGTTCAAGACATTGTACAGGAGACAGGGATCAAGACCATCCTCAAGAAAAAAGAATGAAAAAAACAAAATGGCTGTCTAAGAAGGGCTTACAAATAGCTGTGAAAAGAAGAGAAGCTAAAGGCAACAGAGAAAAGGAATGATATACCCATTTGAATGCAGAGTTCCAAAGAATAGATAAGGAGAGATAAGAAAGGAGAGATAAGAAAGCCTTCCTCAGGGATCAGTACATAGAAATAAAGCAAAACAATAGAACAGGAAAGACTAGAAATCTCTTCAAGAAAATTAGAGATACCAAGGGAACATTTCATGCAAAGAGGGACTCAATAAAGGACAGAAATGGTATGGACCTAACAGAAGCAGAAGATATTAAGAAGTATCAAGAATACAAAAAGAACTGTACAAACAAGTTCACAACCCAGATAACAACAATGGTGTGATCACTCACCTAGAACCAGACATCCTGGAATGTGAAGTCAAGTGGGCCTTAGGAAGTGTCACTAGGAGCAAAGCTAGTGGAGGTGATAGAATTCCAATTGAGCTCTTTCAAATCCTAAAAGATGATGCTGTGAAAGTGCTGCACTCAATATGTCAGCAAATTTGGAAAACTCAGCAGTGGCCACAGGACTGGAAAAGGTCAGTTTTCATTCCAATCCCTAAGAAAGGCAATGCCAAAGAATGCTCAAACTACTGCACAATTGCAATCATCTCACATGCTGGTAAAGTAATGTTCAAAATTCTCCAAGACAGGCTTCACAATAACATGAACTGCGAACTTCCAGATGTTCAACCTGGTTTTAGAAAATGCAGAGGAACCAGAGATCAAATTGCCAACATCTGCTGGATCATCAAAAGAGGAAGAGAGTTCCAGAAAAGCATCGATTTCTGCTTTATTGACTATGCCAAGTCCTTTGACTGTGTGGATCACAATAAACTGTGGAAAACTTCTGAAAGAGATGGGAATAATTGACCACCTGACCTGCCTCTTGAGAAATGTGCATGCAGGTCAGGAAGCAACAGTTAGAACTGGACATGGAACAACAGACTGGCTCCAATTAGGAAAAGGAGTACATCAAGGCTGTATATTGTCACCCTGCTTATTTAACATATATATGCATAGTACATCATGAATAATGCTGGGCTGGATGAAGCACGAGATAGAATCAAGATTGCTGAGAGAAATATCAATAACCTCAGATATACAGATGACAGCACCCTTATGGCAGAAAGTGAAGAACTAAAGAGCCTCTTGATGAAAGTGAAAGAGGAGAGTGGAAAAGTTGGCTTAAAGCTCAACATTCAGAAAATGAAGATCATGGCATGTGGTCCCATCATTTCATGGCAAATAGATTGGGAAAAAGTGAAAACAGTGGCAGACTTTATATTTTGGGGCTCCAAAATCACTGCAGATGGTGACTGCAGCCATGAAATTAAAAGGTGCTTACTCTTTGGAAGGAAAGTTATGACCAACTGAGACATCATATTCAAAAGCAGAGACATTACTTTGTCAACAAAGGTCCATCTACTCAAGGATATGGTTTTTCCAGTAGTCATGTATGGATATAAGAGTTGGACTATAAAGAAAGCTGAATGCTGAAGAATTGATGCTTTTGAACTGTGGTGTTGGAGAAGACTCTTGAGAGTCCCTTGGACTGCAAGGAGATCCAACAAGTCCATCCTAAAGGAGATCAGTCCTGAGTGTTCATTGGAAGGACTGATGCTGAAGCTGAAACTCCAATACTTTGGCCACCTGATGCGAAATGCTTAGTCATTTGAAAAAACCATGATGCTGGGAAAGATTAAAGGCAGGAGGAGAAGGGGATGACAGTGGATGAGATGGTTGGTTGGCATCACCAACTCATAGGACATGAGTTTGGGTAAACTCCAGGAGTTGGTGATTGACAGAGAGGCCTAGAGTGCTACAGTCCATTTGTTTGCAAACAGTCAGACATGACTGAGTACTGAACTGAACCAAATAAACATTGATGTGTGAGATAATAATTTGTACAATATATGCACAAAAATACATTTAATTATATGTCACTGCTGCTGCTGCTAAGTTGCTCCAGTCATGTCCGATTATGTGCGACCCCATAGACAGCCCACCAGGCTCCCCCGTCCCTGGGATTCTCTAGGCAAGAATACTGAAGTGGGTTGCCATTTCCTCCTCCAATGCATGAAAGTGAAAAGTGAAAGTGAAGTCACTCAGTTTTGTCCAACTCGTAGAGACCCCATGGACTGCAGCCTACCAGGTTCCTCTGTCCATGGGATTTTCCAGGCATGTGTACTGGAGTGGGGTGCCATTGCTTTTTCCATACATATCACTATATATACAAAAATATATATAAGTTTTAGGATCTTGAGATATAACATTTCAGGTTGATTTTGAATGGAAAATTTAATAAAAAATAGAAATTTGTTAAACATGTGAGTTTTAAACACTAGCACTAATAAGTTCATCAAAACCACCCAGCCCTTTGCTGTGGCTAGTGTCATTGGACACTGGGTTGTGAATGTCCTCTCAGATTTAATTTTGTGTAATCTATATGGCCAGGACAGCCATCTAGAACCAAAAATGAGGATTCTATTCTGACAAACTATTGACAGTAACTATGAATCAACTCTGAAGGTCTGTGAGCAGAGAGGAATAATTATTTCTTCTTATAACTCCAAGCTTTCTCCTTGAGGTGTATTTTCTATTATTAGCAATTAAGGAGACTTAAGAATGTCACTAGAATTCTCCATCTCAGCACTGCACTTGGATGATTAAGCAGCCACAAGAGTTAGTAATGATCTGAATTTGCTTTTAATAGCAGCTGTGTTTAAATCACATCAGGGTGAAGTGGGTGTTAAAGAAGGTGGCAGTTACCTTACACTGCAGATTAACAGGTTGCAAAACATGGTCTCCTGTGCAAGGTGCAAAGTGCTGTTGCACATCATGATGTGTTTCCAAATCCTGTCTGACTCATTGCAGTTCCCCCAACAAGCGAACATCTTGAACACGCTGTAAAAAGTCCAGCTGACAAAACCACCTACCGTTCATAACATGGTAAAAATCATGGGTTTACCAGCCAGATTATCAAAATAACTAGTTATTAGTGATGTTTTTAATCTTGGCACTTTATTTATTAGTGGTGTTATATAGTTAGTTAAAAGCAAAAATAAAAAAAAATTGTCAGAAAAGTATTTGTTTATATCTTGGGAAAATCGGTTCATGTTAAACAGCTTGGATAGTAAGATTATATTCTTCATAGTTTAGGGGAAAAAATAAACACTTATCTATTGAACTGAAAGAATAGTTTTCCAACTTTAGAGCTCCCTGGTAAAGAGTTGGAAAACTGGCATGTCTCTTAGTAGTCATGAATGGAAACACGGGAAAAGCAGTTCACAAACATAATTATTTTGGGATAATTGTATACACTTTATTTTATAGGGTGCTTAGAATATACACGTAAGAATCATGATGCACTGAAGATAATGTGCTTTTACACTTACATAGAACATTTAAACATATATTTATGTAATATATGTATTTTTGTATACACATATAAAATATACGTATATTTGTATGCATAGGTAATAGTAAAGTATACAAGACTACCACAATGGATCTCATTTTAAGGGCTCAATATAATTATCTAGTCTAACATGTTCTGCAGTTTTCCTGAGTATATCTGTCTACCTGACTGTCTGTCTCTAGAACCTGAGCAAATCAATGGCCTAGAAACTTGAAGGATATAGTCATGTCTCCCAGAATATGTTAGTCTTCTCCACCACAGAACTACACATCTTTTTTCTCACTTCAAGAAGCTTTCTATTTGATAAGATTTCATCATTCTTAAATAAAAATTTTACATCTTTCTACCACGTGCAGTCATTTTTCTAGGTGCTAAGAAGAAGGTGATTAAAAAAAAAAAAAATCAGGCACAGTCCCTGCTCTCATGGAAGTTGTAGGCAGTAAAAGAACATATTAGTTAAAAAATCTGGCTCAGCTGGTAAAGAACCCACCCACACTGTGGGATCTGGGTTCAATCCTTGGGTTGGGAAGATCCCCTGGAGAAGAAAAAGGCTACCCATTCCAGTTTTCTGGCCTGGAGAATTCCATGGACTGTATAGTCCATGAGGTTGCAAAGAGTCAGACATGACTAAGTTACCTTGACTTCACTATGATAAGTACTCTGAAGGGCTGATAATTGGTCATGAGAGAATATAAAACAGGCAAATTTGCCTGGTCAAAGGCAGTCAGAAAACACTTTTCTTAAAAATTAAGGATTGATTTGAAACCTACGTAAAATAATGAATTAGACAAAGAGTAGACAAAAATGTTTCCAAGTACCAGGAACATACATCTGCAGTTTATTTTACTGAGTCTGAAATTAATGTCCTTCACATGGATTGAAAACTTATCCTTACAAAGGCAACATCTCTGTTGATTTCATTTTAATACAGTTTGCTACTGCTGCTGCTAAGTCGCTTCAATCGTGTCCAACTCTGTGTGACCCCATAGACGGCAGCCCACCAGGCTCCGCTGTCCCTGGGATTCTCCAAGCAAGAACACTGGAGTGGGTTGCCATTTCCTTCTCCAATGCATGAAAGTGAAAAGTGAAAGTGAAGCCGCTCAGTCGTGTCCGACCCTCAGCGACCCCATGGACTGCAGCCTTCCAGGCTCCTCCATCCCTGGGATTTTCCAGGCAAGAGTACTGGAGTGGGGTGCCATTGCTTTAATACAGTTTAAATAACTCTAAAAAACAACACAAAATAAAACTAAACCTCAATTTCATTCAAACGTGCATTTTTTCAAAAAAGCCAGTGTTGTTTGTTTTAAAGATGAAGTTAAATTTTGGAAATGATGTTTCATCTGGTGACTTGCATTTTATTTTTTATTTCTATTGATTTCAATTGCTTTTTTATGATAACGTTGAAAACATTAGTTCGGACAAGTAGCAAATTACATAAAAGCTGTTGGACATTGATACTTATGCATTAATGATTAACAGGATTCTAGAGGAATTCATGAGGGGATTAAATTCAAAGCATTTCATTTGTTCACAATATTGTCTTTGGCAAATTTCAGATCATCTATAATCTGAAATGTAGTTAAGGAAGAGAAATTCATAAATCAGCTTTAAAGTCATTTATCAATAATTAACCTTCAGAAAAATTTGACCCTGCTCCTATGAGCCAGATTTTACCTACGGGGAAATCAACAGGATTTGGCACTAAGAAGCATTTCCTCCAGCACAAGAAAGCCCAATTTTTTGTTGCCATCAATACTTCATTATACAATGGCAAATTCATTTAGTAGTAACCTTACGGTAGCACTTTGAGGTGGCTGAATGGATAATATTGAATAATAAAATGAATTTTATTCATATGAAGCATTTTACTAATTAATCAGAGTAATTAATAAACTGTTGTCAAACTATTCTTCAAGTTGAACGTTTTTTTTCTTAAGGTGGAACTTATGCCTGAATTTTATTCAAATATCATTAAGATTTTTTAAGTATTAAGCCATATGTTATCTGTATATTAGAACATTCTTTTGACAAAACTTTAATTGGTGACTTTTGAGCCAGTGGACAGATATGCAGATGACACCAGCCTTATGGCAGAAAGTGAAGAGGAGCTAAAAAGCCTCTTGATGAAAGTGAAAGAGGAGAGCAAAAAAGTTGGCTTAAAGCTCAACATTCAGAAAATGAAGATCATGGCATCCAGTCCCACCACTTCATGGGAAATAGATGGGGAAACAGTGGAAACAATGTCAGACTTTATTTTTTGGGGCTCCAAAATCACTGCAGATGGTGACTGCAGCCATGAAATTAAAAGATGCTTACTCCTTGGCAGAAAAGTTATGACCAACCTAGATAGTATACTCAAAAGCAGAGACATTACTTTGCCGACTAAGGTCCATCTAGTCAAGCCTATGGTTTTTCCTGTGGTCATGTATGGATGTGAGAGTCAGACTGTGAAGAAGGCTGAGCGCCAAGGAATTGATGCTTTTGAACTGTGGTGTTGGAGAAGACTCTTGAGAGTCCCTTGGACTGCACGGAGATCCAACCAGTGCATTCTGAAGGAGATCAGTCCTGGGATTTCTTTGGAAGGAATGATGCTAAAGCTGAAACTCCAGTACTTTGGCCACCTCATGCAAAGAGTTGACTCATTGGAAAAGACTCTGATGCTGGGAGGGATTGGGGGCAGGAGGAGAAGGGGATGACAGAGGATAAGATGGCTGGATGGCATCACTGACTCGATGGGCGTGAGTCTGAGTGAACTCCGGGAGATGGTAATGGACAGGGAGGCCTGGCGTGCTGCGATTCATGGGGTCGCAAAGAGTCGGACACGACTGAGCGACTGAACTGAACTGAACTGAACTGAGCCAGTGGACAAGAATTATTTGAAGATTGCTGGCAGTATCCTTTATTTCATCTGATGCCCATGGGTTACAATGGCAGAAGAACTTGTTGCAAGAGTAGCAAACCACATTTGTTGCCAAGATCCCAGATGGCCCATATTTTCTTTTTTTTTATTTTACAATATTGCATTGGTTTTGCCATACACCAACATGAATCCACCACGGGGGTACACGTGTTCCCCATCCTGAACCCCCTGCCCACCTCCCTCCCCATACCATCCCTCTGGGTCATCCCAGTGCACCAGTCCCAAGCATCCTGTATCCTGCATCAAACCTGGACTGGCGATTCATTTCATGTATGGTATTATACATGTTTCAATGGCATTCTCCCAAATCATCCCACCCTCTTCCTCTCCCACAGAGTCCAAAAGACTGTTCTGTACATCTGTGTCTCTTTTGCTGTCTCGCATACAGGGTTATCATTACCATCTTTCTAAATTCCATATATATGCATTAGTATACTGTATTGGTGTTTTTGTTTTTTTTTTTTCTGGCTTACTTCACTCTGTATAATCGGCTCCAGTTTCATCCACCTTCTTAGAACTGATTCAAATGTATTCTTTTTAATGGCTGAGTAATACTCCATAGTGTATATGGACCACAGCTTTCTTATCCATTCATCTGCTGATGGACATCTAGGTTGTTTCCATGTCCTGGCTATTATAAGCAGTGCTGCGATGAACATTGGGGTACACGTGTCTCTTTCAGTTCTGGTTTCCTCGGTGTGTATGCCCAGCAGTGGGATTGCTGGGGCATAAGGCAGTCCTATTTGCAGTTTTTTAAGGAATCTCCACACTGTTCTCCATAGTGGCTATACTAGTTTGCATTCCCACCAACAGTGTAAGAGGGTTCCCTTTTCTCCACACCCTCTTCAGCATTTATTGCTTGTAGACTTTTGGATCACAGCCATTCTGACTGGCATGAGATGGTACCTCATTGTGGTTTTGATTTGCATTTCTCTGATAATGAGTGATGTTGAGCATCTTTTCATGTGTTTGTTAGCCATCTGTATGTCTTCTTTGGAGAAATGTATGTTTAGTTCTTTGGCCCATTTTTTGATTGGGTTGTTTATTTTTCTGGAATTGAGCTGCAAGAGTTGCTTGTATATTTTTGAGGTTAGTTGTTTGTCAGTTGCTTCATTTGCTATTATTTTCTCCCATTCTGAAGGCTGTATTTTCACCTTGGTTATAGTTTCCTTTGTTGTGCAGAAGCTTTTAATTTTAATTAGATCCCATTTGTTTATTTTTGCTTTTATTTCCAATATTCTGTGAGGTGGGTCATAGAGGTTCCTGCTTTGATTTATGTCGGAGAGTGTTTTGCCTATGTTCTCCTATAGCAGTTTTATAGTTTCTGGTCTTACATTTAGATCTTTAATCCATTTTGAGTTTATTTTTGTGTATGGTGTTAGAAAGTGTTCTAGTTTCATTCTTTTACAAGTGGTTGACCAGTTTTCCCAGCACTACTTGTTAAAGAGATTGTCTTTTCTCCACTTTATATTCTTGCCTCTTTTGTCAAAGATAAGGTGTCCATAGGTGCATGGATTTATCTCTGGGCTTTTTATTTTGTTCCATTTTGTGCCAGTACCATACTGTCTTGATGACTGTGGCTTTGTAGTAGAGCCTGAAGTCAGGCAGGTTGATTCCTCCAGTTCCATCCTTCTTTCTCAAGGTTGCTTTGACTATCCGAGGTTTTTTGTATTTCCATACAAATTGTGAAATTATTTGTTCTAGCTCTGTGAAAAAGTGCTATTGGTAGCTTGATAGGGATTGCATTGAATCTATAGATTGCTTTGGGTAGTATACTCATTTTCAGTATATTGATTCTTCCAATCCATGAACATGGTATATTTCTCCATCTATTAGTGTCCTCTTTGATTTCTTTCACCAGTGTTTTATAGTTTTCAACATATAGAGCTTTAGTTTCTTTAGGTAGATATATTCCTAAACATTTTATTCTTTTCGTTGCAATGGTGAATGGAATTGTTTCCTTAATTTCTATTTCTATTTTCTCATTATTAGTGTATAAGAATGCTAGGGGTTTCTGTGTGTTGATTTTATATCCTGCAACTTTACTATATTCATTGATTAGCTCTAGTAATTTTCTGGTGGAGTCTTTAGGGTTTTCTACGTAGAGGATCATGTCATCTGCAAACAGTGAGAGTTTTACTTCTTCTTTTCAAATTTGGATTCCTTTTATTTCTTTTTCTGCTCTGATTGCTGTGGCCAAAACTTCCAAAATTATGTTGAATAGTACTGGTGAAAGTGGGCACCCTTGCCTTATTCCTGACTTTAGGTGAAATGCTTTCAGTTTTTCACCATTGAGGATAATGTTTTCTTACATTTACAACTATGCTTGGTCAAGAAACATTTTATCATATCAAAGATCTCAATTGCCTTTGCAGTTTCCAAAAGGAGTTTACAAAATTGGAGAATTTTTGATGTTATTAATGTGGATACAGTGCTGTGCTGTGCTCAATCACTCAGTCATGTCTGACTCTTTGTGACCCCATGAATTGTTGCCTGCCCGGCTCCTCTGTCTATGCAGATTCTCCCAGCAAGAATATTAGAATGGGTTGCTATGCCTCCCTCCAGGGGATCTTCCTGACCCAGGGATCAAACCAAGGTCTCCCACATTGCAGGCAGATTCTTTACCATCTGTGCCACCAGGGAAGTCCAAGAATACAGGAGAGGGTAGCCTACCCCTTCTCCAGGGGAACTTCCCAGTCCAGGAATCGAATCAGGGTCTCCTACATTGCAGACAGATTCTTCACTAGCTGAACCACCAGGGAAGCCCTATGGATACAATAAATCAAAAGTTGGTTGCAGTGAAAGTAGTAGTTTCTTTGTTGAATGATGAAAGAAAATGGTGGCATTGCAATTCCACTATATCTTGTGTCAAATTCTTAGACACAATGGATGTAACCATAAGAGGTTTGTTTCAATATTCTTTCTCTGCTCTATGTCACTGTACCTTCAGGCACCCATGATGGCTGTTATCTTGCTCTCTGTACATCCCCTGCTCTACCAGACCTAGCTTCATCTACAACCCACTCACATAACTGACATTCTTGTCCCCAACCCAGCTAGAGATTGTTCTGATCTTTAGGTCATCTCCACTGAGATAGCTTATGAAAGGGAAAGTGAGGTTTGTGCTCCTTTGCCAATTTCCCTACAGACTTCAATTCCCTCTATGACTGGTTACCTGCCTCTTCCTCCAGGAACAAAGCCTGCCTCCACATCCTGCCTGCCTTCTGCCACACACAGTGGAGTGTCACTCTAGGACCTTGCTTCAGACATGTAAGTTTCTCCATCCACTAAACCACTGATGTCTCTTTCCCTGACTCCAGGCGTTTTCTTTGGTCTAGAAGCTGTGCAAGTACAGGGCATGAACGTCTGCAGAATGCAGCTTAGCAATTGGCAGAGCAGCCTGGAGACTGAGGAGACTCTTGTGAAGGCTAAGATGTTGAGAAGTAAGGACTGGAAATGAAAAGTTGCAGGGGCTATTTTCCTGCATTCCATGTAGGGCCTGGAAGTTGCAAGGGTGGTCCTGGTGTGGCTCTCCGCTAGTCTGTGGGGCCGTGTGATGAATGGGAGCTGGCAGACACATAACTTACAGACATCCCTAAGGCTGCTGGGGAGATATTGGCCACTTTTCCAGTGAGGAAAAAAGAGGTAGCTGCAGTTTGGGCTGGCCTTTTCTTTTGGTATTAAGAAAGGCCACAGAGGCTGAGTTAACAGCCTAGGTAAAGGTTGGCTTGAATGCTGATTCTGGTTTCTGTGGAAGTGAGACATGTGAATATGCATGAATGGTATGTATCATCTTTTATTGTTATTTGTTGAAACTAAAAAAAAAAAATCCCTGAAAATGGCCATGATGGGAATCTTCTGACATTCTGAAACTAGTCTTTTTGCACTTTCAGTTAGAAGAAGTCAGCTTTCTAGAAGAAATTAGTATTTCTCTTTTGTGCTGTTGAGATGTAAATAATCTACCTGGGATCTCAGGAACTTTTATCTCTGATCCCTGAGAGTGAAGAAGAGAAGAAAAAACAAGGCCTTTTAAAATGCTTTAAAATACTATATATGTTTTGGGAATGTCTGTCTATAATCAGTTCAGTTCAGTTGCTCAGTCGTGTCCGACTCTTTGCGACCCCATGAATCACAGCATGCCAGGCCTCCCTGTCAATCACCAACTCCCAGAGTTCACTCAAACTCATGTGCATCGAATTGGTGATGCCATTCAGCCATCTCATTGGAGAAATACCAATAACTTCAGATATGCAGATGACACCACCCTTATGGCTGAAAGTGAAGAAGAACTAAAAAGCCTCTTGATGAAAGTGAAAGAGGAGAGTGAAAAAGTTGGCTTAAAGCTCAACATTCAGAAAACAAAGATCATGGCATATGGTCCCATCACTTCATGGGAAATAGATGGGGAAACAGTGGAAACAGTGTCAGACTTTATTTTGGGGGGCTCCAAAATCACTGCAGATGGTGACTGCAGCCATGAAATTAAAAGACGCTTACTCCTTGGAAGGAAAGTTATGACCAACCTAAATAGCATATTGAAAAGCAGAGACATTACTTTGCCCACAAAGGTCCATCTAGTCAAGGCTATGGTTTTTCCTGTGGTCATGTATGGATGTGAAAGTTGGACTGTGAAGCAAGCTGAGTGCTGAAGAATTAATGCAATTCTTAGATCTCCTTGGACTGCAAGGAGATCCAACCAGTCCATTCTGAAGGAGATCAGCCCTGGGATTTCTTTGGAAGGAATGATGCTGAAGCTGAAACTCCAGTACTTTGGCCACCTCATGCAAAGAGTTGACTCATTGGAAAAGACTCTGATGCTGGGAGGGATTGGGGGCAGGAGGAGAAAGGGATGACTGAGGATGAGATGGCTGGATAGCATCACCAACTCAATGGACATGAGTCTGAGTGAACTCCGGGAGATGGTGATGAACAGGGAGGCCTGGCATGCTGCGATTCATGGGGTCGCAAACAGTCAGACACAACTGAGCGACTGAACTGAACTGAACACAACTAAAGAGAAGGCAATGGCACCCCACTCCAGTACTCTTGCCTGAAAAATCCCTTGGACGGAGGAGCCTGGAAGGCTGCAGTCCATTGGGTCGCTTAGGATCAGACACGACTGAGCGACTTCACTTTCACTTTTCACTTTCCATTTTCATGCATTGGAGAAGGAAATGGAAACCCACTCCAGTGTTCCTGCCTGGAGAATCCCAGGGACAGGGGAGCCTGGTGGGCTGCCGTCTATGGGGTTGCACAGAGTTGACACGACTGAAGCGACTTAGCAGCAGCAGCAACACAACTAAACTAAGTTAAGTGAAGAAGATTCATTGACTATCTGGGTCATTTCAAAGAGGATAAAATATTGGAACATTAATATCTGGATGGTTAATGATTTTTATGGCTTTTGTCTAGAACATTTCTAGTTTTAATCTGTGTTTTCTAGATAGAGGGAAGCCCTTCCTTCAAGCTACTTATGACTTATAGCAATTTGGTAAACTACACCTATGAGTAGAATTGAAATCTTTTTCTTTTCTTTCTTCTTAGTCTCAGAAATTGAAGACTCTTAGGTTCTGAGCAGCCTTATCGTGGGGACAGGAAAGACCATCTCCTGGCATGTGTGGCAATCTCAATATTTTGGGGACCTCAAGAAGAGAGAAATCCTCCAAGGCAGAGCCTGATGGCAGGTCTTTGGCATGGCTCTCCTGTCCTTGAGTGGCCTTTGAGGAATTCAGTCTCAGATTTCCTCTGAGGAATTCTACCACAGCCAGTTTGGAGAAGCCTATATAGTCAACTTACCAGACTTATTTTCCAAACAAATTAGTCTTGAATTGACTATGTTTGGTGGAGATGAGGGTAATTTTAGACAGAAAAGTCTATTTCAGCAGATATTAAATTATATTCTTGCTAATTGAGGTCTATATTTATGAAAGCTATTGTGTTAGCCTCTCTTTTGCCCTGATGTTCAGGAGGAAAAGAAAATTATCTAGTGAAGTTGTCACAGAGTAGAACTACTCATGATGTATAACTGCTTGCTTTAAGTATGCTGCTAAAAGCATGTGTACAGTGGGTATGTAACAGTTCAGTATAAGGGATAAAATGAATAACCTCTAAAATGTTTCCCCATCAACATTGAAGCTTATTCACAATATCTGATCAGCTTTCCCCCAACATAGCTAACTAGGGAAATATAAAGGAGGCCTAGCACAGCAAGAAGGACACAATCCAGACTCAGGGCAGACAGGCAACTTTCACTGTGACTTCAATGTTTATATACTTTGGCCTATGGAAAGGGGAAATGAAGGAAAAATCTTCACATGTGGAGGTATGGGGAAGTCATTCCAGCTTCAGTTCAGTTCAGTTCAGTTCAGTTGCTCAGTTGTGTCCGACTCTAATTTAAACTTTATTCACCAGAGTGGTCTGGTTTGTGGCCTATCGACTGTGCATTGTACATTTCTCTGGCCATTGTGGAGGGGTGTGCCTTCTCAGTCGCTAGGTCATGTCCCACTCTGCAGTTTTATGGACTGTAGCCTGCCAGCCTCCTCTGTCCGTGGAATTTTCCCGGCAAGAATACTGGTGTGGGGTACCATTTCCTCCTCCAGGGGATCTTCCTGACCCAGGGATCAAACTAGCATCTTCTATGTCTCTAGCATTGGCAGGGAGATTCCCTACCACTTAGCCACCTGAGAAGCCGTTGTGGAGGGAATGCATCTCAAAGTCAAACTGGAGTAACCTGTGGTTCAGACATCCGAGGTAAAACTCGGGGGCCTTTGGAGACATGATTTTGAATATGTTCCTGTTATTACTGAAAACTTGAGTTTCTGGACTGTATGGCATACCAGGACAAAGACTACAGGCAGTGTGATATCTCAAAATGCACGTACTGCTTTTATTTAGTTTAATGGACATGATCTCCCTGTGTTGAACCTGTTAGATGCCTTACATTTCACCTCTAGCCTGAGTGAAGAAAACCTCCTCAAGGACTGGGAAGCAACCATGGCCTTATTGCAAAATGAGTCTAATTGTGGGGTCCACAGCAAGACGCCATTGTCATCCTCTGTACTTCCGTTGAAATTGATCCAGCTAATGTGACTATGTGGGAATGATGAACAATGGAGGACATAGATTCTCACCATCTTCCTGTCCCACGTGTATATTAGAAGGACCCCCTTCAATAAATGCCACTCTACAACTGACTGCCCATGAGTACCCCAGAGCTATGCTGTATAGAATGGAATAGACTGACTTCTGGACACACCAGTCCAACTAGTGGGCTTAACTGTTTTATTTGGAAAGACCTAAAGGAATTCACTCCTAATAGCACCCAATATAACCTGGGTGTCAGACTTATGGTGACAGCTGACTCCTTCCTAGACTACCAGAATGTTTCTTCTAGAACTAGGGCCTTCCCCTCCCCATGGGTGGCTCTGGGTTTGTGAAAACCACAGTTTATCAAGAAGCTGCTGCCACTGACTCCCTCTCCATTGACCTGCTGAGTGCTTGGCTCCCAAATTTGCCCACATCCTGGTGACTCACTGTTCGGTTCTTCTAGGTATCTTACTCTTGATATTATTTAGCTTCTGGTGTCTGTGTTGTATTTGATGTATCTGTTTGCAGTGCCCTTCTATGTACCCGATCCCAGGGATGTCTCAGAAGAGGGCCAGGCCAAGATTGTAAGGGTCATGCAAGACACATGGGGGTGGAGCGTGTGATCAGGCCTCCCAAGATGGCTGTTCTCTTGCTCTCTATACATCCCCTGCTTGACCAGTCCCTGCTTCACCTACACCTACTCACATGACTGACCTTCCTACGTATTGCCCCCTGCCCCATCCAGTGTTTTTCCTAACTTTTAAATTAGAAAATCTCCACCTGATGATAGCTTAACAAAGAGGGAGTGAGAGTTGTGCTCTTCTGCTCTTTTCCCTGGTAACGCATGAACCAACCTGCAGTCAATTCCTCCTGTAACTAACTGGTAATTTTCCCCTTCCCCGTGGAGTAAGGACCGCAGCTAGTCATGTCCTGCTCACTTCTGCTGCGTATGGTGGGTTGTTGCCCCAGGACTTTGCTTCAGACATGTAAGATCTTCCATCCCATCCATTAAACCATTGATGTCTGTTGCTGACTCTGAGCTCTTTCTTCAATCTTGAAGTTGGGCAAGTACAAGCCTTGTAGGCCTATGGGGTGCAGTCCAACAGCCACAAGCTAAATGAATCCATATGTCCACTTAATGAATCCACTAAATGAATCCACCTTAGTCCACTGAAGTTCCACCTGTTAGAACTCCTACTTTGACAAAACAATAAGCAGTGCAGCGTAATTAAAGTCAAAGCTTTTCAGCTGGGGCAAACCCAGATTTTAGTTAATTTCCAGAAATTTCAGACTATCTGTCTCTTCAGAAATAATTTATAAGCATGGGAAAATGCCAAGTGCGCCTTCAACTTTTATTCCTGCAGGTTCCTGTTGTCTAGAGATTTGCTACATCTTCCATATCTTATGTGGGTATCTTATGTATGTATCTTTCTTGTCTTATGTGTTTTTATTAGTCAAGTTTCTCTAACGGAACAGACCCTAACATATAATTATATATATTACACATGATAATATATAATACCTTATATTTATACTTGTGTATACTTACATAATGGAGAAGACAATGGCACCCCACTCCAGTACTCTTGCCTGGAAAATCCCATGGACAGAGGAGCCTGGTAGGCTGCAGTCCATGGGGTCGCTAAGAGTCGGACACGACTGAACGACTTCACTTTCACTTGTCACTTTCATGCATTGGAGAAGGAAATGGAAACCCACTCCAGTGTTCTTGCCCGGAGAATCCCAGGGACAGGGGAGCCTGGTGGGCTACCGTCTATGGGGTCGCACAGAGTCAGGCACGACTGAAGCAACTTAGCAGCATACTTATATAAAGAGATTTATTATAATGAAGCAGCTCATGTGACTATGAAGGCTGAGAAGTCTTATCTGTAGTTTCAAAGCTGGATATTCAGAAATGTCAGAGTTTGCTGATCTGAAAAGCTGACAGCCAGTGGTATAGACTCCTGTCTGGGTGTGAAGGCCTGAGAATCAGGAGTGCAAGGGAAGAAGAAGGTTGATGTCTAGGCTCATGTGGTCAGGCAGAAAGTGATTTCAACCTTCCTTCCTTCTTCTTGTTCTCTTCAGGCCTCAAGAAGCTTATATGATGCCCAACCACATTGGGGAGAGCAATCTACTTTACTTTGTCTACCAATTCAAAAACAAGTCTCTTTTGGAAACACTGTCACAGCCAAACCTGAAAATAATATTTAACTAGATAGCTGGACATCCTGTGATCCAGTCAAGTTCATTTGTAAAACTATCAGTGTCCCTTTACATTCAGCAGGCAAATTTAAAACAAAGTATATACAATTTATCCATACTTGGTTTTCTGTCAGTATCTACCTTAAATAAGACTCAAACAAACAAAATCATAATCATAATGGTAAAGTGTCCTTTTTCGATTCTATGCAAGTGTAATGGTATGGGTGTTCATACCATGTAAGTAATGACTATTGTGCATTATGTCAGTTGCTCTGTACGTATCTGGCAAGAAAGGAAACCATAATGACATAAGTTTACATAATTATTAGTTGCTCACAAAGAAAATTCTCTGACAGAAAGGAAAAGAAAGCAGGCAAAAATCACCCCTACGTAATTACACCCTAAAATCCATTTATGTTGACACAGTTGCAGATATATTGGTATCTAGGTCCCATTCTTTCAGAGAAACAGATATCATCAGCTTGAAATTAAAATAAGTCCCTAAGGATAATTTAATATAATCAATGGTATTTTCCGAATGTAGTAGTTGTTTCCCTGTGGTATTTGTAACTGTCTCCTCTGGACATTCTGCTGACATATTTAGCCTTAATTGTCTAAGTAAACATATTTGTGAAATGTCTTATTATCAAATTAATTATTATTGTTGTCAGTGATGTGCCAAGCATTGTACAAATTGCTTTGTCAGTCTCTCTCTCTCTCTCTCATTCTCTCGCTCACTCTCTCTGTCTGTATATGTGTATATATATATATATTCAAAGTTCAAACCTGAATTGCTTTCTAAACTGGTCCCTTTACAAAAATTAGTCAGTGATTTTGTGACTGAATTAGGAAAACCTATCTTTGTTAAAGTAACCCAGATAATTCAATCCACTAGAAAATTCACTTTTTAAAATTTTAACTGAGGATTTAATTTTTTTTACTAGACCAGAAAAACAACTTTAATTTTTATAGTTTTAAGGAGGTTTCCAAAATCTACTAGTAAATTGAAATGTATCAGTTTAATCATAATTATCAATTATTATGTATCATAGTCTAATTACTGTATGTATAGATGTTATATATTTTAAATATATATTTCATTTTATCTTCTCAATGATACTATAAGGTAGATATCTAGAATTACAGAGTCCTAAAGTTGGAGGTGGTATTATACGTCTTCAGTCATCCTCTTCATGAAGGATCATGTCTTTTGATGTGTGTGCAACTCATTCAAAACCTAAAATCGTGTTATCCTTTTCTATACAAAAGAACTTATATTTGTAGATACAAACTGTCTCTTTTTAGTATTTGCTTCACTAAGATGAGTGCATCCAGGTCCTTTGGGGTTCTTTTTTTTTTTTTTTTTAATTTTTACTTTACAATTCTGTATTGGTTTTGGCATAGATTGACATGCAATACATTTATTCTAGAGTTTTCACCATCTCAGATGCTCTCATATGTACATATCTGAATGTATTGCTATCTTTTTAATCATGGAGCCCCAAATATTCTGTACATCACTTTCTCTGAAACTATTTGGTAGACTGGGATCAGAAAAAAAGTGAAACCATTACTTAAAAATTTATTTCACTCAGGGAATTCTTGTCTCAAACTAGTTAAACTGCATTTCCAGTCACTTACTTCTTCACTTAAAGAGTAAAATCCCTATTTTTAATTCTTTTCTGCAAAGCTCCAGCTAAATATGCATCCTGTCATCTCCTCTGAACTCATCTTTCTTGATTATAACATTTTAGTATTCATCTTCTCCAGTAAAAAGAAAAACAAGCCAACCCTGAAAGAGCCTCTCTTTTCTCTCATTTTTTCCGTCCTTGGAGATGGAATACTGCTTCAGTGGCTCATTAAAATGCATATACTTCTCCTGACTGTTCAGGATTCCCTGATCATCCTGAGCCTGGTCATCACCTGCCAAGTAAATTCTCTCTGTGTGTCCCTGGGAAACTCTCCATTATTTCCACAGGATCAGGTTTTTCCTATCGTTCCCAATCATTCTTCCATTTTCTTGAAAAAAAAAATAAATAAGCTCTTCCCCTTGGCATTTCTTTGTGATCAAACCCATGTTTTGTTATCAGAGAAAACCAGGCAAAGCATCCTGTATTAATCTAAGGTGTCTATAACGGCTTAATATTAAAACAGTTTACATTGTTCAGGCCAGGTGGAACACTTTGGAAAGCGTTCCCTTTCTACATGCTCCCTTCACATGTTATAGTTGCCCAGATATATAAAATGAGCTCCTGGCTTTTTGTGTCTATCATGAATTTTTTTTCATTAGTAGAACTCAATGTTTTCCAAACAGCAGATTGACCCCTCTAACTGGTCATTATAGTAACTTAATGGATTCTAAGCAATTTTTTAAATGAAATAGAAACAAAAAAGCATTTGTGAATGCAGCAGACACAGTAAAAGTAAGTGTATATGTATCTGCAAGTGTACACTGGGTTGTGATATCAGATGGATTTTTTATAGTTATCACAGACAAAATGTTTCAAAGCCACCAATTTAGCTGATTTCTTTGGAACACCCCTATTAATTGTGCTTCTCTCTCTTGCTTTTAAGTTTTATAGTTCTTATAAGGATCTTGATTATCCTCTGTGTTTCAAAGTTAGACACTTGGGAAATAAAAGAGCAAGATGCTGAGATACCTTCTGTCGAGTATTCTGAAGTGTATGTGATTCCAGAAATTCTAAATTCCACATTCCTCCTTTCCTGCTCTTTTCTGAGGTGAAGCAGTTTCTGGAGATTCTTATAAACCTGTTTCAAAATGTACTCCTATGAGATAAGTAGAAGACAACATGTTGCTCACTTTGGTACAGAATTGGCTTCATAAGAATAATACATGCATCTAAGTTTCCAATGAAAGACTTGCTGTCATTTCTTCAAGCTCTCTGGTTTCTTCTGGAGACCACTACTCTAAGCAAGAGTCTATGAACACATGGTTTCATTTAAGAATGGGAATATTGAGTTCACTGGGAAACAAAACCACCTAATTACAGTCAGAGGCTACTCTTCTGCACTTTGAATTCACCCTTCTCTTTACACAGAATCTGTGTGTAAATTTATCACAAAGTGCTTTGTAATGTAATGACTTGATGAGAAAATGACATCCTCCCATATCAAGTGACCTGACAGAGTAGCTCTTTTCCTACTTTATATGCCTATATGATTCTCATATCATCACATTTTAGCATGTAACGCTTTAGCATAACATTCAACGCTAGAGTAGAATTTCTTCAAAAAGTGTCCTGTGGGGAACAAAGGACAAAACCATGACCTTTTCTTACTAAAAGCCTAAGTGCTGGATTTTCAAATGAAAATGGGTAATGATTGTGCTGTCTATTCATGTTAGAATACATGATTCATTTTCCTACATAGTGTGTACTTAGCATAAAATGGATTCAAGGACTCTGGGGTCCTTGGTATTTATTAGTGATTTCTCTTGCAAAATCTGTTGTCCTGAAGAGACACACTCCATTTAGAAATTTGGATTCAGCAAAGTTAAATTCTCTGCTTTTCAGAGTATCACACATCTTATTTTTAGTAAGAGAGGCTAATCTGTGTGATTATCTCCTTCCTCCCCTTCTCCCTCCCACCCTCTCTCATCCTCAGTACCAACCTTGGAATTACTCTCTATCACTTACCAGTGTGTTAAGATGCCTCTCACATTTGAAGAGCTGTTAGGAGCTGCAGAGAGGAAAGAAATAGGTGTAGACGGGGAGAGCGCAGTGTGAAGATTCTATAGAAAAGTTGTTGCTTACAGGAAACTCAGAAATAATGAGTTTGATAAACTCTAGCCCAGATCTGGCTCCCTCTAAACAAAAATAAGTCAATATTGGGAAAAATCTCATAAAACAAACGTTCTTATACTATGAGCTTCTGATGGCTGACCGGCTAAAATTAGTCTCCCCCTGCTACTGCTAAGTCATTCAGTCATGTCCGACTCTGTGCGACCCCATAGACGGCAGCCCACCAGGCTCCCCCAGAGAGGTCTTTGGGTGGTGCTCACTTCTCTTCAGGAATAGGTCATCTACTATGACCTCTGAGTTCTATCGCCCTGCTGCTGCTGCTGTGTGTTGACCCTTAGGAATGAACTGATCTGCAGCATTTAGTAAGCATTTCACTACTCCCCACCATGAGCTCAGTGGAGGAGATCCCTGTTTCCACTTTTCAACTCCATCCAAACGTAAAGAGATCTTTCTTTCCATGAACTTATTGTTGTAAGCCCAGAGTCTCCTTTCTCATGAAAGGTAGAGAAAGGTGCCTTTCATTTACTGAAAGGTAGAGATAAGGGACTGAAAGATAGTGATAAGGAGATACTGGAGTGGGTTGCCATTCCCTTCTCCAAGGAATCTACCCTATTCAAGGATGGAATGCAGTCTCCTGTACTGCAGGCCTGTTTAACATCTGAGCCACCAGGGAAGACCAGAGATAGGGGAGGGACTTGCTCCCTGGACATTCATTTTTCTGCTATAAGACTGACCTCAAGATATTTGCCAAGGAAACATTTCATTCCTTTTAAGAAAATCTCACTTCTATCCGTAATCATTCATGTAATTTTCTGACATTAGTACTTCAACTGAACTTATTATTTAATCAGGCTTAAATAAAATTGCCTATGGAACATCAAGTGTACAATTTATGTAGAACAAAATAAGCTAATCCCAATTCCTTTTCAACGTCTTTATATCAAGCTTACAAATACTTGGAGGCTCTTGATTCACTGTGGTTCACTCAGCAGGAGTCCACTATTATGGAATTTATGGGCACTGAAGAGTAGTTGGTTTGATGTTTGCTTGTTTGTTTGTTCTCCAAACCATGAGAAACAGATGTTTGAATCCAAAAGTTAGAAATGCTCTGTAAGAGATATTAGTATGATAGATAGCTTTATCTGAGCCCTTTTGAAACAAACTCATACTTCCTTATATAAAATTTTCACCTACTTGTTTAGGCAGATTTTCAACAATTGGTCTCTTGACAACATTTTTAAGTTTAGCTGAATTTTGCTTGCTGAAAAATATCAAATTTTTAACATTTAATAATTTTAAGTGGAAATAATGTCCAGGCAATATTTCTAAAATGAATTACTCAGGATTCTCATTGTGATTTTTCTCAACCTAGGAAATCAATGAACTAACTCCTAGGATTTACAAGGAATTATGGATTCTTATCAACTATGAACTTCATGTGTTGTGAAGAATCGAAGAAATAGCAGAGATTAATGGAACCCCCAGGAAATCCAACAAGTACATTTTAACCAATAAATTCATATGAACCCTTATGAAGTAGCTAGGATAATTGATTTAATATTGATTTTCATTTCCTTACTCTAAAAAAAAGTATAGAAAATGCTTGAGAACATCCAAAAGGAAAAAAAAAGAGCAAAAAAACTGTCACTGACTATATACATGCATTGTTTTTGCTAAGTCATGCTAAATCAGTCCTACTCCTTGTGAGCCCATGAACTGCAGCATGCTGGGCTTGCCTATCCTTCACTATCTCCTGGAGTCTGCTCAAATTCATGTCCATTGAGTCGGAGATGACATCCAACCATCTCATCCTCTGTCACCCCCTTCTCCTTCTGCTCTCACTCTTTCCCATCATCAGGGTCTTTTCCAATGAGCCGGCTGTTTACATCAGTGGCCACATCAGTGTACTGGAGATTTAGCATCTGTCCTTCCAATGAATATTTAGGGTTAATTTCCTGTAGGGCTTCCCTTGTGGTTCAGCTGGCAAAAAATCCTCCTGCAATGCAGGAGACCTGGGTTCGATCCCTGGGTTGGGAAGATCCCCTGGAGAAGGGAAAGGCTAGCCACTCCAGTTTTCTGACCTAGAGAATTCAGTCCATGGAGTTGCAAAGAGTTGGACGCGACTTTCACTTTCACTTTTCCTGTAGGATTGACTAGTTTGATTTCCTTGCAGTCCAAGGGACTCTCAAGAGTCTTCTCCAGCACCACAAAAGTTCAAAAGTATTAATTTTTTAGTGCTCAACTTTCTTTATGGTAGAACTTTCACATCTGTATAGGACTACAGGAAAAACCATAGCTTTGACTATATGGACCTTGTCAACAAAGTGATGTGAGGTCTCTCCTTTTTAATATGCTATCTAGGTTTGTCATAGTTTTTCTCCAAGGATCAAGTGTCTTTTAACTTCATGGCTGCAGTCACCATCTGCAGTGATTTTGGAGCCTGACAAAATAAAATCTGTCACTACATAAACACATAATATTTTTGTGGGAGAGGGTTCTTGTCTTTTATATTGGCTATTATGTGTAAGTTAGTACAAACTCTCAGCAAAAAAATTGGCAGTTATTAAAATGTTAGCATATATCACACCTTTTCAACCAGCAGATGTATATCTAAAATATATCCAAAAGAAACCATCATGGTTATGTGTAAAACTCTAGTAACAAGAAGAATTTAGCATTTGTAATTTCCATGAGAGCAGAACATATATCAGTTTTGTTTACCAGTGTATCTTCAGTGCCTTACATGGTACCTAACAAACACTCGGCTGACAGACAACCTACATTTCATCTATGTGTAAATGGACAAATAAATTAATGACTTCAAATAAATGATTTATTCAGGATTGATAGCATTAAATGTTGAGAATATTAGTGAATGAAAGAGTCAAAGTAAAGGAAATCATGGTTAAAATATAACAAACATTTTTCAAACAAAAATGAGATATTGTAACATATATCTAATAGAAATTCTAAAAAGAGAGAACAGAGGTAATAAGATAAAAAACTAAAGCCAATATTTAAGGAGATAATAGTTATGATTATCCAAAATTGATGAAAAAACAAGAAAGGATTAATAAAAAATAATTCACACAAAGACATAACATAGTAAATCTTTAGAAAAACAAAATCAATTAGCAAAATCATGAAAGCATCAGAAAGATAAAAAATGCACACTTCCTTTAGAGTACTAAAAATACAACAGGAGAAAAGACATATATACAAAAAGAGTATATGATTTTACATATAGTACATGTGAAAACCTAGACAACAAGTACTTAACATAGCTGATTACAGAAAGAAAAGAAAATTTGAATAAACTTCTAACCTTTCAACAATGTGAATCCATAGCTAAAAATCTACCCTTGTTATTAATACCAGATCTAGATATATTTACAGGAAAATTCTTCCAAACTTTAAAGGAAAGGATAATTAAATCTTAAATAAAATACCAGAGAGAATAGAAAAATGGGAACTATTCCCAAATAATTTTTTGAGGCAAATATAAAATTGAAGCTAAAGCAAGGCAATAATAGTATGAAGCAGAAAGTTATAGCTCAATAATATCTGTAAATGTCAACGCAAAATTCCTAAAATTAAAATATTAGAAAGCCATATATTTATCTCAGTAGATGCAGAAAAAAATTCATTTGATAAAATTCAAATAAGTCATCATAAGAATTTTCATTCAACTGATTTCTATATGTTGATTTTGTGTCCTACAACTTTAGAATTAATTTATTTGCATATTCACTTATTAATTATTTACTAATTAATATAAGTAAGGTTTTAGTAGAATCTTTATGGTTTTCTGTAAATAAGATCAAGGACAGCTTTGTTGGTAAGAGTATTCTGGCTGAAAATGTTCTTTCTTTAAGCCCTTTGAATATATCATCACACTTTCTCCTAGCCTGCAAGGCTTCTGCTGAGAAATCAAATTATAGCCTTATTGGGATTCCTCTTAATATGCTCCCAAGTGACTCAGTGGTACAGAATCCACTTGCCTATACAAGAAACACAGGGGACATGATTCGATCCCTGGGTCAGAAAGATCCCCTGGAGGAGGAATTGGCAACCCACTCCAGTATTCTTGCCTGAAAAATTCCATGGACAGAGGCACCTGGCAGATTACAGTCCTTGGGATCACAAAGAGTCGTTCACAACTGAACACACATTTTATATGATACATTTTTTTCCCTTGCTAGTTTGACAATTCTCTTTGTCTTTGATTTTTGAGAGCTTGATTATGACTTGCCTCAGTGAAAATTTCTTTGGTTTAGATCTGTTTGAGCATCTTTGAACATCATGTACCCGGATGGCCATCTTTCTCCCCAGATTTGCCTTGATGTTTGGGTATTTGACGTTGTAGTTACCTCTTCCAGCATTTTTGGACCAGCTTCAGCGGGGAAAGACATTCATCTGAAGGTGACTGTAAGAATGCCAGCTGGACTGGATATTATGCCTTTGGTTCATGGCAAGGCATGGTGGTGTAATGTTCATGTAGCTCTATCAGCTGAGGCTAACATCAGTGCAAACTGCAGGGGGGGTCTTCTGTAGCCAAGACCATGGAAGGTGAGTGGCAGTGGTAGCCAGGGCTATTAGGCTCTATAGAGGCTATGACTGCTAGGCTTTTCCTGTCTTTGTTTTGCCTGTGGGAGTAAATTCTAGTTGAGGAGGTTTCTTTTGGCACCTGGTCTGGCATGCTGGACTTCCCTGGTGGCTCAGATGGTAAAGCGTCTTGCTTACAATGTGGGAGACCTGGGTAGGGAAGATCCTCTGGAGAAGGAAATGGCACCCCACTCCAGTACTCTTGCCTGGAAAATCCCATGGACAAAGGAGCATGATGGGCTACAGTCCACGGGGTCCCAAAGAGTCGGACACGACTGAGCGACTTCACTTTCACTTTCACTGGCATGCTGGCATTTAGAGCAACAGCAGAGCTGGGCTCCTGGGATCAGGTGCATGCAAAATTACAGCAGTCCCTGGGTTCCGGGGAACACATAGGTGCACTTAACTGTGGCAGCAGTCCTGGTGTCTGAGGTGTGAATGTGTGCAGATCTCCCGTGAAGCTGGGGTCTGGGTCTTCAGGGGTTACTGCTGTGACTCTGGCCAGGATAGTGGGAAGCAGTGGCAGCAAGGGCCCTAGGACGACAGATGTAGCACGAGTTTATTTCTCAAGTATTATATTGTTTCGGAAATCCTCTAACATTTTTATAACTGTTTTCCAAAGTATTTTAAGGAAAAGCACCATTCTTTTGATCCTAGTGCTGCAATATGAATATTAAACACTTTCTTTCATTATGTAGCCACAGTGCCAATGATCACATCTAACAAAATGCTTGTATGTCCTCTAGTATCATCAAACAACCGATCTATATTCAAATTACTTGATAATCATAAAATCTTGTGAGATCTTTTTTTGAATTAAGATCCAAAAGTTCCTATGTTGCATTTGAGTGTTGTATCTCTTAAGTGTATTTTTAAATTAAGTTTATTGTTTTGAGATAATTGTAGATTTGCGTTCACATTCATAATGCAGAGATTGTGGGTCATCTTTACTCTCAGTGTTCTTTACCAAGTTTTCTTCAAAGGGGGACATTTTGTAGCTCTGTAGTAGAAAACCACAACCAGAATATTGAAACTGATGTAAACAAGATACAGACCATTTCCATCATCAAGAGAATCGCTCATGTTGCCTTTTTATGGTCATGCCCGCTTCCCTTCTCCTTCCCTCCCCAATACCTGGCAACCAGTTTCCTGCTCTCCATTTCTCTAATTTTGCTCATTTACTGAAAATCATATCAATGGACCACAGAATATGTAACATTTTGGAAAATTTTCTTTTTTGTTTTTCCTACTCAACATAATTCTCTGGAAATTATCCAGTTTCTGAGTTTATTATTAGTTCTTTTTCATTTTATTGCCATGTGGTCATCCAAGATATATATGTATCACAGGTTGTTTAACAGTTTACTAGTTGAAGGACATCTGGGTTGCTTCAGTCTTGTGACTTCCACAAATAAATCTGCTATAAACATTTATGTGCAGGTTTTTGTGTGAAAAACGTTTTCATTTCTCTGGGATAAATGTGTTTGGAATGCTCAAAATTTGAACAGTTTGAAAGAAATGTGCCAATTCTTTGAAAACCACAAACTATTAAGATAAATAAAGATAAATTAGAAAAGTAAATTTGTACTTTAAAAAACTCCCAAAAAAGAAATATTTGTGTCCAGATGGCTTCTCTGAAGAATTTTTCCAAACATGAAAAGAATTAACCATTTCTCGTACAACTTCTCTCAGAAAATAGAACAGGAGGGAAGACTCTACCTTATTGTGCAAAGCCAGCATTACATAGACATAAAAACCAGATAAACACATTTAAAAAAATGTGAGCAAGGGCAAGCAAGTGAGTTACTACAGGCCAATAAAAAAAAAAAAAATCAAATCCAATTAAGTTTTTATTTTATAATAAAATAGGCTTTGTCCCAAAGGGGTTTATCTTAGGTTGTAAGACTGATTCAATAATCAAAAATAAGTTATTATATTCTACTGCATCAGTAGTTGGATAGGAAAATCATTTCACAAAATTTAACACTCATTTGTGATTAAAAAAAAAAAATACACTAGTCAAGAAGGTTAACTTCTACATGATAAGGAACATCTTAAAAAGCTTACTATGAATGTGACTTAATGATGAAAGACCACGTTTTTCACATAAGATTTCGATACTCAGTAAATTCTATACCCACTGAAATGACCCTTCTAAAGAAAATAATAAATGAAAACATTCTCAAACAAACAAAATAGAATGAATCATAGCCACCATACATGCCTTGAAAGAAACAAAGGAGTTATTTGCCAAAAACAAAGTTGATAAAGGTCAGAAACCGTGATCTACATAAAGAAAAAATAAAGTATCTGATAAGAAATAAATGAAAGTAAAATCTTTTTTTTTTTAGTTTTAAAATTCATCTGAAAGGCAATTGATTGTTTGAATCAATAGAGTAAAAATGGATGGAGTGTCTATAGCATATTGACGAGTGAAATAAATGATAGCTTTGCAACAAGGAAGAGTAAGGAGGAACTGGAAATTTTGTGTTCTATTATCTGCACTTCATGTAAAACAGTAGAGTATTATTTGAAGATCAACTTGGATAAATTGAAAATACGTATCATAAACTGAAAGTTAGACACTCGGAAATGTTTAAAAAGAAATATGTTTAAAAAGAAATGTTTAAACAGAAGAGACAAAATGGAATAATACAAAATGCTTAATTAAAATTAGACAAGACAAAATATAGTCATATATTATACTAGGCAACCACTAATGAAGAGAAAGATGTAATAGCTATATTAATTTAAGACAAAACAGATTTCAGAACAGGGAAAAATGTTAAGGATAAAGAAGGATATTAAATAATCATAAATTTTTCAGTCTCCAAGATGATATAACAATTAATGTGTATTCATCTAACAACAGAACATCAAACTACCCAAGGCAAAGATCGATAGAACTTAGAAAAATAGAAAAATCTACAATTATGTTTTGAGACTTCAATACTCATCTGTCAGTAATTGACAAATCAAAGAGGCAGAAATTCAGTAAAAACACAGATAAATTCAGTAGTGCTGTCAATCAACTTGTACTAATGTGTATTTTAGAAGACTCCATCACACAATAGCAGAATACACTTTATTTTCAAGTTCAATGGAATGTTTAATAAACAGATCATGGCCTGGATTATAAAAGGCACATTAACAGTTGTTAACAATTTTTTTTAAATTGGAATCTTACAAAGTATACCCTTAGACCAGTGAAATTATACTAGAAATCATAATAGAAAGATTGCTGGAAAATTTCAAAATATTTAGAGATTGAGTGTACAGCTCTAACTTTAACATGGGACAATGAAGAAATCTCAAGGGAAATGAAAAATATTTAAAACTGAATGAAAATGAAAATGTAAGTTATCAGAATTTGTCATATGCAACAAAAGTAGTGCTTAGAGGGAAATTTATAGAATGAAATGCTTATAATAGAAGTATTTAGAATAAATAATCTAAACTTCCAGTTTAGGAGACTAGAGAAAGGAAAGAAATGTAAGTCTAAATCAAGCAGAAGAAAAGAAATAATACTAATTAAAGCATAAATCCATGAAATTGAAAACAGGAATGCACTAGAGAAAACTCAATGAAACAGATGTTGGTTCTTATAAAAGTCTGATGAAATTGATAAACATCTAGCCAGGCTAACTAGGGGGGGCAAAAAATGTAAACGTGCATGCGTGGTAAGTGGTTTCAGTCGGCTCTGACTCTTTGCAACCCTGAAGACAGTGGCCTGCCAGGTTCCTCTGTCCATGGGATTCTCCAGGCAAGAACACTGGAGTTGGGGGGACAATCCCTGGTCCAAGAAGATTTCATATGCTGCGAAACAGCTGGGCCTGTGTGCCACAACCACTGAGCCCGTGCTCTAGAGCCCATGAACCACAACTACCAAAGCCCACAGTAGCTGCTGCTACTGAGTCTAGAGCCTCTGCTCTGCAACAAGAGAAGCAACTGCAATGAGAAGCCCATGGACCACAGATAGAGAGGAGCGCCTGCTCTCGACAGCTAGAGAAAGGCCACGTGAAACAACGAAGTCCCAGCACAGCCAAAAGAAAATTTTTTTAGGAATATCTATTTAAAAACATGCAGTTTACATCATATCTAACCATGAGGGATGGATGCTTTTCTGCTAGGGAGAACAAGGCAAGAATGTCATTTCTCACCAATTCTATCCCATGTTATACTAGAGATTCTAGATAATACAATAAAACAAGAAAAAGACAGTTACACATGTTGGAAAGAAATAATAATGTGTTCATTTGCAGATAACTGTATTGTATATGTATAAAATCCCAAACCACCCCTCCTGACTCTCAAAAAACTCTCAGAAATAATACACAAGAATAGAAAAATCTTAGGATAAAAAGTCAGTGTATAAACCAAATGCTTTACAACACTCCATTGGTAAACTATTGAAATGAATGTTTTAAAAAATATATTTGTGATAGCAACAAAAATAATACTTAAGCATAAATGTGACAAAATATGGCTTTATTCTCCTTGTACATTTATCCATCTCTCTATCCATTCCTTTCTTCATTCAAAAATATGTCTGAGTGTTTTAGAGCATTACAAGCATTCAGTTCAGCATATAGAAATGAACCAAAATATGTTATTCATAAATTTACAGGAAGACAAACCTGAAAATATCACACAAATTTTAAAAATCATATAGGTGATAAATTTAAGAGGGAAAACAAATGTAGAGACTGTACATTTCTGCATTCTTTTCTAACTACCCTTTGAGCTTCTTAGGCTCAATGACTGAACTTGCCTTATAAATGCAGGTCAGTGGGATGAAAGCAGAACAGTCAATCTCCCAGGAGCTCTTGGATATTCAGCATACCTTACTGCACCCACCACCATATGCCCCAAACTCTTTCTTCTTGCTAAAACTTTATTTCTGTGATATAGTCTAGAGTGGTTCAGCCTCTAATCTTTTTCCATTTCCTCAAAGCCTAATTTATGTCCAATCTTTACAAGAAAATCTTTCTATACTATCCCAGTCTAGATAAATTGCTCTGGTTTCCTTACTCTCAAAATATATATTCTCCTAAATATCTCAGTATGTTGTTAAATGTTGCCTTCAGTAGTTCTTAAATAAGTATCTTTTCATAATATATACCTTCAAAGTGAAAGTTGCTCAGTTCAGTTCAGTTCAGTCACTCAGTCGTGTCCGACTCTTTGTGACCCCATGAATCGCAGCATGCCAGGCCTCCCTGTCCATCACCAACTCCCAGAGTTCACTCAAACTCACGTCCATCGAGTCCGTGATGCCATCCAGCCATCTCATCCTCTGTTGTCCCCTTTTCCTCCTGCCCCCAACCCCTCCCAGCATCAGAGTCTTTTCCAATGAGTCAACTCTTCACGTGAGGTGACCAAAGTACTGGAGTTTCAGCTTTAGCATCTGTCCTTCCAAAGAACACCCAAGGTTGATCTCCTTTAGAATGAATTGGTTGGATCTCCTTGCAGTCCATGGGACTCTCAAGAGTCTTCTCCAAAACCACAGTTCAAAAGCATCAATTCTTCAGTGCTCAGCTTTCTTCACAGTCCAACTCTCACATCCATACATGACTACTGGAAAAAACCATAGCCTTGACTAGACGGACCTTAGTCGGCAAAGTAATGTCTCCGCTTTTGAATATGCTATCTAGGTTGATCATAGCTTTCCTTCCAAGAAGTAAGCGTCTTTTAATTTCATGGCTGCTATCACCATCTGCAGTGATTTTGGAGCCCGCCAAAATAGTCTGACACTGTTTCCACTGTTTCCCCATCTATTTCCCATGAAGTGATGGGACCAGATGCCATGATCTTCGTTTTCTGAATGTTGAGCTTTAAGCCAACTTTTTCACTCTCTTCTTTCACTTTCATCAAGAGGCTTTTTAGTTCCTCTTCACTTTCTGCCATAAGGGTGGTGTCATCTGCATATCTGAGGTTCTTGATATTTCTCCCGGCAATCTTGATTCCAGCTTGTGCTTCTTCCAGCCCAGCGTTTCTCATGATGTACTCTGCATAGAAGTTAAATAAGCAGGGTGACAATATACAGCCTTGACGTACTCCTTTTCCTATTTGGAACCAGTCTGTTGTTCTATGTCCAGATCGTGAACTCCTTATTACCGAATTCAGACTTAAATTGAAGAAAGTAGGGAAAACCACTAGACTATTCAGGTATGACCTAAATCAAGTCCCTTATGATTATACAGTGGAAGTGAGAAATAGATTTAAGGTACTAGATCTGATAGAGTGCCTGATGAACTATGGACGGAGGTTAGTGGAGGTTAGTGACATTGTACAGGAGACAGGAATCAAGACCATCCCCATGGAAAAGAAATGCAAAAAAACACAATGGCTCTCTGGGGAGGCCTTACAAATAGCTGTGAAAAGAAGAGAAGCAAAAAGCAAAGGAGAAAAGGAAAGATATAAGCATCTGAATGCAGAGTTCCAAAGAATAACAACAAAGTTGCTCAGTCGTATCCAACTTTTTGTGACCCCACGGACTATACAGTCATGGAATTCTCCATGCCAGAATACTGGAGTGGGTAGCCTTTCCCTTCTTCAGTGGATCTTCACAACCCAGGGATCGAACCCAGGTCTCCTGCACTGCAGGTGGATTCTTTACCAGCTGAGTCACAAGGGAAGCCCAAGAATACTGGGTTGGGTACCCTATCCCTTCTCCAGTGGATCTTCCCAACCCAGGAATCAAAGTGGGGTCTCCTGCATCACAGGTGGATTCTTTACCAACTGAGCTATCAGGAAAACCCCAATTTATACTTTGTTAACCAGAATTCTGGGCTTCCCTGGTGACTCAGTGGTAAAGAATACTCCTGCAAACGCAGGAGACTCAGGTTTAATCCCTGGGTCAGGAAGATCCACTAGAAAAGGAAATGGCACCCCACTCCAGTATTCTTGCCTGGGAAATCCCATGGACAGAGGAGCCTGGCAGACTGAAGCCCATAGAATCTCAAAGAGTCGAACATGATTTAGCGACTAAACAACAAACCAGAATTCTAAATGTTTCAGGATTGAGATTATGCCTGTAAATTCCCTGTATGTCTCCCAATGCACCACACATAGTAAATGTTTAATAAAAATATTTGCATGAGAAACATTTTTCATAACTAAGGAAGTGATAGTTAGGTGGATACATAAAAGTATTATTGATGATGTATATCAAAATGTTTGTGTTGTATCTTTATGTATTTTATGATATACTTTGATTGGACTGTTTAAATTGAGCTGTGAAATAGATTTACTTTACTCCAACCAGCTCACAAGATAAGGAATATTATATCTCTAGTCATTCAGACAGGGATATTCCCAATAAGGAATGACCTCTTGCCTATATTCTTAAGGATCTTCATTTAACTGCTTTAATCTCTCACTTGAATTACTGGATCAGCCTCTGCCCTGGAATCTGCCTGGTCTTGCTTCTCTTTAGTGCTCTACACTGCCATCAGAGGGGGTTCTTCTAATATATGCATGTGAAGAGTCACTGGTCTAGTTAAAATCCTTTCATGAAATCTCTTCACCATGAGGATAAAATTCACACTTCAGCATGAGACTCAAGGCCATTATGATCAGGTATCTCTCGACCTATTTCTCTTCAGTGGCCTGTTGCCAGTCATCTAGAGTTTTATTAGCCATTCTGCGTTTTCTCTCGCCCACTCTATCCTGATTGAATCCTACTACTCACTTTTCAAGTCATCACTTGGGAAGCTTCTCCTATAGTTACTGAGAGAATGACTGATGTTATGAAACCTTTAGTCACCAATGGTCATCTTGTGCTAAACCATGAACCTTCAGAAAAGAAACAGTGTCTTTGAACTCTTTATTACCAGTTCTTAACACTGAGCCTGACACTAAGAGGAGTCTCAATTAGAATATGTTAACTAAATGAAAAAAAAATTATCTGTACCTCAGGGAGAAACTTTAAAGAGTTCAGATTATTTTGATGGCCAGAGGAGAGACTTCTGCATCTTGTCAAAAAACAAAAAGGAAAAGAATTTTGTTTTGGATTGAGTTAATATATTCCAAACAGAGAAGATTTAAACTATTTAAAAGAATCTTAATTTAAAATGCCTGAAAATATCTAAAATCATTGTTTTAAATAAACAGTCCTTGAGTAACCTCAGTGACCATGCTATCTGTTAAAAATTTAGTAATATAACTTACAGTGAATTGGATTTTCTAAGTTTGGCCCATCACTCACTCTGTTCTATGTGGTAAATGGCATGACATTTTTAGCATGTTCAAATTGCAAGTAATTTAGTAGTTGTGAAAGTTCTTTGATGAATTGAGTCATATTCAGACAGTAATTAAGATTTGTTTGAAAATGGACCATAATGTGTGATTATTGTATCATATATATTGAAATGCATTTATTGATTTTCTAAGTTTTGAGTACAGTAATTACTCTGAAATGAAGTAAAGCAAATTTTACTTGTTTCTATCAGTTTGAAAATGTGCAAGTTAATGAGATTTATACACTGACAATTTTCATTGTTTTATTGCTCTGATTGTGGTAAATGATAGCATCCCAAATCAATATATAGACTCTTTGATATATTGGCCACCAGAGGAACAGGTTAGGTCTTATTGTCTCATTTTTTTCCACTTAGGTGGTACTTTAGATCTTGAGGACAAATCAGAAAGGCAGGATTTTGCCTTCCTCAGAATATCTTCAGTAATTGCTCAGGAATAATGCCCTCCCTGTGCCCATTACCCATTAGCAGTCTTGAAAGAAATGGGGCAACGAGCCTAGGACATTCATATTCCTAATACCTTGTTAAAAATATCATGGGTACATCTTTAATTCACTAATTTTTCTTTTATGCAGATATATTTAACAATCACTTATTATACAGTAGGTACATTATAGGCATGGGAGAATTATCAATAAAATTAAAGGGATGCTCTCTGCCTTCGCAGAGCTTTTGATGTGGTCGGGGGCGAAGCAAATAAATAGACAAGGTAACATACGGATTTGCTGTGTGGATCACAACAAACTGTGGAAAATTCTGAAAGAGATGGGAATACCAGACCACCTAACCTGCCTCCTGAAAAATCTATATGCAGGTCAAGAAGCAACAGTTAGAACCAGACATGGAACAACAGACTGGTTCCAAATCGGGAAAGGAGTGTTTCAAGGCTGTATATTGTCACCCTCCTTATTTAACTTATATGCAGAGTACCTAATGCAAAATCCCAGGCTGGATGAAGCTCAAGCTGAAATCAAGATTGCCAGAAGAAATATCAATAACTTCATATAAGCAGGTGACACCACCCTTACAGCAGAAAGCGAAGAAGAACTAAAGAGCCTCTTGAAAGTGAAAGAGGAGAGTAAAAAAGTTGGCTTAAAGCTCAACATTCAGAAAACGAAGATCATGGCATCTGGTCCCATCACTTCATGGCAAATAGATGGGGAAACAATGGAAACAGTGGCAGACTTTATTTTCTTGGGGTCCAAAATCACTGCAGATGGTGACTTCAGCCATGAAATTAAAAGACACTTACTCCTTAGAAGAAAAGCTGTGACAAACCTGGACAGCATATTAAAAAGCAGAGACATTACTTTGTCAATAAAGGTCCATCTAGTCAAAGCTATGGTTTTTCCAGTGTTCATGTACGGATGTGAGAGTTGGACTATAAAGACAGCTGAACACTAAAGAATTGATGATTTTGAACTGTGGTATTGGAGAAGACTCTTGAGAGTCCATTGGACTGCAAGGAGACCCAACCAGTCCATCCTAAAGGAAATCAGTCCTGAATACTCACTGGAAGGACTGATGCTGAAGCTAAAACTCCAATACTTTGGCCACCTGATGCAAATAACTTGGCTCACTGGAAAAGACCCTGATGCTGGGAAAGATTGAAGGTGGGAGGAGAAGGGGACAACAGAGGATGAGATGGTTGGATGGCATCACTGACTCGATGGACATGAGTTTGAGCAAGCTCTGAGACTTGGTGATGGACATGGAGGCCTGGCATGCTGCTGACCATGGGATTGCAAAGAGTTGGACACGGCTGAGTGACTGAACTGAACTGAACACATTGAAATATGCTATCACCCAATGAATAAAGAATACTAAGTAAATGTATAGGAAAGATGAATGACCCAGTTGTGGGGAGAGAAAAATCTTTCTGACTAGAATGACAACTCAAATGAGAGCTAAGGACATAGGAGGTACCCCCTCAGTCAAGTGATGCAATCAAAGATGGATATTTAGAGACTTGTGTATAAGATCAACTCTGAATCCTGACAGAAAAAGTGATATGGTCCACTTTTCCATGTGTACATGTGGTCCACAAAGTACCAAAACACTCAGAATTGTCCCTAAACATTGCTACTTTCCACCTTCATGGAAATTGCTGTGTTCCTTGTTAAGTGAGTTAGCAGCAGGTTTCATCCTTGTATGTTTGCTCTCCTCTGAGAAAAATGCCCAAGTTCTGTAAGCTTTTCTCTGTTTAATCATGTGTTGACTCTCAAGAGCTCCTTTTAGGACACTTTTTCTTTAAATGAGTCCCTTAGCAACTCTGGATGTTAAAATCACACATCCTCACCTGAATATACCTCAGAAGGATTGGTGCTATGCACGAGTCTTCATTAGAAAAATGACACAGTCTTGATTGTTATTTAATTTAGAGAAAACCATACCTCATGTCTGGGCATGCTAGTTTGTGGATTTAAAAATAAAAGTGACATCCAAGAGTCAGATGTACTTAGCCAGCTCAGGCTATGAAATTCTGAATATGGAAAAGGATTCAGTGATTAGGACAACTTGGAACTATTTTTATTCATTATTTAATTTTGCTTTTTTAAGAGATTCTTATATTATTTGCAAATTCACCATGAGGGTTGTTTAGTATATAAATGAGGCTTTTTCAAGACATATATATATTTTCTGCACTGAGTTAGAAGTACATATAATTGATGTATAATTAGAAGTCTGGATGATCTCAGGCAGCACATTCTTTTCTTTCAAAGGACTTCCAATTTGCCATCTCTGAAATGCAGAGGCTTATTTTGATAACATAAGAAAAACACTAGATAATATAATTTATATATTCTGTACCCATGGCAGGTACCACTATTTAAGGTCAGCTTCAGAATCATTCATAGCATAGTGTTCTAGGTAACTGTGAATCAAGTAGAGCTAGAAGATAAAATGTATTTAGATTATTAGATTAGAACAGAAGATAAAATATATTTACAATCCCTTAGCTCTCTTTGGCCTCATATGCCGCTAACAGCCCTCCAAGAGGATAATTCAATAGTGGAATTACACTGCTGTACTGGTTTTAGTGTTTACTGTTAATTCTACGTATAGTGAGGGTTACATCTATGCAAAGTCTTTCTTCTAGGAAAGCAGATACTGGTCTGCCCATTTAAGGTTATTATGACAAATACCAAAATGTTTCTCTATGGGAAGGACCCTTATTTCTGATTTCAGACGCCATGTCCCCCTGGCAAATTCTGTGCATAGAAGGCAACTTTGACTCATATATGATCAAAGAGATTATTGATGGCCTTTGATTTGAGGCCAATCTTTATAACAGAAAAGAAATGTCTCAATCTTAGACTAGAGCATGTGACTTTTTGGCTTAAAAAGCTTCTTTGGGCCACCATTGTTCTTAGGATAAGATACAAACTCTGCAACATTGCACATGACATTATTTGTGACCTAGGTTCAGTTCAGTTCAGTCGCTCAGTCGTGTCCAACTCTTTGCAACCCCATGAATCGCAGCACGCCAGGCCTCCCTGTCCATCACCAACTCCCAGACTTCACTCAAACTCACGTCCATTGAGTCCATGATGCCATCCAGCCATCCATCCTTGGTTGTCCCCTTCTCCTCCTGCCCCCAATCCCTCCCACCATCAGAGTCTTTTCCAATGAGTCAACTCTTCGCATGAGGTGGCCAAAGTACTGGAGTTTCAGCTTTAGCATCAGTCCTTCCAAAGAAATCCCAGGGTTGATCTCCCCTAGAATGGGCTGGTTGGATCTCCTTGCAGTCCAAGGGACTCTCAGGAGTCTTCTCCAACACCACAGTTCCAAAGCATCAATTCTTCGGTGCTCAGCCTTCTTCATAGTTCAACTCTCACATCCATACATGACTACTGGAAAAACGATAGCCTTGACTAGACAGACCTTTGTGGGCAAAGTAATGTCTCTGCTTTTCAATATGCTATCTAGGTTGGTCATAACTTTTCTTCCAAGGAGTAAGCGTCATTTAATTTCATGGCTGCAGTCACCATCTGCAGTGATTTTGGAGCCCCCCAAAATAAAGTCTGATACTGTTTCCACTGTTTCCCCGTCTATTTCCCATGAAGTGATGAGACCAGATGCCATGATCTTCGTTTTCTGAATGTTGAGCTTTAAGCCAACTTTTTCACTCTCCTCTTTCACTTTCATCAAGAGGCTTTTTAGTTCCTGTTCACTTTCTGCCATAAGGGTGGTGTCATCTGCATATCTGAGGTTATTGATATTTCTCCCAGCAATCTTGACTCCAGCTTGTGTTTCTTCCAGCCCAGCGTTCCTCATGATGTGCTCTGCATATAAGTTAAATAAGCATATAAGTTAAATAAGCAGGGTAACAATATACAGCCTTGATGTACTCCTTTTCCTATTTGGAACCAGTTTGTTCCATGTCCAGTTCTAACTGTTGCTTCCTGACCTGCATATAGGTTTCTCAAAAGGATGGTCAGGTGGTCTGGTATTCCCATCTCTTTCAGAATTTTCCACAGTTTATTGTGATCCACACAGTCAAAGCCTTGGCTTAGTCAATAAAGCAGAAATAGATGTTTTTCTGGAACTTTCTTGCTTTTTCCATGATCCAGCAGATGTCGGCAATTTGATCTCTGGTTCCTCTGCCTTTTCTAAATCCAGCTTGAACATCTGGAAGTTCACAGTTCATGTACTGTTGAAGACTGCCTTGGAGAATTTTGAGCATTACTTTACTAGTGTGTGTGATGAGTGCAATTGTGCAGTAGTTTGAGCATTCTTTGGCATTGCCTTTCTTTGGGATTGGAATGAAAACTGACCTTTTCCAGTCCTGTGGCCACTGCTGAGTTTTCTAAATTTGCTGGCATAGAGTGCAGCACTTCCACAGCATCACCTTTCAGGATTTGAAATAGCTCAACTGGAATGCCATCACCTCCACTAGCTTTGTTCATAGTCATGCTTCCTAAGGCCCACTTGACTTCACATTCCAGGCTGTCTGGCTCTAGGTGAGTGTGAGGGATCACACCATCATGATTATCTGGGTCATGAAGATCTTTTTTGTACAGTTTTTCTGTATATTCTTGCCACGTCTTCTTAATATCTTCTGCTTTTGTTAGGTCCATACCATTTCTGTCCTTTATCGAGCCCATCTTTGCATGAAATGTTCCCTTAGTATTTCTAATTTTCTTGAAGAGATCTCTAGTCTTTCCCATTCTGTTGTTTTCCTCTGTGTCTTTGCAGTGATCACTGAGGAAGGATTTCTTATCTCTCCTTGCTATTCTCTGGAACTCTGCATTCAAATGGGTGCATCTTTCCTTTTCTCCTTTGCACAGCTATTTGTAGGGCCTCCTCAGACAGCCATTTTGGTTTTTTGCATTTCTTTTTCTTGGGGATGGTCTTGATTCCTGTCTCCTGTACAATGTCATGAACCTTTGTCCATAGTTCATCAGGCACTCTGTCTATCAGATCTAGTCCCTTAAATCTATTTCTCACTTCCACTATATAGTCCTAAGGGATTTGATTTAGGTCATACCTGAATGGTCTAGTGGTTTTCCCCACTTTCTTCAACTTAAGTGTGAATTTGTCAATAAGGAGTTCATGATCTGAATCAGTCAGGTCCTGGTCTTGTTTTTGCTGGCTTTATAGAGCTTCTCCATCTTTGGCTGCAAAGAATATAATCAACCTGATTTCGGTGTTGATCATCTGGTGATGTCCATGTGTAGAGTCTTCTCTTGTGTTGTTGGAAGAGGGTGTTTGCTATGAGCAGTGCATTCTCTTGGCAGAACGCTATTAGCCTTTGTCCTGCTTCATTCAGAGAAGGCAATGGCAACCCATTCCAGTACTCTTGCCTGGAAAGTCCGTGGATGGAGGAGTCTGGTAGGCTGCAGTCCATGGGGTTGCAGGAAGTGTTGGACATGACTGAGCAACTTCACTTTCACTTTTCCCTTTCATGCATTGGAGAAGGAAATGGCAACCCACTCCAGTGTTCTTGCCTGGAGAATCCCAGGTATGGCGGAGCCTGGTGGGCTGCAGTCTCTGGGGTCGCACAGAGTTGGACATGACTGAAGCAACTTAGCAACAGTAGCAGCTGCTTCATTCTGTACCCTAAGGCCAAATATGCCTGTTATTCCAGGTGTTTTTTGACTTCCTACTTTTGCATTCTATCCCCTATAGTTCTAGCAGGTCTTGTAGGTCTTCATAGAACTGTTCAACTTCAGTTTCTTCAGTGTTACTGGTCGGGGCATACACTTGGATTACTGTAATATTGAAAGGTTTGCCTTGGAAATGAACAGAGATCATTCTGTCGTTTTTGAGAGTGCTTCCAATCACTGCATTTCAGACTCTTGTTGACTATAATGGCTACTCCATTTCTTCTAAGGGATTCCTGCCCTCAGTTCACCCATTCCAGTTCATCTTAGTTCGCTGATTCCTAGAATGTCGATGTTCACTCTTTCCATCTCCTGTTTGACCACTTCCAATTTGCCTTGATTCATGGACCTGACATTCCAGATTCCTATGAAATATTGCTCTTACAGCATAGAACCCTGCTTCTATCACCAGTCCCATCCACAAGTGAGTGTTGTGTTTGCTTTGGCTCCATCCCTTCATTCTTCTGGAGTTATTTCTGTGCTGATCTCCAGTAGCATATTGGACACCTACCAACCTGGGAGTTCATCTTTCAGTGTCCTATCATTTTGCCTTTTCGTACTGTTCATGGGGTTCTCAAGGCAAGAATAGTGAAGTGGTTTGCCATTCCCTTCTCCAGTGGACTACATTCTTTCAGACCCCTCCACCATGACCTGTCCATCTCGGGTGGCCCCACACGGCATGGCTTAGTTTCACTGAGTTAGACAAGGCTCTGTCCATGTGATCAGATTGGCTAGTTGTCTGTGATTGTGGTTTCAGTCTGTCTGCCCTCTGATGCCCTCTCTCAGCGCCTACAGTCTTACTTGGGTTTCTCTTACCTTGGACGTGGAGTATCTCTTCATGGCTGCTCCAGCAAAGCACAGCTGCTGCTCCTTACCTTGGACGTGGGGTAGCTTTTATTTACAAGCTGCAACATAAAAATTCTTTTGCAGAGTTTTGTGGAATATATGAGAAACTAATACTGAGTTCAGATTATACATGATGAAAGATACTTATTGTCTTTCTAAAAGACTGAGAAACTTAAAGGCAAGAGTTGTGTCAGTGGATGTTACCTAAAAGGGTATGTGTTTTGAAAGAGTTCCCTGATACCCTTAGAAATTTCTTGAAAGCCAAGAAATCTCTTATGTTTCATTTCTGTATCAGAATAGAAATGTCAGAATAATTAGTCTGATATAGAAAAATGCATTGTTTAAATTATAAATTTGGCAAGAAGACATGTTTAATGATTGAACACTTTTACAGGAAATTTTAATACATTTTTCAAAGATGGTAAGATCTTTGAATAGTTTCACTAAGCCAAAATATCTAGGAATGCTCAACTCTCCTTCTATAACTAAAACCAGTATCATAAAGGACATGAAAAAAAAAAGTCTAAAAGGCATGAAAAAAGAAGAATGGGAGAGTGGAAAAATTGAGAACTGAAAGACAAGACAAGGATACAAAGAAACCTGCATCCAAATAGGCTCATTTAGTCCATTTATAACAATAATGGACTAAATTATTTAAAAATGAATGAAATAACTTATTCTAATATATAAATAATTTAAATAAATTGTAATAAACTAATTTAATAAAGTTAAAAGTTAATAAAATAATGGTTAATTCTAATATAATTATAATTTATAACAAACTATAAATAATAAACTATATTCTCTTTCACTTCCTTCCCTCTGACCTCACATATAGTGTTATTATATTTTTTTTACAAGCCTATATGTTAAGTCAGAAGGAATGTAGTGAAAAGAAATACAGGGGGAAAATAACCTCTTACTAAATTTAAGAAATGAACATACTAGTTACTACTGTAGTTTTGAAAACATAATACCACTTAAAAATGTGAAAATTTCAGGAAAATAAAGTATTCTGTTATGATATTTCTCTAACAATTGTGAGATTTACCTCGTAATTAATTTTCTAGGTTTCTCATATTGTAAAGCAGTCTATAAACATACTTTCACAATATATATGTGTATAGGCTTTGTATATATTCAGTATATTGAATAGCATGTATGCAAAAGATACCATTTGGTTTTCATATAACATAAATTCAGTGGTTAAGTCAT
>NW_024070189.1:36895638-37006384 GCF_014754425.2 Oryx dammah
AGATACCATTTGGTTTTCATATAACATAAATTCAGTGGTTAAGTCATTGAGGACTATACCCCGTCTTTCTCACATCCTAAAGGTATGCTCCAGCAATTCTCCTCTCTCTCTCTCATTATCTTTCAACTTCTAGTGGATCATCTCCACCAGCATATTAAAAGTTGTGATGATTCTCTTCTTTTCAAAAGACATAATTAAACTAAATTAATGGGCTTCCCTGGTGGCCCAAATGGTAAACAATCTGCTTGCAGTGCAGGAGACCCAGGTTTGATCACAGCCTGGGAAGATCCCTTGGAGAAGGGCATGGCAACCCACTCCAGGATTCACACCTGGAAAATTCCATGGACAGAAGAGCCTGGCGGGCTATAATCCGTGGGGTGGCAGAGTCGGACATGACTGAGCTACTAACACTTTCACACTTTCAAGCTCAAAAATAAGAAAAGACAGAACCTGATAAAATTTGAGCAAAGGATCTGAACAACGCCTCACCAAAGAAAATATACAAATTATTAATTTAAATAGGGAATTTTCTTTCTTTTCTCAGCTATATATAATTTTTCTGTTTTTCAGTTAATTTCTGGCTTGATTGCACTTTGAACAGTGAGTAATTTCTATTAAATGGCTACTTTTAGCACCTACAGAATTTTATTTTGAGGCCTAATATGTGATCAAATTTTGTAAATGCTACATAGTTCCTTAAAAGTAAAGTGTATCTCTATTCTTATACCCATTTGTTATGTTCACTTTGTTTTCTTGCTTTATTTTTTGTCAATTTAAAATATCTCAGACTGAAAGAAATGTTAGTTTTGCTACTGTTTTATTTCTCTAAAAGTTTCTTTGTTTGCCTATTGATTTTATACTCTGCATTTTGTTCATATAACCTTCTGTTCCATAAAGATTGAATACATAGAGATTTTAAATCCTTTAAAATTGTATTCTTGAAAGTCATTAGTTATCTTGATTCCTTGAATGTAGTATAAGAAAATCCTTATTTTATACCTAATTTCAGTATTGATATATACATGTAGATATGCCCCTATAATATTTTCAGAAAAAAAGATCATGCTTTCTTTTATTCTTCCTTTATAACTATATATAAATGCATGTATATATATGTACATATGCATTTTTGAGGAATTTAGAAGGAATTACCTTTGTCTGAAGGTAAAAAAATTGATTTTTTTCTACAAAGATGTTATTTATACAATAATCATACATATTGGTTTCAGAGCATGAAGTACTATTGATTTTTTTTATAGTAGTAGGAATAATTTTACCTTGAGGCAACCACGTTCTTTTAATCAATTTGTTTTTATGAACACAAAGAAAAAATTATAAGATAGCTATCAAAATTTAGAAGTTCAATCTGAAGTCTAAGGAAGAAGATGGATTAACCTGTAAGGGACTAATATTTACTTTCTCCTTACAGAACTTCATTTACATGGCAAATTACAATAATTTGCACTGTATTCCATAAATATTTGAATGTTGTATTTATAGTCTGTATTAAATATTTTTTACAAAAGAAAACCAAGTTGTGGTAAGCACTTGCTAACCCTTGCTCCTAAATCTTTAAAATTCTTCTGATGCAGCACAAAGTTTTCTTTCCTCATGTATATACAATCTATGTACAAAACAACCCAACGAGAGTCAAACACGTTCCTATTTATTCCACTGAAATGAGAAAATAAAATCCTTTAGATGATATCATTAAGCTTTTATTACCAGTGTAGGGTTTCCCTGGTGGGTCAGATGGTAAGGAATTCACCTATGACACAGGAGACCAGGTCCCTGGGTCAAGAAGATCCTCTGGAGAAGAAAATGGCAACTCCCTCCAGTATTCTTGCCTGGAAAATCCCATGGACAGAGGAGCCTGGTGGGCTACAGTCCATGGGATCACAAGAGTAGAACACAACTGAGTGACTTTCACTTTCACTTTCATTTCACCAGTGCAGAAGTTTATAACTACATGAAGGATAAATTTTGCCCTGACAAACTAAGTAGATTTGTTAATGAGCTTTATCCTATCTGTACATAATTTCCTATGTCAGAGATTTCACAGAGAAATCCAGAATGCATAATGAAGCACAACAGGTGATATTATGTATTTTAAGTTCAGGAATAGAACTGTCAGTTCTCATTTATGTCTGTAAAACATAACTGCATTTCTGGACTGTTTTAACTTCAGCAGTTGCTGCAAGTATCATTCACACACAACTACATTTACACACATTCATTAAATCAGTGAATATATTGAGGAAAATGACATTCTAGTGATTGTGGATACTTGTGACTATAGCAGTGATGAGAATTCTGCAGAGTTCATAATTCAAACTAGGAAAGATATTGTTTAGTCTTTAAGTCATGGTCGACTCTTTGTGACTTAATGGACTACAGCCTGCCGGGCTCCCCTGTCCATGGGATTTCTCAGGCAAAAATACTGGAGTGAGTTGCCAGTTCCTTCTCCAGGGGATCTCCCCAAGCCAGGGATTGAACCTACATCACCTGCGTGGCAGGCAGATTCTTCACCATTGAGCCAAAGGGAAAAGTCCTTTATGTTACAGAGATCCTGCTCTATGCTTGAGAGTAAAGTCACAAATGTTATTGATCACTATATTTTGCATATACTTTGTGTATGGTAGATGCTGGATTCATGCTTGTTGGATGAATCCATTGATGGATATATAAGGCTGCTATACAGACAAGCTATTAAGAGGATATCACTTTATCATGGATTATCCACTGGCTACTAATTTAACAATTTATTCTTGGAGAACTATACACATGAAAATTAAAACTCTTTCTCTTGGATAATAATTTTGAATATACAGGGATAATACTTTTCCCTTCTCTTTACCTCCCCACTACAAGCAGTTACTTCCTTGAATTGGAGGAGATAAGACAATGTGATTTAATAAAAGTATATATACAATTTGTGAAAAAAGAAAAAGTATATATACAAACTAAAAAAAAGGTGTTTGAGGGGTTGGTTGACAGCAAGAAAAATGCAAGTCAACCATGATGTATGGCCAGTATGCTATCTTAGGCTTAATTAACAGAATATGAAATGACATAATGAATCTTCATAGTGGATTATAACCTTTTTGAGCATTTATTTTAGTTCTGAGCCCACTCTTAAAAAAAGATGGTGCCTACCCGCTGGAGCAAGGCAGAGGGAGACTGCAAAGATGCTCATCCCCAGATAGAATTCTAGTTTCTGAAATGCTATTATGCACCTGGTAAAAACTCATGTGCGTGCATGGTAAAAACTTGCATGCATGGTTTTCTCTAAGTATCTTCAGTCGTGTCCAACTCTTGGCAACTCTATGGACTGTGACTTACTAAATATTTAATTACACTAGCACCTATTGATAATTGTAATCCCGACAGAGATTTCATGCAGGATGGCTATGTTGAAAATGTTCCCTTGTCTTAATTCCTTACCAGTACCTTCAGATTTTTCAGTGATTGTATTTTAATCACATGAATTCAACTTTTTTTTTTCTTTTGCTGAGAGAGGAAGAGAAAGAAGAAGTAGGGATGTGAAGAGAGACAGGAGGGAAAGAATAAGGGTAGAAGGTGGGAGAGAATGAGAGAGAGAAAAGGAGAAAAACAATTTTAAAAGGATAAATTTTTTTTAAACTTTATTTTTCTGGGCTCCAAAGTCACTGCAGATGGTGATGGCAACCATGAAATTAAAAACGCTTACTCCTTGGAAGGAAAGTTATGACCAACCTAGACAGCATATTAAAAAGCAGAGACATTACTTTGCCAACAAAGGTCCATCTAGTCAAGGCTATGGTTTTTCCAGTGGTCGTGTATGGATATGAGAGTTAGACTATAAAGAAATCTGAGCACTGAAGAATTGATGCTTTTGAACTGTGGTGTTGGAGAAGACTCTTGAGAGTCCCTTGGACTCCAAGGAAATCCAATCAGTCCATCCTAAAGGGGATCAGTCCTGGATGTTCATTGGATGGACTGATGTTGAAGCTGAAACTCCAATACTTTGGCCACCTGATGAGAAGAGCTGACTCATTTGAAAAGACCCTGATGCTGGGAAAGATTGAGGGCAAGAAGAGAAGGGGATGACAGAGGATGAGATGGTTGGATGGCATCACCGACTCAATGGACATGGGTTTGGGTGGACTCCGGGAGTTGGTGATGACAGGGAGGCCTGGCGTGCTGTAATTCATGGGGTCGCAAAGAGTCGGACACAACTGAGCAACTGAACTGAGGTGAAAAAGGATAAATTATGTTAGTGGCCATTTCTCACTTGAGTATATGGACTGGAGTGATCTTGAAATGACAGAAGTGAATTTCTCATTTTCTCATTCATTTTCTATTACCCAGAATGTATCTTGTGATCTGGGCTTCTAGTATTTACAGACATGTAATTTTCACCACATGACTCTTTTAGTATGTATTGAACAATAGTGGACATGCTTATCTATTTTATTTTCTATGGGCATTCTCAAGAATTAAAACCTATTTTTGGTAGCATAAAATTCTTACCTTTCATACTGGCTTTGAAAGCAAATCCCATAGGCTATATTTCTCCATTGCGTATATCCTAATTTCAGAAATGTTAAATGTGTAACATTTTATATCACAGATACAGGAAAGTTTTTTTAAAAAAATTGAAGTAGCTGCACAGTAAAAAAGTTACTGTCTTTCAGAATTGGCACTTCTCAAAAGGATAAAAGCTAAGATAGCTCTAGTTTTTTTGGACAAATAAATGTTGATCTTTAAAAAATAATATCTTTCTGTCCTGCCCACATTATGATGCCTCCCAGAAGTCTTTTTTAAAAATATGTTTATCCCTCCTTTGTTTAAAACGAATGTTTAGAAAAGAACAGCATCTTACTAGAATTGTATCAGAATGATAAGCAATAGTTGCTGGGGTTGCAATAGGGAAATCTATACACAAGTAAAAATGGAAAGTCAATTTTTTTAAATATTTAATTAAATTATTAAGATACAGGCACTAACTGAGTTTCACATGTTTTTAACTTCAGTCATCATACATAAGGGATGAATACAGCAAACATCTACAAGTCTGACCAATATTTTTAAAGATGTGTGGGGTATTGTGATTGAGCAATTTGATTTCATTTTTTCCTTTTTACACATAACTTAATCTATGGTTGAGAAAGGTGGTTCTTAATAGTTATGGATAATCATATTTAATCAAATGATGAAAACTAAGGTTATCAGCAAAAAAAAAACCAACTTCATGTCCTGAATTACAATTTTATTATATCTTCAAAGATGGAAATGAAATGTTCACATTACCTCCATGGTAGGATTACATATGGTAATTTGTATGTGTGTGTGTCTCTGTATGTATTGTAATATATCTACAGATAAACATACCACTCTTTAGTATTAATAAGAAAAAGAAAAAGACTACTAGAAACTAGAAACATGATGAAGGTAAAATCAACATTTTAGCTAAAAATTAAATTCAGCTCTTTTCACTAACATCTTACTGATTATGAAGCTTTCATTTCTATTTGTTTTTCAAGCCATCAAGAAAAGCATGTTCATGATATTATACTTACTGAGTGCCATTACCTGAATGTTAATAAAGCTGCATTTAAGAGATATGAAATGATAGAAATTCTGGGTGATTGTTTTTTTACTACCCTTTTGCATTTACTTAGAGATTTTGGTCAATAAAATGTTCAGTCAATTATTAAGGTCAATGCAAATATGAAATGTGGAAAGGTTTTCTCCTTCAGCTCTTCTAAGAAAAATTCTACCCACTGTGAAATATTTACCCTAGGAATCTCATTATCTCTGAGACTAAAGTGTGGACTAATTTAAGTCATTATTTTGAAATACTAGATAGCAGTTGAATAAGCAGTATTAGCAATTAGAATAGTTCTATCAAGTCCTTGAATATACAAGCTATATATAAGAAAGTAGGGAAAACCACTAGACCATTCAGGTATGACCTAAATCAAATCCCTTATGATTATACGGGGCTTCCCTGGTGGCTCAGAGGATAAAGTGTCTGCCTGAAATGCAGGAGACCCAGGTTCGATCCCTGGGTTGGGAAGATCCCCTGGAAAAGGAAATGGCAACCCACTCCAGTATTCTTGTCTGGAGAATTCCATGGACAGAGGAGCCTGGTGGCCTACAGTCCACCAGGTCGCAAAGAGTCAGAAACGGCTGAGCTACTTAACTCACTCACTATGATTATACAGTGGAAGTGAGAAATAGATTTAAGGGTCTAGAACTGATAGATAGAGTGCCTGATGAACTGTGGAATGAGGTTCATGACATTGTGCAGGAGACAGGAATCAAGACCATCCCCGTGGAAAAGAAATGCAAAAAAGCAAAATGGCTGTCTGGGGAGGCCTTACAAGTAGCTGTGAAAGAAGAGAAGTGAAAAGCAAAGGAGAAAAGGAAAGATATAAGCATCTGAATGCAGAGTTCCAAGAATAGCAAGGAGAGATAAGAAAGCCTTCCTCAGTGATCAATGCAGAAAAATCGAGGAAAACAACAGAATGGGAAAGACTAGAGATCTCTTCAAGAAAATTAGAGATACCAAGGGAACATTTAATGCAAAGATAGGATCGATAAAGGACAGAAACAGTCTGGACCTAACAGAAGCAGAAGATATTAAGAAGAGGTGACAACAATACACAGAAGAACTGTACAAAAAAGATCTTCAAGACCCAGATAATCATGATGGTGTGATCACTCATCTAGAGCCAGACATCCTGGAATGTGAAGTCAAGTGGGCCTTAGAAAGCATCACTACAAACAAAGCTAGTGGAGGTGATGGAATCCCAGTTGAGCTATTTCAAATCCTGAAAGATGATGCTGTGAAAGTGCTACACTCAATATGCCAGCAAATTTGGAAAACTCAGCAGTGGCCACAGGACTGGAAAAGGTCAGTTTTCATTCCAATCCCTAAGAAAGGGAATGCCAAAGAATCCTGAAACTACCACATAATTGCACTCATCTCACACGCTAGTAAAGTAATGCTCAAAATTCTCCAAGCCAGGCTTCAGCAATACGTGAACTGTGAAATTCCAAGCTGGTTTTAGAAAAGGCAGAGGAACCAGAGATCAAATTGCCAACATCCACTGGATCATGGAAAAAGCAAGAGAGTTCCAGAAAAACATCTATTTCTGCTTTATTGACTATGCCAAAGCCTTTGACTGTGTGGATCACAATAAACTGTGGAAAAGTCTGAAAGAGATGGGAATACCAGACCACCGGACCTGCCTCTTGAGAAACCTATATGCAGGTCAGGAAGCAACAGTTAGAACTGGACATGGAACAACAGACTGGTTCCAAATAGGAAAAGAAGTACATCAAGGCTGTATATTTTCACCCTGCTTATTTAACTTCTATGCAGAGTACATCATGAGAAACACTGGGCTGGAAGAAGCACCAGCTGGAATCAACATTGCCGGGAGAAATATCAATAACCCCAGATATGTAGATGACACCACTCTTATGGCAGAAAGTGAAGAGGAACTAAAAGTCCTCTTGATGAAAGTGAAAGAGGAGAGCAATTGGCTTAAAGCTCAACATTCAGAAAACGAAGATCATGGCATCGGGTCCCATCACTTCATGGGAAATAGATGGGGAAACAGTGGAAACAGTGTCAGACTTTATTTTGGGGGGCTCCAAAATCACTGCAGATGGTGACTGCAGCCATGAAATTAAAAGACGCTTACTCCTTGGAAGAAAGGTTATGACCAACCTAGATAGCATATTAAAAAGCAGAGACATTAATTTGCCAACAAAGGTCCGTCCAGTCAAGGCTGTGGTTTTTCCAGTGGTCATGTATGGATATGAATTGGACTGTGAAGAAAGCTGAGCACCGAAGAATTGATGCTTTTGAACTGTGGTGTTGGGGAAGACTCTTGAGAGTCCCTTGGACTGCAAGGAGATCCAACCAGTCCATTCTAAAGGAGATCAGCCCTGGGATTTCTTTGGAAGGAATAATGCTGAACCTGAAACTCCAGTACTTTGGCCACCTCATGCGAAGAGTTGACTCATTGGAAAAGACTCTGATGGTGGGAGGGATTGGGGGCAGGAGGAGAAGGGGACGACGGAGGATGAGATGGCTGGATGGCATCACGGACTCGATGGACGTGAGTCTGAGTGAACTCTGGGAGTCGGTGATGGACAGGGAGGCCTGGCGTGCTGTGATTCATGGGACGCAGAGTCAGACACAACTGAGTGGCTGAACAGAACTGAACTGATCCACATAATGCCTCTCAAGAAAATAAAATAACAAACTTTACTATGCCTGCAACATAAATAGAAAAGGAAGATTGGAACATCATATCTATAGATAACCTAACAGATTTTTTCTCAAATGTCCCTTGTTTTAAACTATACTTTAAACTACTTCATCATTTCTTTCAGTATTTTTGGCAATTTTAAGATTTTATCCCACCTCACAGTGTGTAATCTCGAAAATACATGAATAAATAAAAGTGGCATAAACTCTTTTAGAGCTTTTATCTTCCCTCCCCAGTTTTCTACTATGGCCCAAGAAATACATCCAAAAAGCTTTGAACAATAGCTCTAAATCTGTCTCATACTGCCATAAATGGAGTTTCACATAAATTATTACCTCGCTTTAGGTTTACAGAAGACATAGAGAAACTGTCTGCACTATAAGTTTATCTTGAAGAAATACTCCATAAGAGTTTTTTAAATGTAGTGGAAGGATGAGATAATATGTGTTCCCTTTCTTTCTTCAAAGAAATCTTAAAATGTTTCCAGTATTTGAGAGATAAGAAAAATCTTGTATAAAGGGAAATCTCTGAAGTTTTACCTTTCTACCTTGTTCATGGTGTTGTCAGTAAAATGGAGATTTGAGTGAAGATTTTCCTTCTATTCAAATAAAACCAATTCCCAGATTAGAGCTTATTGGACCTTAAAAAGTAATACTCCCTCCCCATGTATGTTTAACAAAAGATCTGGGAAATACTGCCATAAGTTATTATAGTTTGAGACATATTATCATATTTTATATATTTGCTCTTCAGTTATAATGTCATCAATTAGAATGCTATAAAGTTAACCAAACTCTGAGAGACACACAGTTCAGTTCTACACAAATCCCTACTGACTCCCTATGGAAACTTCAGAAAATCACTTGACCACTTGTGCCCTCGATTTTCTTATCCATAAAATGAGAATAATGCTACTGTGAATTTCACTGAGGTTCTAAGAGGATCAACTCAAAAAATCAATTTCAAGTGCTTTGAAATGTTTAAAACATGAGGACAGTGATAAAATATTATAATAATCATATAATAAAATGATGAGGAGAGTGAAATAATATGCAATGAATAAACCCACAAGTAGAGGTCTATGTTATTTCACTTTCATCATTAAATTTAGGAAAATTTCCCATTTTTTCTTACATTTCATTGGCATCGGGTACATGTACATTGAAATATATCAAAAAGAGATCTTTAAATTTGTTTAAATATGAACATTTTAACAGACACCACACTTACGGCAGAAAGCAAAGAAGAACTAAAGAGCCTGTTAATGAAAGTGAAAGAGGAGAGTGAAAAAGTTGGCTTAAAACTCAACATTCAAAAAACTAAGATCATGGCATCTGGTCCCATCACTTCATGGCAAACAAATGGGGAAACAATGGAAACAGTGACAGACCTTGTTTTGGGGGCTGCAAAACCACTGCAGATGGTGACTGCAGCCATGAAATTAAAAGATGCTTGCTCCTTAGAAGAAAAGTTATGATCAACCTAGACAGCATATTCAAAAGCAGAGACATTACTTTGCCAAAAAAGGTCCGTCTAGTCAAAGCTTTCGTTTTTCCAGCAGTCACATATGGATGTGAGAGTTGGACTATAAAGAAAGCTCAGCACTGAAGCATTGATGCTTTTGAACTGTGGTGTTGGAGAAGAATCTTTAGAGTCCCTTAGACTGCAAGGAGATCCAACCAGTCCATCGTAAAGGAAATCAGTCCTGAATATTCATTGGAAGGACTGATGCTGAAGTTGAAACTCCAATACTTTGGCCACCTTATGCGAAGAATTGACTCATTTGAAAAGATCCTGATGCTCAGAATGATTGAAGGCAGTAGGAGAAGGGGACGACAGAGGATGAGATAGTTGAATGCCATTACCAACTCAATGGACATGAGTTTGAGTAAGCTCTAGGAGTTGGTGATGGACAGGGAAGCCTGGCATACTGCAATCCATGGGGTTGCAAAGAATTGGACACAACTGAGTTACTGAACTGAACAGTATTATCTTCCAATCCATGGGCATGGATGTCTTTCCATTTGTGTTTTTTTTTTTTAATTTATTTAATCAATATATTATAGTTTTCAGGATATAGATCTGTCACCTCTTTGGTTAAATTTATTTCTAAGTATTTTTTTTCCTTTTTATACTATTGTAAATGGAATTATTTTCTTAATTTCCTTTTCAGATATATCATTGTTAGTGTATAGAAATACAACTGATTTTTGGTAGGTTGATTTTGTGTTCTGCAACTTTGCAACATAAATATCTATTAATAAATGAATAGATAAAGAATATGGTATGTACATACACTATAATATTATTTGGCCTTAAGAACAACATGTATGGACTGGAAGATATGATGCAATAAGTGTGAAAGTTCAGTCACAGAAGGGCAAATAGCTGCATAATTCTGTATATATGAGTTAAAAGAAATATTCCAACTTACAGAAGCAGATAATAGAATAGTGGTTGCCAGGAGATGGGAGGAGAGGGAAATAAGGTGTTCAATGGGTATAAAGTTATAGTTATAAAAGATAAATACGTTCTAGAGATATGCTGCACAACAGAGTGCCTAGAGGTGACAGTTCAGTACTGTGCACTTAAGAATTGTTAAGAGGGTAGGTCTCATGTTAAATGTTCTTCTCCAACAAAGAATAAATAAAGAAAAGGAACACAAGAAAACTTTTGGAGGCAATGGATATGTTTTTAAGTTGACTATAGTGATGATGGGCTGGAGGCTCAATCAGTAAAGAATTTGCCAGCAGTGCAGGAGACCTGGAATCAGTCCCTGGGTTGGGAAGATCCTCTGTAGCAGAGCATGGCGACCCACTCCAGTATTCTTGCCTGGAGAATCCCCAAGGACAGAGGGCCCTGGGGAGCTGTAGCCCATGGGGTCGCAAAGAATAGGACACACCAAGTGACTAAGCACACAGTGATATGGTGATGATATCACTGTTGTATGCATGTATCTAAACTCACCAAGTTGTATATATTAAATATGTGCAGTATTTTGGCATATAGATTACACCTAAAACATGCAAAAAGCATTTTAAGTGAAACTAAAGTACATGCACAGACACCTAGAAATATACACACACAAATATACTAAAGGATAAACTGTGGATCTGTTGAATGACGCAAACATAAATAAACCACTATTGTAAATTATTGATGTTAAATTCCAAACCTCCTTCCAAATAATCTGAGAATATCATTTATTTTCAAAAAGGAAGAAGAGTAAAATAAATTAAAAGGAGCTTTTAATGCAACTTGTAGGAAAAGTCACTTTATTGTTCATTCCTTTTCCTACAGAAGCAAATAATTTGAACTGGGTAGGTATGAGCTTATAGCCATGATTGTTTGAAAGCAATAGTCTGCACAGCATTATTTAGGCTTGTTTGCTGACTTTGTTAATTTAAAATTAGTCCTTTTTAAATTATTTGAACTTTATGGGCTTACCTTGTGATAAATAGACTCCATAGATAAATCTTTGATTGATTTAAAAAGGAGATTAGATAGGCACAATTACAATGTTTCACAGGAATCTAGGATTTATACAAAACAAAAAGGAAATAAAGTTGACACTTAAAAAATGGAGATACACTTTCATTCATTGATTGATCCTCCTAAAAGCAGTTTAAACATTTATCTTCTAAAGGTGATATCATTGTAAATATGAAATATGGACTTTAATTTCTTTCATTATTTAAAGAAGAAATAATTGATATCACTGATGTTCTGAGCTCCAAGCAGTGAGTTAGCTACATCAATTATAACCTGAGGACTTTTCCTTTTCCCAAGGAACTATATTCTCTATTTTTCTACCAGAGTCCAGAGTGATTTTTACATTGCTGAGGGTAGAATCACGATTGGCAACCTCTTGTTGTAATTCTAATTATGAACTGTTCTGATAAGGAGCTATCAGCTGAGCAATCTCCATGCTGTAGATAAGCACTCAAGTCAGTTAGCTGTCACACATATCTCACCACTAATCTAAATGGTATTTGTTTTTGGATGTTGGAAACAGTATCTGTTCCAGAAAAAATTCTCCTTATATATTGTAAGGGAGACATAGCCTGATGCCTCTATGTGTGTCCGTACCCAAAATGCCCACAGACAGAAGAGAGAAACACTGAACAATAGAATAGAGAGAGATTAAGCACTAGCATTAGATGGAGTCAGGAGTGTATTAAGCACTAGCATTAGATGGGGCAAATCACTTTCCTATTCCTGCTTTCAATTGTTGTTTGTTTTTTTTTTAATATAAAATGGAGATGTCAGACTAACTGCTCTCTGTCCTTCCCTCCTGTGTGATCATTCCATAATGGGTCTAAAACTTCACTGAATCCTTTGAGATGCAGCTGCCAAACAGCAGAAATTTGATTTCTTACAGGGTTGTTTTGAAGCATCAAGTTGCACAAAGTATTAACTAAAGTCTGCCTCTTCTTATCCTTTACATAACCTCTTAAAAGAGAGTGTGCCTCTGGCATTGAGTGATTTTTATGCTTTCAATTTTCCAACAAAATTGAAATTTAAGTCAAGAAAGGGTAGAAATTGGAGATAACTGTGGTGAAATCAGATTAATAATTTTGAGTACTAAGGTTTTTTTTTTTTTTCAAAAACTACTCTCTAGTCATGATCCAATTAATCATCACAGTATCTTCTTGAGGGACTTAAGCAGATGAGTAAAGATGCCCCTTTTTACTTTAAGAATTGCCTTCCCCAGGTTTTTAACACTAATTACCTCTTTACTTAGAGAATGATGAAGTACTCCATTAACACATATGTTCTTTTCATGTGGCCAAAAATATATTCTTATAGATTTATTTTATGGATTTGATGACTCTGTGTGATCCCACAGGCGGCAGCCTACCAGGCTCCCCCATCCCTGGGATTCTCCAGGCAAGAACACTGGAGTGGGTTGCCATTTCCTCCTCCAAGGCAGGAAAGTGAAAAGTCAAAGTGAAGTCACTCGGTAGTGTCTGACTCTTATCGACCCCCTGGACTGCAGCCCACCAGGCTCCTCTGTCCATGGGAGTTTCCAGGCAAGAGTGCTGGAGTGGGGTGCCATGCAGTGGTTGCCATTTCCTCCTCTAGGAGATCTGCCCAACCTAAGGATCAAACCCAAGCCTCCTGTGTCTCCTACACTGGCAGGCAGATCCCTTAGTACTAGCACCATTTGGGAAACCCAAATTCATAGATAATTGTACACATACACAACACTGTAGCTCAGATGGTAAAGCATCTGTCTACAATGCGGGAGACCTGGGTTCAATCCCTGTGTTGGGAAGATCCCCTGGAGAAGGAAATGGCAATCCACTCCAGAACTATTGCCTGGAAAATCCCATGGACAGAAGAGCCTACAGTCCATGGGGTCGCAAAGAGTCAGACATGACTGAGCAACTTCACTTTACTTCACACATAGGTTAGTGTTTCTTTCTCCAAGTGACTTTAAGATGACCTGCTAATTAATTTCACAATGGCCTGATTTAAATATGTTTTTGCTAGTAACAGTGAGAAAAGGGCCAAAAGTTGGAGAATTACTAGAAAGACAAAAGGATAGGGATAATGCACAGACTGGATAATTGACCCACTTGACATGTCTGTGGGACAGTGTCAAGAGCACTCCACCCTCATTTATCCTAAATGTTGATTCTCAGTCTCTAAGGTACAGTTGTAGCAGGTAAAGAGAGTCCATAGTTCACAGAGGAGAACTGCTCAGTTCAGAGAACTGCTACAAACTGGATGGCATATGCAAATACATTATAAGGGCATAAGACCTTTCTCATAACCTAGCTCATGAGAGACAAACAACAAGCATCCTGGTTCAGACACCAGACGCACCTGACTTCAAATTCTGGCTTTGCTTTTTTCGCTAACTAAACAAGTTATGGGAGCTCTTTCCTTGTCTGTAGAATATGGAGAAAAAATCATAATACCTTCCATATGAGATTTTATAAAAATAAACTATGTTCCATATTCCATGACCCATAGTAATCCTTTCAGGTAGGCAAAGCTGATTTTTGGCCCATTAGAGATGAATATTGATTCATGGACCTAACATTCCAGGTTCCTATGTGATATTGCCCTTTACAGCATCAGACTTTACTTCTATCACCAGTCACATCCACACCTGGATATTGTTTTTGCTTTGGCTCTGTCTCTTCATTCTTTCTGGAGTTATTTCTCCACTGATCTCCAGTAGCATACTGGGCACCTACTGACCTGGGAAGTTCATCTTTCAGTGTCCTATCTTTTTGCCTTTTCATACTGTTCATGGGGTTCTCAAGGCAAGAATACTGAAGTGGTTTGCCATTCCCTTCTCCAGTGGACCACATTCTGTCAGACCTCTCCACCATGACCCATCCGTCTTATGTGGCCCTACATGGCACGGTTCATAGTTTCATTGAGTTACACAAAGCTGTGGTCCATGTGATTAGACTGGTCAGTTTTCTGTGATTGTTGATTTCAGTCTGTCTGCCATCTGATGAAGAAGGATAAGAGGCTTATTATGGAAGCATCCTGATGGGAGAGACTGAGGGATAAAGGGAGTCTTGTTCTGATGGGCAGGGCCATGCTCAGGAAACTTTAATCCAATTTTCTGTTGAAAGGTGGGGCTGTGCTCCCTCCCTGTTATTTGACCTGAGGCCAACTATGGTGGAGGTAATAAAGATAATGGAAATCTCTTTCAAAAGGTCCCCTGCAGCACTGCTGCACTCAGTGTCCCCAACTCTGAAGCAGGCCACTGCCGACCCACGCCTCCAGCATAGATTCCTGGACACTCACAGGCAAGTGTGGGTCAGTCTCTTGTGGGGTCATTGCTCCTTTCTCTTGGATCATGGTGCATACAAGGTTATGTGCAGCAAATTAAAATGGACTGGAATGGGTGAATTTAACTCAGATGACCGTTATATCCACTACTGTGGGCAAGAATCCCTTAAAAGAAATGGAGTAGCCATCACAGTCAACAAAAGAGTCCAAAATGCAGTACTTGGATGCAATCTCAAAAATTACAGAATGATTTCTGTTCATTTCCAAGGCAAACCATTCAATATCTCAGTAATCCAAATCTATGCTCCAACCAACAATGCTAAAGAAGCTGAGATTGAACAGTTCTATGAAGACCTACAAGACTTTCTAGAACTAACACCCAAAAATGATGTCCTTTTCATTATAGGGGACTGGAATTCAAACAGGCAAAATTGGCCTTGGAGTACAGAATGAAGCAGGGCAAAGTTTAACAGAGTTTTGCCAAGAGAACACGCTGGTCATAGTAAACACCCTCTTCCAACAACACAAAAGAAGACTCTACACATGGACATCACCAGATGGTCAATACCAAAATCAGATTGATTAGAAGCTCTATACAGTCAGCTAAAACAAGACCTGTGGGAGCTGACTGTGGCTCAGATCATGGACTCCTTATTGCCAAATTTAGACTTAAATTGAAGAAAGTAGGGAAAACCACTAGACCATTCAGGTATGACCTAAATCAAATCCTCATACAATGGAAGTGACAAATAGATTCGAGGGATTAGATCTGATAGACAGGGTGCCTGAAGAACTATGGATGGAGTTTTGGGACATTGTATAGGAGACAGGGATCAAGACCATCCTCAAGAAAAAGAAATCCAAAAAGGCAAAATGGTTGTCTGAGAAGGCCTTACAAACATCTGAGAAAAGATGAGAAGTGAAAGGCAAAGGAGAAAAGGAAAGATACACCCATTTGAATGCAGAGTTCCAAAGAATAGCAAGGAGAGATAAGAAAGCCTTTCTCAGTGATCAATGCAAAGAAATAGAGGAAGACAATAGAATGGGAAAGACTAGAGATCTCTTAAGAAAATTAGAGGTACCAAGGGAACATTTCATGCAAAGATGGGCACAATAAAGGACAGAAATAGTATGGACCTAACAGAAGCAGAAGATATTAAGAAGGGGTGGCAAGAATACACAGAAGAACTGCACAAAAAAGATCTTCACCACCCAGATAATCATGATGGTGTGATCACTCACCTAGAGCCAGACATCTGGAATGTGAAGTCAAGTGGGCCTTAGGAAGCATCACTACAAACAAAGCTAGTGGAGGTGATAGAATTCCAATTGAGCTCTTTCAAATCCTGAAATATGATGCTGTGAAAGTGCTGCACTCAATATGTCAGCAAATTTGGATAACTCAGCAGTGGCCACAGGACTGGAAAAGGTCAGTTTTCATTCCAATCCCAATACTGAACAATTGCACTCATCTCACATGCTAGTAAAGTAATGCTCAAAATTCTCCAATCCAGGCTTCAATAGTCCATGAACCATAAAATTCCAGATGTTCAAGCTGGATTTAGAAAAGGCAGAGGAACCAGAGATCAAATTGCCTACATCTGTTGGATCATCAAATAAGCAAGAGAGTTCCAGAAATTCATCTACTTCTGCTTTATTGACTGTGCCAAAGCCTTTGACTGTGTGGATCACAATAAACTATGGAAAATTCTTCAAGAGATGGGAATACCAGACTATCTGACCTGCCTCCTGAGAAATTTGTATTCAGGTCAAGAAGCACCAGTTAGAACTGGACATGGAAAAACAGACTGGTTCCAAATCAGGAAAGGAGTATGTCAAAGATGTATATTGTCACCCTGCTTATTTAACTTATACGTAGATTGCATCATGAGAAATGATGGGCTGGATGAAGCACAAGCTTGAATCAAGATTGCCAGGAGAAATATCAATAACCTCAGATATGCAGATGACATCACCCTTATGGCAGAAACCTTATGGCAGAACTAAAGAGCCTCTTGATGAAAGTGAAAGGAGAACATGAAAAAGTTGTCTTAAAGCTCAACATTCAGAAAACTCAGATCATGGCATCCAGTCCCATCACTTCAAGGCAAATAGATGGAGAAACAGTGGAAACAGTGGCTGACTTTATTTTTGGGGCTCCAAAATCACTGCAGATGGTGACTGCAGCCATGAAATTAAAAGATGCTTGCTCCTTGGAAGAAACGCTATGACCAAGCTAGACAACTTATTAAAAAGCAGAGACATTACTTTGCCAACAAAGGTCCGTCTAGTCAAAGCTATGATTTTTCAAGGAGTCATATATGGATGTGAGAGTTGGACTATAAAGAAAGCTGAGCACCGAAGAATTGATGCTTTTGAACTGTGATGTTGGAGAAGACTCTCAAGAGTCCCTTGGACTGCAAGGAGATCAAACCAATCAATCCTAAAGGAAATCAGTCCTGAATATTCATTGGAAGGACTGATGCTGAAGCTGAAACTCCAGTACTTTGGCCACCTAATGCAACTCATTTGAAAAGACCCTACTGTTGGGAAAGATTGAAGGCAGGAGGAGAAGGGGATGACAGAGGATGAGATGCTTGGATGGCATCACCGACTCAATGGACATGAGTTTGGGTAGACTCCAGGAGTTGGTGATGGACAGGGAGGCCTGGCATGCTGCAGTCCGTGGGTTCACAGAGTCGGACACGACTTGAGTGACTGAAATGGACTGAACTGAGAGATGAAAAAAATTACAACCTAAAGAAATAAATGACATGGATTCAAAAACTTATGGAGGCTCTAATAGGAGTACGTGATTCTCCTTTTATATACGGAGCACTAAGAGGGGCTTCCTGGGTGGCCCTAGTGGTAAATAACCCGCCTGCCAATGCAGAGGACCATAAGAAGTTCAGATTCAATCTCTGGGTCTGGAATATCCTTTGGTGTAGGAAATGGCAACCCACTCCAGTATTCTTGACTGGAGAGTTCCATGGACAGAGGAGTCTGGAGGGCTTCATACAGTGCATGGGGTTGTAAAGAGTCTGATACAACCTATCATCTGAGCAGGCATGCACTGCACTAGGAACTGGGGAATTGAAATAGAGCCTCAATATAGCCTTCAGGTGTTTCCAATTATCAGTAGGCTTGTTACGTAATGGTTCTGAGGCAGCTAATAGTATCTCATGTGTTTTTTACAGATGCTGTTTTACATACATAATCTTTTGATCTTCACAACAACCTTTTAAACTAAGAACTATTATTATCACCAGTTTTAGATGAGAAAATTAAGTGTATGATCCAGTCACCCAAGATGGCTGTTCTCTTTCTCTCTTACCTTCCCTGCTTGACCAGTCCCTGCTTCAACTCCACCCTACTCACATGACCTACCCACCTACGTGTTCACCCCCATCCCAGGCAGAGATCATTCTAATTTTTAGATCAGATGTCTCACCAAAGGGATGGGTGAGGGGCCTGCACCTCTCCCGGTCTCCCTGGTAACAGATGAGTCCACATGATATCAATTACCCTTGTTACTTCTAACCTCCTCCTCCCCCTGGAACCAAAGACTGATGCAAGACCTACCCATGTTTGCTACACATGGTGGGGTATCACTTTAGGACCTTGCTTCAGAACAGTAAGTTCCCCTATCCTTTAAACAACTGATGTTTCTGTTGCTGATTCTGGGCCAGACACTTTTTTTCATTTGGAAGCTGGGCAGGCCTTGCAGGCCTGTGTGGTGCAGCCCAACCATTGGCAGAGCAGCCTGGAGATGGAGGAGACTCTCTCTGGCACTGAGATGTCTGGAAATAAGGACAGTGGATCGAAAGTTTTGAAGCTTCAAATACATGGGGCCCTAAATTTGCAGGGTGATTCTTATGTGGCTGAACTCGTATGTGGGGCCCTTTTTTGACTGCCCCAGATAAATAGGAGCCACCCAGGGAATATGAGGAACTGAGACAACCCTAAGGCTGTTGGGGAAATAATTGGCTGTCTTTCCAGTGGGGAAAAAAGAAGGCCACAGTTTTGGGCTGTCTGTTGCTTTTTGTATTGAGAAAGGTCATAAGGGGCTGAGCTGACAACTCAGGTGAAGGTTAGCTTGAATGCTGATTCTGGTTCCTCTGGAAGTGAGACATGTGAATATGAGTGAATGACTTATAGCCTGTTGTTGTTATTTGTGTAAACTGTACTGGCAATTTGGAAACTGGAAAAAAAAAAAATCCCTGACATTCTAAAACTGGGTTTTGCTTATGCCCTCAGAGGAAGTTAGCTTTCTATATAGAAGGAACTGGTATTTCTTTTTTCATGCCTTTCAGATGTAAATGAGATAAGAGATTGTAGGTAAACTCTATAGGAATAACTATGTTTGGGGAATATCTATCTAAAATAGTCTTTCCAGTTTTTGGTAACTTGCAAACAAACTGAGTTAAATCAAGAGAATTCATTGACTGTCTCTGTTCAGTTCAGTTCAGTTGCTCAGTCGTGTCTGACTCTTTGCGACCCCATGAATTGCAGCACGCCAGGCCTCCCTGTCCATCAGCAACACCCGGAGTTCACTCAGACTCACATCCATCGAGTCAGTGATGCCATCCAGCCATCTCATCCTCTGTCGTCCCCTTCTCCTGCCCCCAATCCCTCCCAGCATCAGAGTCTTTTCCAATGAGTCAACTCTTCGCATGAGGTGGCCAAAGTACTGGAGTTTCAGCTTTAGCATCGTTCCTTCCAAACAAATCCCAGGGCTGATCTCCTTCAGAATGGACTGGTTGGATCTCCGTGCAGTCCAAGGGACTCTCAAGAGTCTTCTCCAACACCACATTTTGAAAGCATCAATTCTTCGGCACTCAGCTTTCTTCACAGTCCAACTCTCACGTCCATACATGACCACAGGAAAAACCATAGCCTTGACTAGACAGACCTTAGTCATTTCAAATACGGTAAAATACTGGAACATTAATTTCTGAGTGGGTCTAAGTTTACCTACCTTTGCCTTGTTTGGAGAGGAAGACTAAAGCATAAGATTTCCAATCAGGAAATGCTGATATGACAAACATTTATAATTACTTATTGCTTGGTTTTTACCGGAGATTAGGATTTTAAGAGTTAAAATTATAATCAGTCATAATTCTGGTTATTGTAACCAAGTTTCTTTGTCAATTACATTTAAGTGTTTAACCGTGACTTTTTAAAAGGCTTTGTATAAACAGTTGTTGTACCTGATGCTTTTGTAAAAGTGCTTCATCTTTAAGAAGGTACATAGAAAGGAACTTTTGGCAAGTTTAAGTATAATAAATTTCATATTATGTCATTGAACTGGGTAAGAAATTAAAGAATCCTAGTGGAAAACCTAATGGCTTCATAAAAGGCTTAAAAAAAAAAAGAATTGTTTAGAGTAAACTGGTGAATATGGTTATAATTTTTAAGGTCTTATCTGGATTATTACTGTTTTTGATCTGTGTTTTCCAAATAGGAAAGCTCTTTCACTTTAGTTAGTTTTGACTTATAGCAATTTGGTAAATTACACTTGTGAGTAGATTTGAAAAATTTCGTTCTCTCTGCCTGGTCCCTCAAGAAATTGAGACACTTGGGTTCCAAGCGGACTTATCAAGTGACTAGGAAAGACTATCTCCTGTTCTACTGCAGGAATCTTGATTTGGGGGTACATCTAGATGAGAGAAATACACTGATGCAGAGCCAGATGGCAGGTGCTTGGCATGGCTTTACTGACCTTCAGAGGTCTTTTGAGAATTCCGTGTCAGGTTCCTTCTGAGGAATTCTACCACAATAAACATGGAGGGGCGTATGCAGTCAATTGACCAGAGTTATTTTGCAAATGAATTAGTCTTGATTTGGCTGTGTTTTGTGGAGACAAGGGAAATTAAAAGAGAAAAATACTATGTTTCAGTGGATATTAAATTCCATTCCTGTTAATTGAGGTCTGTGTTTCTGAAAGTTATTGTGTTAGCCTCACTTTTGTCCCAATAATGAGGATGGAAAGACAATTATCTAGTGAAGCTGTAACAGAGTATAACTGCTCAGGATGTATGACTACGTGCTTTCAGTCTGTTGCTAAAAGCACATGTGCAGTGTTTGTATAATATTTTGGTATAAGTGATAAAATATATAGCCTATGTTTTCTCTTTAACATATCTCTGAACTGATTCACAATATCTGATCAGTCTCCCCTCAGTATGGATAACTAGGCCAATATGAAGGAGGCCTAGCACAGAGGGACATGATCTGGACTCAGGGCAGACAGGCAGCATTCACACTGGCTTCCTGTGACATATTGATCTATTGAAAGATTTGCAATCAGAAGGGGAAATTATTGGAAAATACTCACATATAGTATTGGGAAGGCATTCTGTCTTATCATGGTTTAACTTAAACTTTATTGACCAGAGTGGCCTGTTTTTTCCCTATTGAGCATATTTTCTACATCTGTTTTGGTCATTGTGAGGGGAATTTTCTGAACCATGGAAGACCAGGACTAAAACCAAAGATATTATCTCAGAATGCCAGTAATGCTTGTATTTTGTTTAGTGGTCATGATCTTCTCTGTATTGTGCCTATTAGATGTCTTACATTTCATCATTAGCCTGAGTGAAGGAAATCTGTTTGATGACTGGGAAGCAGCCACAACCTTACTATAAAATGAGTCTAATTGTAGGGTCTACAGTGAAATGCCACTGTAGGCTTCATCTAGATTTCCATGAAAATGAGCCCAGCTAATGTGACTCTGTGTGGATGACTAACAGTGGGGGCAAAGACTCTTGCCATGTTCCGTTCCCATATACCATTATGTCAGAAGGACCCCCATTGTTAAATGGTACCATACAACTAATTCCCAATAAACACCCCTGGGCTATGCTGTGTGGAATGGAATAAACTGGCTTCTGGACACACATGAGTCCAATTACTGGGATTAATTTCTTTTTGTTAGGAAAGACTAAATGGATCCACCCCTGATGGCACTCAACATAACGTGGAGTGAGCAGACTGGTACCTGGACTGCTGGTTAGGCCACCAAAATGCTTCTTTTAGAGCTAGGGCCTTCCCTTCTCCATGGGGGTGGCTCCAGGTTTGTGAAAACCAGGGTGACCTACCTTTCTTTTACCTGGATAGGATGCTGCCACCACTGACTCCCTCTCCGTTGACTCACTGAGTGCTTGGTTCCAAAATTTGCCCAAATCCTGGTGAATGACTGTTCTGAGCATGCTAGGCAACTTACTCCTGATACTCTTTAGCTTCTGGTATCTGTATTGTATGTGTGGTCTCTGCTTGCAGGGCCGTTCTCCATACCTGACCCCAGGGATGTTCAGGAGAGGGGCAGACTCGCATTTAAGGGCCAGACAGGGTATTGTAGGAGTGAGGAGTGGAGTGTGTGATCTGGCCACTCAAGAAAGCTGTTCTCTTACTCTCTACATCCCGTTTGACCAGTGCTTTGTTCTCCTATACCCCTAGGCACATGACTGACCTTCCGACAGACGTGTCCCTGCCCTAGTTAGTGATTTATATCAGAACGTCTCCACCAGGACAGCGTATCAAAGGGGTCATGAGAAATACAACTCTCTGCTACTTTCCCGAGTAAGGGATGAGACAAGCTGAGGTCAATTCCCCCTATAACTGGTAGCCTCCCCTTGTGCCTGGGAGCGAGGACAGCTGCCATTTCCTGCCCACTGTCTGTATCACATGTTGGGGTGTCACTCCAGGACCTTGCTTTAGGTATGTGATATCCTCCATCTATTAAACTACGGATGTCTCTTTCACTGCTCTGGACTCTTTCTTCAGTCTCACAGATAGGCAAGTCCAGAGCTTGTAGGCCTGTGGGGTGCAGCCCTACATCAAGGTTGAGAGAGTTTAAGTATGTTTGCCTAAGATGGTATAAAGTGGTTAGCTGTCCCAAAGAGCCTTCACAACCCCATGTTCTCACCTGTGACCTGTTGCCTCCGGCGTATTATTTCCATTGTTAGAGAAAGGGCACAATGACTTCTAATAAAATTGTTACAGGAAGATATTTATGCATACTTGAAGAATTGATGTTTTTGAACTGTGGTGTCGGAGAAGACTCTTGAGAGTCCCTTGGACTGCAAGGAGGTTCAACCAGTCCATCCTAAAGGAGATCAGTCCTGGGATTTCTTTGGAAGGAATGATGCTAAAGCTGAAACTCCAATACTTTGGCCACCTTATGCGAAGAGTTGACTCATTGGGAAAGACCCTGATGCTGGGAGGGATTGGGGGTGTGAGGAGAAGGGGACAACAGAGGATGAAATGGCTGGAAGGCATCACTGACTCGATGGACATGAGTTTGAGTGAACTCTGGGAGTTGGTGATGGACAGGGAGGCCTGGCGTGCTGCGATTCATGGGGTCACAAAGAGTCGGACACGACTGAGTGACTGAACTGAACTGACTGATTTGCCTCGCTTACACAGAAATGACAGATTTTTTAAATAGGTAAATGGCTATTTAGACATAGTCGAAAAGAAATCTCTCCAAGTATCATCAATCTCTTAGGGGTAAATTAGTGTTCAAGTCATATGGGGGCACAGCAGTGAGAATCATATTTAATCACTTAAATGTTCTCGATGTAGCTTGTTACAGCACAGGATCAATGGCTGCATGCAGCCAGGGGCCATGCTCTTTATCAATGAGATATAATTGGGTTAGCACAAATTATTTGTTTACCCTTGTGAATCAAAAACTTGCTAGTGGTCTGTGACTCAGGAATAAAGCAGAAGCACCTTTCTAAGTACTTGGAACTTACATGTGAGTCTTGGGAAGGAGTATAAAGTTTTGCAAATGATAAAAATGGACATTGAATCCTGAATGATCATGAGATACTGTGCAATTAATGCCATCTGTGTAACCCTAAGTTTTCTCAATTATACAATGTGCATAAATAGAATTGACTTTACTGAATGGTTGTCGAGCTTATATAAAAATATACGTAACTACTTATAAAAATGTTTCACTTCTGCTAAATAACAAGTATTTACGACAATTAAAACCAAACCACATTTACTTCTTTTAACTGTGTTTGGAAGAAATATTTTAAAAGGTATCCCATACCCTTCTGATATTTTAAATGGAGGTCATGGGAAACTCATTTTTAAATTGTTATAGAACAGACATTTAGGTTGTTTAAGGATTTCTAAAATCATCTAATTAAACCCCCATTTATAAAGATGTAGGAATAAAGGCCCAGAGAAGTAACTGACATGTCCATGGTTTCACCTTTCCTGATGCAGGAACGTGTTCCAGTGCACTTATACCAGGGTATTAAGACTGCACTATTTTACTTTATAATGGAGGGCTGTGTGCCCCAAAGCACTATGAGTTCATAATTTTAAAGCTGACTTATATATTCTTCTCTCTAACCACTTTCCCTCTGCTGTCATTTCTACTTTTGATATATCTGATTCTAATGCGCCTCCCTCCACTCCATTTCTCTACACATTACTTCTCTCATCCACATTGGGCTAAGAAACAAATTCACTAGTGGAACTAGGTTTAAAATATAAATGTGTAGGCTTTGAGTGAGGGTGGAGTGACTCTGCTGTGAGTAAAATATGTGGCTTTCAGTACCTTTATTTTGATTTATTTATTCGGACTATTTCACAGTTGTGGATGACGATAGGAGTCCAGAAGATTTCTGGGCTGAGCACCAGGTGACTAGTTTTCCAAAGAACTGAAATCCCAGAAAATGACCTACTGATAAATATGAGCCATTGTTGCATTAACATTTGGATATATGTGAACATTAGACATTGACAATGAATTCACGACCCAGCATTGCCACCAACAAAAAATATTCCCTGAACTAAATTTGAAGACATTAATGTGCTGAATTAGAACAAAAATATAAAATTTAAATAGGGAAGGTAGTCTGTCAGTACAATTTGTATTAATTGACAAACAAGCAAATTAATTTAAGAAATATAAGAAAAGTTTATTTGTAGAGTCTTTCTGACTCTACATAAGTCATCCAGTCGGTAAGAATCCCCATTCCAAGGAATGGTATGTTACCATAGTGGTGGTCTCCAGTTTCACCCACATGCTCACTAACCCATGCTTCAGAAAAATGAGTGTAGCTCAGGTTCTGGAGGATTTAAGACAATAAATATCACTGATTTTTCTGGGACAGAAAGTATTAGACTGCCAATCATGGGTTAAGAACATCGTTAAACCATAACACACAATCAAATAGCCAAACTTTACAGGAAGCTCTTAGAAAATTTACCCTTTGGGGCATCACTCAAACTTTTCAACAGTTATTTGTGACTATTTTTTTGGTTGGTGGTTTGGTTTTAGTGTAATGGCACACACTGTTCTCAGGTATGGAGAATGACTCTGCAACCAGATATTTTTGTACCTGCTAATATCTGTTATCAGGAAGTTCCTGATTATACATTTCATAACCTGACATAAAATGCTTTTAACCTTAATTTTATTAATTGTATATCCATTTTTAATACTAGCTCATAGTAAGATACTCTGAGGATGATGATACTATTACTACTATAAACAATCACTTATTATGGTGCTTTAAGTATGCCAGTCACTGTTCTGAGCAATTTAAAGAAAAAAATTCATTTGATTTTAACATATGGAACTGAGTTTTTATCAGTAAGTGTTTCTGATATGTCTCCTTGTTCCAATATGGGTCCCCCACCAGCTCATTGTGGCTTTTGGAATTCAACCATTAAAGAATAACTTTCAAGAGCTTACACTGGATACCAAAATAGTTTACATCTCAGACTCTGTTTGTGTTGAAGTTATTGTCTCTTAGTTGCAAATCTACCCTTCTGTACTTGCGAACACTGGCATTAAACTGCACAAATTTCATTTCTCCTTTTAAGGTGCTTCCCACTGGATTCTGAGAATAGGAGGCACTATAGGGAGAGGTGAAGACAAAAGGAAAAGTAAGAAGGGACTTTCTTATTCCGTACAAGTCTCTTGTATAAGGAATGTCCTCACGTTGGCCTTCTACTTTGGCAGACCTCGACTTGGTTCTTACTGCATTCCCAGGAACAGCTTCATCACGCCCCGGGCATTGACCCCTTCTTAAAGGTCTGAGCCCCAGCCCTTGGGAATATTCTCCTAAGATGTCACCATGCAAATTTCAGCCTCACTTTCCCTGTTAATATCCTCACGTTTTCCTGATAGACATAGCAAGTGTAAGATTTTTGACTTACATTGTAATTCTGAAATCAGTATAATTAAAATATTCATCTACTCATGGTGACATCAGAGTGGACTTGAACAATGCTGAGAATCTTAGAACTCCAAGGCTCTCTAAGAGTTCTTAGTAGTGGAAGCAATTTGTCTGCCTGGATGTGAAAAAACTGTCCTGCTCTGGGATTAAGACCCTTCAGTAATTCTGTGAGATAAAGAACTCCAGACCAACCATCTGGGATGCCAATAACAAAAAAGGATAGTATCAGTAAATAAATAAAGAAGTTATTTATATCAACTCCAGTCATTAATAACTAATTACAGAAATGGGGACTCCAGGAGCTATACATAGCTTATCCCTTGCCTGGTATTACTTGGAGAGAGATAGATATATCTCTGTCTATCTATAAAGACCACATAGACATTTAGACATTAATATTTGAATATATTATGTGCTTTCTTTTGACCTCCTCTATCCTATCCTCTTACTATTTTGTATAAAGGTGGTTTCATCATAGATAGGTTTACAATTGAGTCTTTAGGAAACAGAATATTCAGGTAGGACTGCAATTGTAATAGAAGATTAAATATCATCATAAATGGATGCTGTGATTGTTACTTAGAAATGAACATGATGGATGTTTGGATTTTGCATATCTCGTTTTTGGACAAATGAAGACAGCACTTTTTGTTTGTATAAAGAGTCATTGTATCTTATTGTGAAATTGTATGAATATGTACAGAAGTGTGTATATGGTACCAAATAACCAGAGGAATGAATTATTTCAGTTATTAAGCACTTTTCTGTCAGTTCAAAATCCAACCTTCTATACTCTTAAAAAGTTTGTGATGCTTCAGCTAAACTGCTTAGTTTTCTTTTTTCCTCTGCCACTAGGATTTCTATCAGCTTCTTGCAGTAGGAGGAACTCAAGAGAGACTAGAAAGCAGATGAAAGGGGAAAGGAATAGTCTTTCAGTTAAGTCTGTTACAGTCTTAACTTTGCCTTTTAATGTCACCCTTCACCTTGAGACAGCAGTTGATTCCAGTCTCCAGTTCGGGTTCTCTGTGAACAAGCTCCATTTTGCTCTCCCAAAGGCAGCAGCTTCAATCAAGCAGTCCCTCCTCCTTGTGAGTCTGCTCTCAAATGTGTAAGTGACCTCTCACAAGCTCCTGAGATGCTATTAATAGCAGCACATAAGAAGGCCTCAGAGGTCTGACACCTCGCTCTGAGGAACCTCTTCCCTGATTACCCATGATAATCCCATAGCTAGGTAGTGACCTGTTCTTAGAGGTCTGATTCCCAGCTTTGGGTTTCTCTTCTTTGAGCTGCTGAACTACCATCCCCATTCAGGGGATGTCCTCTGTACAGATGATTGAATCCAGCTCTGAAAGGCCTCTTGTGTAAGTTTTTAGGTTCTCTTAACACTATCTTGTTAAGTTGTGATTTGAGATGTGAGAGTTGGATGTGAAATATGGATATGAGAGTTGGAGTATAAAGAAAGCTGAACACCGAAGAATTGATGCTTTTGAACTGTGGTGTTGGAGAAGACTCTTGAGAGTCCCTTGGACTGCGAGGAGATCCAACCAGTCCATCCTAAGGAAGATCAGTCCTGGGTGTTCATTGGAAAGGCTGATGTTGAAGCTGAAACTCCAATACTTTGGCCACCTGATGAGAAGAGCTGACTTATTGGAAAAGACCCTGATGCTGGGAAAGATTGAGGGCAGGAGGAGAAGGGGACGATAGAGGATGAGATGGTTGGATGGCATCACTGACTCAATGGACATGAGTTTGGGTGAGCTCTGGGAGTTGGTGATTGACAGGGAGGCCTGGCATGCTGTGGTTCATGGGGTTGCAAAGAGTCGGACATGACTGAGCGACTGAACTAAACTAACACTATCTTCCTCCCTTTGGTGTCTGACTCCTTTAGTTACTATCTCTGTTACTCATTTAACAGTTCTTTCTGTATTAAATTATCTCTGTTGAAATATCTTGTCTGGTTTTTATTTTATGCAGTCTTAATTTGATCTCTGAGTTGTATGAACTAGGATAAGTCACCTTCCCATTCAAACACTTAGCCCCTTGTCTGCTTAACTAGGGGGTGGGGGTTGTGGTTACAGAAGGTGGAGTATAAATAATACCTGGTCTTTCACAACTTGTTTTCTGAGAAATGCTAGTCAAGCATTTCCTTCTTGCAAGATAATTTTTATGGCCATGTGGACTTGGGAAACATTAACTACTCTAGAAAACTGTGAGAGAATCACAATGCACACAAGCATAATCAAGGCTCTGAGAATCCCAGCAGAAAAGAAACCCATTTTGCTTTGATTCAATAGCTCCCCTCAAATTCTTTAACTCAGGAAACTCTTCTCTTTTTAGTTAGCCTCTCTTACCGCTCTATGACATACACTGAGAAATTCTTAGCAGTTCAAAAGTTTTGCAAATTTTTTTTTTTCAAGATACTTTCATTGAGGAGAAATCTAATGCCTGTAATATATAATAGTTTCAATGGGTTTTATTTATCTTTTTCAGCTCTAAGCATAGATGTTGACTGATAGTAATGTGCTTTGTAGTGAAATGTATAGTAAATGCTGAGGCAGGGCAGGAAGAATGTTAGAACACCAGGAAAGTTATTTCAGGAAATGAAAGACAAAGTGAGAGAATTTTGGAGGGGATTATAGGACAGACGCACATATGGTTAAGTGAACAAGCTATGGATTCAACTGCTTAGGTATGACTCTCAGCTCTAGCACTTGAGTACCACTTGATTCTGAACAAAGTCATTCGTCTTCACTGTCCCTGGGTTTCTTATCTTTAAATGGAGCTACCAGTAGTATATATTTCACAGGTTTGTGAAGGAATTAAGTATAACATAGTATATAATGTGATTAACACCAAATTGCACTTAATTATTTCATGTAGTCTCAAAAACAGGAAAAGGCCTTGTATAATGACTTAATTTAGATAATACAAAAATTAGTAATGAAATGAATATAAGCTGTTCAAAATGGAAGAAAATTCAGAGGATATTTATTCCATCCCCCTCATCCTATAGAACTATATCTCCCAGAGTCTAAGAGATTTGGTCATGAAGCTAATTAATAGGGAAGTTAGATGGAGATTAGCTTCCTCACCCTTAGTAGAGCTATTTCAATTAAACTTTAATTTGTTCGACCATAGAATTTCTTTTTTTTTTTTTTTTTTTGTATTTTCCTGGTAAAAGGCAAGAGTAGTAATTCCAGAATATTTCTTTCTGGGTTCAGAGGTCTGGCTGATCTCAGTGATTTTTAAGACCCAGCTATGGTTAGTGAGGAATTTATTGATCTGCACAAACCACACCACATGGTTTCTCCTGCTTCTAGCTCCTGTTTCCCTAACATCATTCTGGGTGGGAGAAATATGGGTGGAGTTAGCATCAGGAGGAGCTGAAATAGAAAGGGGTAAAAATAGTCTCATTCATTTTTTTTTCAGCTTGATTGAGGTACAGTTGATAAATAAAGTTGTAAGATATTTAAAGTGTACAATGGGATGATTTAATATATATGTATACACTGTGAAATGATTTCCTCTTTCAAGTTAATTAACATATCCATCATCTCATGTATTTACTTTTTTTGATGAAAACATTTAATTTCTGCTCTCTTAGCAAATTTCAATTGTACTATACAATGTTATCAACTATAGTCACCATTCAGACCCTATTTATCTTATAACAGAAAGCGTGTTGAATGAGCAGAAAGGAGGTGAAGGATTGACTACTGGAATACAAACTCATCTTTTTTTAGAACTGGATGACCGAGTCTGTTACTCATATTTTCTGCCTCTCAGAATCCCGAGGGACACTAACACTGGGGAGGTAACCACTTCACTTCCCCATACTTGAGGCAACTCTTCTGAGCTTTATTAAGCAGATCCAGAGAACCATGTTTATTATTGTTTTGTTCAGTGATACACTTAGAAAGATAAAGAATATGAGATATAAGAACAGTCATAATATACAAGCCTTCTACCACTTCATGGAATTATGATGAACATATTATTTTAAAAGAAGAGCTTAATGAGATACAACATGTACTGCAGTCCAGCTGAAGCTATATACAATGCATATATAGTTTATGATCTATGTATAATTCATATGTATAAAAACAACATACTTTATTGATGTAAAATAGCACAGCAAGGTTTAAAACAAATGGCTAAGCTCAATGCAGGCTTTACAGTGCCCTGAAAGCCATTTTACTAGCATAAAGGCCTCCAACATGCTGGTATTAACCTACTGATAAATATTTAGACTATTTATATTTTGTTCTCTTCAGAACTAAGCCAAAATAAATATATTTTAAGGCAACCTTTAGAAGTGTCAGCATTTCTTATTTTATCTGCTTTGTGGCAAATGTTATTCACAGTGACAATTAAAATATTGAACAATGAAGGACAAAGATTGACAAATTCATCCTGAATCCATTGTATCCTTTTATAAAATTTTCTCTAATGTACAGAAAAGTCATATTCTTTAGCAACCTTCACCTTCCAATCGTGAAGAGTAATATTATTGCTTTTATGCCCATACAGGCTTACTCAAAGTTATATGTTGGAGATGTCAATTTTGATTTCATGTTCAGAAAAGCATCTATACAAGTCTCATTGCTATTTTTAAAATTTCAGAAAACAAGAACTTACTGAATACAGGTTATTATGGCTGCAAGCTATTCCACACTGTTGCTCACTTCCATTGTATCTTTGGATAGATAAACTATCCAATATACAAGGTTGAATCCTGCAAATGCAACTGGGAAGAGAATCCGAGAATACTGGTCTATTTTACTGGTACCTCCAAAGGTTGGAGAGAGGGGTGGGGGGGTTACAGGTGTTGACTGTAAGATGGGAGCTCTTGTGAGGACTTTGCTGGCCTCAGGGGATGGAACTATTGGCAATGTCAGAGATGTGATTCTTTTCTTCAGATGGTACTTGGAATCAGGATGCTGTAGAGGAAAATATACATATATATTCTGCTTAGGTAAAGGAACAGACATTACTCATTCATTTTATCATCATTGACAGATGTTTGCTGACACTTTATTATATAAGTTGAGCTTCCCTGTGGCTCAGATGGTAAAGAGTCTGCCTGCAATGTGGGAGACCAGGGTTCAGTCCCTGGAGAAGGAAGATCCCCTGGAGAAGGAAATGGCAACCTACTCCAGTACTCTTGCCTGGAAAATCTTATGGATGGAGGAGCCTGGAAGGCTACAGTCCATGGGGTCACAAAGAGTCAGACACAACTGAGCAACTTCACTTTCTTTCTCTTTCTTTCTATCATATAAGTTAAAGTACCAGCAATTTTTTTTTCTTGAAGTAGACCATTTTTAAAGTCTTTATTGAATTTGTTATACTATCGCTGCTGTTTTATGTTTAGATTTTTTGGCCATGAGGCATGTGGGATCTTAGCTTCCTGATTAGGGGTTGAACCTGCACCCCCTGTGCCTGCAGTGAATTGGAAGGCAGAGTCCCAACCACTGGATCACCAGGGCAGTGTCATCAAATTCTTAATAATATTTGATAGTGCTATTTCTCCAAGAAAGTGGTAAAACAAATTCTAAAAACATTGATTTACTGACAGCCACTGATAGCTCAGTTGGTAAAGAACCTGCCTGTAATTCAGCAGACCTTGGTTGGATTCCTGGGTCAGGAAGATCCCCTGGAGAAGGGATAGGCTACCCACTCCAGTATTCTTGCCTGGAGAATTCCATGGACTATATAGTCCATGGAGTCTCAAGAGTCATACATGTCTGAGCAAATTTCACTTAATATCCTATAATTTAACACATCAGCAATTGATGCCAAGCATTATCCATGTCCCAGGAACTGTGTTGAGTATTGTACTATTAGGAAGAGATAAGCCAGGTTATAAGAGTTTATCCTCTCACCACCCCAGTTATGCATAAACCTATATGGCAATGTGTATAGGCAATGAGAGGGAATGTCACGATGATAAGGAATTTCATTTTGGAGTATGTGGGCAATTAGTCAATACCATAAAATAATAGCTCAGTTAAATGAGAGCATTCTTCTAGACACGTTCCCAGCCTACAGCCTAATCTTCACACATTCATAAATCTGAACCAACTGAGGTATGAACAATAGCATAAAAATTTTTAAGTGCTCATGTACGTCAAAAGCCAGGCACAAAGTAGAAATACCCTTACTATTCTTCCCTTGAAATGTGACTGCCTCTTGGTCCAGAGTTCTGTATTGTGAGCTTACTGCTTCCTATTCAGAATTTCTCTGTCTCTTTCCATCTTAAGTTACCAAAAATGATACATTTACTAACCTCAGAATTATTATATGTTCTTTTCTATCATTAGCTTTTCTGTTCCACTGAAATCAGAGTACAACCAATCCTAGTCTTGAAAGGGACATTCAGTGCATTAAGTAACAGATGAGAGGCTGAGATCTAGATGTGGGAACTGCTTCACCCACGCTTTCACAGCCAGTAATAAACCAGCCTGGTTAATCTCAGTGCTTGCTATATCCCAGCATCTTCTTTACTCTATAGTATCGAGCTTGCTTCAGAGACCCTAATTCTGTTTGCTTTAGACACCTTTCAAAATGGTGGAGACTAGGGGGACTTCTTCTGATTCTTACTTTTTCTTGTCTACAGCCTGTAATAATCACTCTCCTTGTGGCTGGGTTGTCCTTGCTGAGTCCCTGCCTTCACACACATGCTGTACATTATCCCTGCTCTTGTAAAACTGCCTTGTTTCCTCTCTGGCAGCAAAATCACCACTTTGCTGCCTGGTAGGGTGTGTTATTCACATGGACAGACTCCCATGGCTTTAGACAGCAGCCCCATGGCAACAGCATGAGGCGGCCGCCTCCCCGGTGCCGGTGGAACCGCAGGACCGGAACAGCCCACCGACGCGGTGACACTTGGACTCTGGGAAAACAACCCCAAGAACCTCTTCTCCCTCACTCCTGAATTTTGCTTTTAATTTGTCGTGGATGATGCTGAACATCTAAATAGTAATAGTCATCATAGAGAATTCAAGCCCACTGTGCTTTGGGGGGCCATAGTAAACCCTGTTTCTTTACCAAAAGCAAGAATAAATCACTGTAAAGTCTGATTTGACTTGACCATGGTGAATTTCAAGCAAAGAATATCTTTACCTGTTATCTGTTGGCCAAATATTGGGCTAGGCACTGTGGACAGAAATAAATAAGTCAAAGGTGATGGAGGTAGAAGAGAGTTTAGAATAGAAGATTGCCCAGTCTACCAATCTTGAATAGGAAATAAGTGACATTTTCTATTAAAAATATGTGACAACCTTCTTTGATTCTTTGCTTTATAAACCACTGTCATTCACTATTCATTCTTCAAAGTCAATTTTAAGCTTCACTTTCTTACTGGAGCCTCCTTTCTTTTTTCATGCCCTCATTGATTATTCTTTCTTTTTCAGTGCCTACATCTGTAATATACAATTTTCAATCTAGATATTGATATATGGATATAATATCTGGCATTGTATATAGCTGTCTTGTGTATTAGTCTGATTTATAAGTAAACTCTTAAACAACTGAAAAAACTGACAACTGAGGACAACTGTGCCTAGGGTCACCGATAGTGTGTGGATAGGACCAGTGTAGCGGTATTCCAGTCTCAGTATGGCTGTCTTAGAAGATAAGCATAGCATTGTTGGCCAAAGCTTTCTATCATGTCTCCCAAATTCTAATTTGAATTTTCAACTGTTATATATGTTATCAAAATGTTCTTCACCTGAAAGAGAAAAATGTGTCACTGTTTAATCCTTTAAAAAGAGTTCTCCTCCTTCCAGATATACAGAACATTAAAATATTTTACTCTAATAAATTTTCTAAGTATCTTAATGGAGAATAAAGAGGGCAAGTCTTTAGAGCAGATCTTCTTTCTAAACCTGTCTTGATTTTTAATAGCATGCATTGTCTGTCTGTCACCTATGTTTCTTTCTTTTTAACGGAGAAAGAGGGCAGGCATGAACAAGTTCATTGAGATAGAAAAGTGTAAATTATAATCCAGCATAAATATATAATGTATTGTTTTATCTCCCTCTCTCTTTTGGAGATGTGGGGAGAAGTTATTTGTCAGTCTCTTGGCATGTCACAGTGTCACAAAAGACTTAATGAGAATTGCCAAATAGCCCTTGTTCAGAGTTAAGCAAGATCGTTCAAGACCTAATACTTGAAAAATTTATGCCTGATAGCATTAGCTTGGAATTAAACATCGCCTATAATAGGATCCTTCTTTTCCTCATCTGCTTCCCTAGGCAGTCTCTATGGAGTGTTGCTTAGGAGTTAGAGGCCAACAGAGTCAGAAAGCCCTAGTCTGCAATTCCACATTTACTACTTATCTGCTGTATGACTTTACATGTGGCAAAGGAGCCATAGATTCTCCCTAAGCTTAAAGTTTCCATCTTTAAAGTTAGAGACAATAATTATTTCATCTGTAAGGACTTTTTCCCTTTCTTTAAGAACTCGAGGAAGAAAATGTCTCTTCGTCATCTGCTTCCTGCCTACTTAGCTGTTACAGTTTTTCTTGCTATCATATCTTCCCTGTAAACATTACTTCTGTTGTGCTTTATCCCCCTTCCTGACTTGAAATCTCCTTAATGTAGAAATCTCTCTTAATGGTAGAGGGCATATTATTTTCATGTGTAAGTACTCCAAACTACCTAGCCAGTGCATAGAACACAGTGAATGCTTCATAAGCATATGCTAAATCAATAAATGAATGAAAATATAAACATTTTCTGAGACTTATAAGAGTTTTCAGACAAAGAGAAGGGAACAAAATATTCATGATTATTTTATATTTTAGCATATTGTTTATATTACATTATATTAAGTACCATGCTTCCCAGGTGGCACTAGTGGTAAAGAAGTGTAGGAGACGTAAGAGACATGGGTTTGATCCTTGCATCAGGAAGATCCCCTGGAGGAGGGCATGGCAACTCACTCCAGTATTCTTGCCTGGAGAATCCCCATGGACAGAGGAGCCTGGTGGGCTACAGTCCAAAGGGTCACAAAGAGTTGGACAGAACTGAAGCAACTTAGCACACAGGCATGCACATAGCTACCATATCTAAGCACTTACCATTTACAAGCACTACCTGGCACTCTGCCTGCATTATTTTGCTTATTCCTAGAAAGAATCTCTAATGTAATAATATTTTGTTTTAGAGATGAGCTAATGAAGGTATAAGCACAAAGCTGACACAAGTGATAAGTGGTAGCTCCTGAATTCAATCCCTCTTAGATGCCTAAGAGCAGGGGTCCCCAAGCTCTGGGTCACAGAGAGCTTGGGGACCCCTGTCAGATGAGAGGCAGCAATAGATTAGAAATAAAGGGCACATTGAATGTAATGTGTTTGAATCTTTCCAAAACCATCCCCCAACCCCTGTTCATGGAAAAATTATCTTCCATGAAATCGATTCCTGGTGCCAAAAATGTTGGGGACCACTGCTAAGAGCATAATCTTAATAAATACTGTTTTTCCTTCCCATCAGCTTTAGGGTTTAAGGCACGGTTGTTTCTCAGCCACAAAGTTACTGACATATTGAAACTTCTTAGTTGTGGGGACTGTCCTTTACATCATGGGGTCTTGAGTAGCATCCTTGTCCTCTATCCATAAAATACCTATAGCACCCACATCCTCAGAGTTTTGACAACCAAAACTGTCCTTGTAGTATGACATACATCCTCTGAGGACAGCCGCCATTGAGCATCACTGGTTTAGAATTACACTGCCTCATTGTATAGCGATGGCTGGGGGTTTTCTGTGCTAAGTCACTTCAGTCATGTCCGACTCTTTGTGACCCCATGGACTGTAGTCTGCCAGGCTTCTCTGTCCGTGGGGATCTCCAGGCAAGAACACTGGAGTGGGTTGTCATGCCCTCCTCCAGGGGATCTTCCTGATCCAGGGACTGAACCCACATCTCTTATGTCTCCTGCATTGGCGGGCAGGTTTTTTACCACTAGTGCCACCTGGGAGGTTTCTAGCAGGCAACAAATACAAGGTTCTCAAGGAAATGCCAGAGCACTGAATAACCCACTCACTGGATAATCAGTTCCTGGATAATGAGAAATTGGCAGTATAGAGACTGGACATCTAAAATTTAGAAGAATCACATTGAGTTTCTGAAATGAAAAGAAAGCCAATTTTGCAAGCCATTCAAGCTACAGGTTTGCATCAGATTCTGCCTGCCCTATTGTAAGCTCAGCAGCTTCAGTTGATGGTAAAATAGGCTTTTGTCAGAGTCCAGATGAGAGCTCAGCTTGGGGCTGTCACTGTTTTGAGTGGAACACCTGTGGTTTTGAATTTTTCCAGGGCTCCCCTGCTGCTCAGTGCCATCCTGCTTTGGTATTTTTAGAGCATGGCTTTGTTTTAGGTAACGCCATATTGCAAAAGTACTTGGAGTCAAACTGGACATTGTGACAGTCAGTTATTTGGTATAGGGATAAGGCATTTGGGAAGTACTAAGAGCAATTTCGATACAATATTCAGTGAGTCTAATATATTAAAGAGGCGGGAGCAATGGGTTACCTCCTAGGGGAGATAGTCCAACCAGGGCTGCATTACTCTAGGGCAAACAAAGCCTCTGCTTTTAACCAGGGCACAAAAAACAAGAGAACATATTTTTGAAAACATTTAGTATTTGACAATTTTTTTAAATGATAGTATTAATAATTATGGAGAAAACAAACTCTGTCAAATGTCCTTACATTTATAACTGGTAGAACTGGGAGCAGAGACAATTCCAGAATATCTACAGAGAAGCAGCTTATTGGTAGCAATCTGGTAGGTCAGTGGTGCTAGAGACATGTCTGAATACCACACTGAAATGTTTGGAGGGTCCTGAAAGGAATACTGGATGGGGATTTGATGGAGGGTATAGGGAAAGAGCTAATTGCCTACGCTTCTCATCTGACACACCCCACCCTCTCTCTAAGTCATATGATGGTGCTACCATGGGGAAGGGGCATCATGGTCTTCCTGGTGCTCAGAGTCTCTGATGGTCTTAATTCAATTGTTAATTCTTTGGAGTAATGATAGTACTCAAAGAAATCTCAGCAATATTAAGAACACGAGAGGTAAATCTATGCTTCATATTTCTCTACACAGGTGAAGGGCAACATGGTTATGGCCCAGCAGATGTTTCAACCTTGAAAAGAGTACAGAAGGGACAACATGTCTTACTTCCCTCTCTGTGCCCAAGTTGCTAATAACTGACTTAGTGTCTCTAGATCAGGGCCAGGCTCAACTTTCTGTTCTCAACATAAGCACCATTCCCTCCAGAATCACCCCCTCCAGACTGAGCGAATACTCTTGCATGGTCCTTCTTCAGCCTGCTCTACATCTGTAACCACAACCTTCATCACAGGGCATTGTCAGGGCTCCTTGATTTCCCTCTCTTCCTGCTTGATGGTCAGTTCCATGACAGAAGAGGCTCTATTGATTTTGCTTACTAATGAATTCTCAATGTTCTACAGAAGGTCTGCATGTAAAGGCACTTAACAAATGCTTATGGTATGAATAATTTTAACGCATAGGTACTCAATAAATTGGTGTCAGGTGACAAAAAAAAACCATGTAATCAGTATAAACACAGTTATTCTCTCAACTAATTAAATTTTGGTCAACTTATAGATAATTTGTGAAAAACATCACACCTTGCATGAAAAAGAGAAGTCACTTTGGATGTGTTGAGTAGTGTTGCAGACGATTCATTCTTAAGAACTTGGTGGTGAGGACTTAGATGTTTAAAATAAAAAGAATACTAGGAAAACATTCCAAAAGAGATCAGTCTAAACTCAGTCTTATCTACAAAATAGGTACACCCTAGACAAATAATAAGTTCTGAAACATAAATACAGGAGTACTTTCTAATGCCTGAATAGCATACCATATAAAAACAATATGGAAAGATACCATATAAGCGGGAAAGAAGCACTGGACAATTTCTTCTCAAAATCTAAAAATATAAAGTCTCCACTTCCAAATGCCTTAAAAACAGAAAGATTATTAATCTGTAGAACACTTCTGAAGATTTAGATTTAGTCTCTTCAGGTATGAGTACTAGATTTTAAATGTCTGAATTTCTTTATCATTATTATAAATTTCAAGGTCAAATTCAAAGTGATAAAATTTTCACATTCATTCTAACCAGTTTCCTGTGAAAAACAATGTGCACTTTAAAACATACAATTTAGAATCACATGAAATATCCAAGCACTTAATCTCATTTCAACTTTGCCATATTGGTTTGCTATTTCAATGTCCAACTTACCCAAATAATGTTATTTTGATTACAACTGAATAGGCATTTTTAAATGTCATGGTATTTGAAAGAAAAAATGACCTTGTAATCATAATATACCATTGTGCTATATAAATTCCAAATATGTAATTTATGTTTGTTCCTCTATATTATAAAAGGCAATTGCCAAGTTTTGACATAAAGAAATAAAATGTACATGTTCTATTCTATGTAATCATCTGTATTTATTTCTTGATGCTTACAAGGTTTATATTGTTAGGTTTCGTTACTTTTGGTTTTTAATTTTATACTTTGATTTAGCCTTTCAGAAACAAAAGTCTCCTTTTCATTGCCTTGAAATACTATAAATGGAACCAGGTTTAGAAATATAATTTTTCATAGGAAAAAAAAGTCAACTTGCAAGGAAAAAAGTTCTTTGAGATGATTTGAATCCAATTTTTTTAATACAAGTTCCAAAGGACAGCCTAATTATATGTTAGTATATTAGAACTATTAGAAGATAGTCTATATGAAGACCTGAGATCTTAAATTCCATCTTATTAATAAATTATACCTTTAAAATAATAGATGTAGGGAATGATAACTCTTTCTCCAAGGATTTGAAATCATATCCTTCTCAGTAATCCATATTTTTAAAATGTTGAAGTAAAGAAGTTGGTCTTTCCTTTTGTCTCGATATCAGATCAATGACTATATTCAAACTCACTTTTCTTTTCTTTTTCTTAGGAATTTCTCCTTTCATTTTTACTGTACTTGTCAAATAAGACACTGTTAAATGGTATTTTGATAAATATCAGTTCTTCTTCCTTTCTACCTTTCTAGATATATGTTAATATATGACCTTTGGGCCATATAATAATTATGTGTCTATATTACAGACAGGTTGTAACATAATCACAAGTTTTTGTAACATAATCACAAACAAAATAATTCTCAAAAATACTTAAATTTATCTTTTATGAAAAATATAATTTTCAACTCATTTGAACTAGGTCTTCAGACTAGCATATTTTTGTTGTAAATTTATATTTTTGTGACCTTTGAAAACACATGTGTGGGGATGTGTGCATGCTCAGTCATGTCCAATTCTTTGCACCTTCATGGACTGTAGCCTGCCAGGCTCCTCTGTCTATAAGATTTCCCAAGGAAGAATTCTTGAGTGCGGTGCCACTTGCTCCTCCAGGGGATCTCCCCAGCCCAGGGATCAAACCCACATCTCTGGAGTCTCCTGCACTGGCAGGTGGTTTCTTTACCACTAGTGTACCCAAACATCATTAAATAAAGAATTTTGGAAATCACCTTACCTACATTTTTTTTTTTTACCCACTGGTATGTACTCTTTCATAGTTCAGTCTCTGAGAAAGTGCTGGGAGGTTAGGGCATATAGTTGTGAATATTAGGATTTCTGGAATCAATTCTTAGTTTTTCTGAGTGATTAATGTTTCCCTTCTCTGAGCCTCTGTTTTTTATTTTCAAGTGTAATTTGACTGAATCACTGGATGGCAGACTTCTTTTATAATGAGGTCTAATTTAAAGAAAAACTCTTTAAATGATTAATTGCCACTTACCATGGACTGGTCTTATTCTTTGGAGAAAATGCAAATTCTCAAACAAGTTTCTTAGTTTATCAAAGAGAAAAGTTTCAATAAAAATGATCTTTTAAAGCCAATAAATAGCTCAGTTTTTGGAAAATAAAATACATATAGTGTTATAATTCTTATTGTAAAATTTAAGCAAAGATTAACTGGTTTTGTGATTTGGAAATATTCATGAGAATTGAACAATTATAAACATATTTCCAGTTCAAATTGTCTGCATTACTTGATTTTGCTCTTTTTTCAAGAGCTACAGTTTAGAGTTTGTATTGAAGTAAAAATGTATAATTGTCAATCAATTCTACAATCCTTTTTTAAGAAGTACATGCAATTTAATTGTGAGAATTTATTCATATACATAATTGAAATTTGGGGGCACATTTATGACCCTTGAATTATTAATGCTATCATTTATTTTTTATTAAAAAGTGCTTTGGGGACCAGAATTTAGTCACCACAAATCTAAACTTAATTTTGTAGGTATTTTTCACTGATTAAGTCTTTGCAAAAATTAATATACATAAAATATGCATATTATATACATATAACATGAATGTGAACATGAGAATGTTTTCATGTGAATCAAAAACTTGGCTTATGACTCAGCATTCACAGAATCTAATATACCCATCTTGCCCCTCTGGATTAAAGCCACAAGCAGATTTCTAACAAAAATTGTTCATAGCAGTTCCTGTTTGTTTCCTTCAGACTCTGGAGCCTCATTAGAAACTTCTTTTTTTTTTCTTTTTTTAACTTTATTCTCCCTGGTCGGTATATGGGAACCCGTTCAAAGGAAACATCTAAAGGCTGAGAATTTTCTCGTCTCTGAGCACTTGGAATCTGCCAGTACTAGTGAGGGTGATGAAAGAGGAATACCAAAAGTTTAGAGCAAAGATAAATGAAGGATTGTTGCTTGGCTTTTTCCTGAGAGGTTGGAGAAGTTGACCTTGGAACCAAAGTTACGTAACTTTATTACTAATATTACTTTGGGACTATTTACTTGTTTGCAATAACTATTCGGGCTGCCTTTTCCTATGCAGTGTGGGTAACATTAGAAAAGTAAACAATTACCAAAACAATCTCAGCTTCCAGGGGTTCAGTCGCTTTTGCTATTGTCACTGGGGGTGAGGCTGCAATCTGTGCCTTCCTTTTGGCCTTTTGTGTCTGAAGGTTGGTAAAGTAGTTGACAGCAGCAAACTCAATAAGAGCAGAGAAGACGAAAGCAAAGCAAACAGCTATGAACCAATCCATGGCAGTTGCATAAGACACTTTTGGCAAGGAGTGCCGGGCACTGATGCTTAAAGTGGTCATGGTTAAAACAGTGGTGATTCCTAAAACGAGACAGAATAAGAAATGCAGTATTAGCACTTGCAATAGAATAACAGGCTCAAATGGGAACTTGTTGGAGAAGATTTCAGTTACAAATATAATTTTTGTTATTTTATTATTTTTAATTGTTCACAATTATTATCATAGGCATTCATATTTTTGTATCCTTCAATACCTTGCATACATTGTAGCTGCTCAAAAAGTTATTTTTTGAAGTGATTTAGTTTAACAATAATAATATAATAGTAAATTATTAGTACATGAGTAATACAATCTTGAACTTCTGATCATATTTAATGCTGATATAAAATTTCATCATATTAATAAGTATTTGTATAGATGATAAATATAAAATTAGATTTCACAATATTTTAATTTCTAGATTGGTTTTAAGATAAAATATTTAATCATGAGAAAATAATTTCATCACTCATCTTGCAGAGGTTTTCTGTCTTGGAGGATTTATATAATCCAAAGATGGTTAGCATCATATATATATTCTTTTATAATTTGCAGAAAGAGATATGTTTTAGCATGGTAAATTAAAAGGTCAAAATTCATCTGAGATTTCAATTAAACTCAGGTCTTCCCTATGAACTACTAAACTTATAACCATGAAAGCTGAGGAAAAAATTGGGTTTTGTTACATAAGATATTTTCTGTTACAGCTCTTTTTCTTATTTCATTTTGTTCTGTCACACTGTTAGTGATTCTATATAGCATAAATGTAACTAAATATTTAGGCTGAATGATAGGAAACTGGTGATATTTAACTACGATTCATGGGGTCACAGAGTTGGACACAACTGAGTGACTGAACTGAACTGAACTGAAGACCTAAAAAATGGCAAACTTTTTTATGATCCTCCCTAATGAAAGGGAGATATATTTTGTGTATTCATGGGTTCAATATCTTAACTTTTGTTTTCATTGAATTACATGTCATTTAAAATTTTCTACTTTTTCTAGTTATGAAAAAGCAAATTGAGATAAATTCTCCAAAATAGGGCACGTGAAAGTCATAGGAAACCAGCGAGAATTCTTGCTGAGACAAATCTTTTGTTGATTCACCACACAAATTGTGATAAGATGAAGGTTACTTCATATAAAACATGTGTCTGAACGAGATAGGAGTTTATTTCCTTTGTGGATTGAAAAAGTTCACTGGTGTGAATATTCCCCTTAAAATACGCAAGCAATGTGAGCTGGAGGATGATAGAAAGTAGAGCCCAAAGAGTGAAGCATACCAAAGACAGTTCTGGCTGGAACAGACTCCTTATTAATCCAAAAAGACACCTGGGAAAGAATGACTGTCATAATGCAAGGAGTATAGATCTGTATCATGAAGTAGCCCATCTTCCTTTGCAAATGGAAATAAACTGTCATTATTACGTATTCACCTGTTGGAAGACAGGTATGTCAGTATTATTGCTGTTGACAATATGCAAAAAGTATGCAGTTAGAAATAAATCTTACAGATCCTTAAATTAAGATGTATAGGAAGAAAATAGCAAAGACATTTTTCAATGCATTACAAAGTTAGTCGATCAGCAGATGATAATACACCAGCTCATTGTTTTCTGTGGAGTTCTTTGTGTCGCGTACATACAAAACTACTCACTCCAAGGCTATACAAATCTTTATATATGCACATGGTTGCAAAATCCATCTTAAAGCTACTCATCACTTTAAAACTGCAAGTTTAGCTGAGAATGGCTAATGCAGAGGAAAAACAAATAGATATTTTGAAAATGTGCACTGGAGTCACCTTGTAGGATTCTATTCACATGTTGGTTAAATTCTTACCTGTGTTAGATTTAATTGTCTCACTAGATACTGTTTGTCCAATCAGATCATACTGAAGGAGGCTTGAGGATTCTTCTGGGACTTCCACTGAGTAAAGTGGTCCTTTTTTCCATGTATATATGATTTCACTTTTGGGATAAGCATCTGAATTTTTTAAACAAATTGCAGTAAATCTGGCTAGTTTTGTGTGTTTGTTTTTTTTCTTTCAAAGCAAATCTTGTCCATTATGAAAAGAAAATACAAGCATAAATTTAAAAAAATATATTTTTCTTTAATCCTGGTGACCAAAACCTCTATATAAAAGATTGACAGACATGATTAAGTAAGTTAATTCCAAGAATTATACAGAGAATATCAGAGTAGTAATTCTCTTTTGCTTTCCAGCCTGACTAAAACCAAATAATTATGTATTTGAATACATTATTTAACTCTCAGAAGTAGTTTGTCACTTACAACTGCCAAATTTGAGCGGACAAGCATGTCCATCCATAGGAAAGTTAACCAGTTTCATAGGACAGTCAGCGTTGATGGTAAGCCTAAGAAACATTGAAATAAATGGTTCTGAGTCAGTATGATGGACAAATCCTTTGAGCAGAGGACAAAGAACTGAGGATGCCTCACCTCATGGTGTATAGAATGGTTCCATTCTGCATTATTCTGAAGAGTTTATTAGGAGTTGTCATGTTGTGAGCAATTGATTTTTTGCCATTCCTGAAAAAAGTGTCAGGTGTCCAGATTTTACTGACCATCAGGTTATTCAAACTCAAAATCTCAGTTGGCCCCCCAAACTTCAACCTCTCATCTGTCCAAGTCTGGCGGAAAAAAACGTCCATTGTGTACTCCTAAGAGAAAGTAAGATATTCATGCATGCTGGGTAGATGGTTCATTAAGAATAGGTTATTCACTAGCTTACATACTCAAGACTAAAATTTAAGAAATAAAGCAACTTTTTATGACAATAGCCTATCAGGAGAACTATAACCAGTGAATTGCTATTTTTCACACTGTAAGATTATAATATTATTATAGACTATCGTGTTGATATTGTATAAACCTCCCTTCTCCACCTTCACCTTCAAAATTCTTTCTTTTTTCTATCAGTAATCCATGTCTCTATCTACTGACCTCCTGATCTCTCCTTGTTTAATTTAGAATAAAAATATAAGATTTAATCTAGCTTTTGTTTTGGCCTTCCTACCATCAATTAGTATAATCATTCCTCTTAGCAACTTGTTTACCTTCAAAAATATATCTGAGCAACACAGTGTCACTTAGTACAGTTCCAAGGATAGACAAACTTTACTTGATAAGCATACTTTGTCTACACATCATAATTATTTTATATAGTTCTCAGAGAACATAAAAGCAAATATTACCATATTACTCAAACAGAGTAATATTACCATATTACTCAAACAGAGCCTCATTTAAGCATGCATAATCAAAATTATGTTTTAATTTGTGGCTTTTATGAAATAACATTAAGAATTTAAGTATTATGATAAAGGCCTTTGCTAAAGTCAATGATAAATAGCAACTTATAATTATGTCAAAATATTGCCAAGAATTGCTTTGTATCCTTTATATGTTCCTTTATGAGACCTATTACTGTAAGTGGTGATTATATTTTAAAAATATAATTTGACATACAGTATACCCATATAATGGTGATCCAGGCTTTAACAAGCCTCTCTTGTATAAATACACTTTAAAAAGAGACACACGCATAAAATAACGTTCTAAGTGTCCCCAGATTTCAATGCTACAGTAGAATATAGCTGTGATTATTTATTCTTGGTGTGAGTCATACTCAAATGAAAAAAATTGATAAATTGTTGAGGATTCTGAAGAAATGCTGACTCTTTTCTCTCAACTCTTAAGACATTTATCTCCTAAAGTGCTCCTTAGTCTCTGCCCCTCTTCCTTGTTATTTTCTTTTTACTCTCTTCTCCTTTCCTTTCTCTTCCCCTTATTACTCCTTTCCCCCTTTTTACATTTCTATTCCTTTCTTTGCTGCTTATATTCTCAGCTCAAAAAGCAGAAAATGAAAGTCTCTAATCACTGTTAATCTAGAATTACATCCCCCTAGTACATTTAATGCACTGCTTTAAAGAGTTATGTTTTTCTTCAGTTTTCGTGTTTATATTTTATTTTTAGGGGGACACACTCCCGGAGAAACATGAAAGAATATCATGAAACACTTTGTTCTAAAAAACTGGTTCAGTTTTTCACTGCCACTTACTATAAATACCCTCATACGAATCCTACAGCCATCTGTACCTGGAACAGAGTTCCCAGAACACCTACTGGTCCATTTGCAAACATAAAAGGTGGAATGTGTTAGTCTTTCCAAAGGACTCCCTTTACTGTTTTAATAACATGTACTGAGAATGGTGCACTGCCAAAACAGCCACATTTTATGTTTAATAGATCTTCTCAATATATTCTTACATGGTATTCCATCTTTGTTATTTTTTTACTCCTCCATAAATTTCCTAAAACTTCATAAAGATGGGGGAGAATCTTCTCTTTGTAAGGAAGAATCGGCGCTTGATATGTGAACAGAAGAGAGGATATCATCATCTTAAAAGTCCCCTCAGATTCATGTTCAAGCAGAGCCTTTAGTGAAATGTGAAGGAGATTTGGCCAATAATCTGCCCTAATGGCCATTCCTTCCCAGTATGAGCGCATATATTGCTTCTAGATCTGGAGCCAACTTTGTTAACAATGTCCATTATCATTCATTCTGGGACTCAGTCCGTTCCTCCTTTAAGCAAAATTACTCTCCTCACTCAGCTCACTCACCATCTCCACGTCTGACACGGGCCCAAAACTTGTCACGTAAATGTCTGTTTTGACTTCAGTGACAGCACCTGAAATTAGCCCAAAGGGACATTTATCATCAATGACGTTAAGGGGATTGAACGGAACGACTGTTTCACAAAGTCCCTTCTCTCAGCCAGAATCTACAACCCATCCTAAAGTAATTCTAGTAGCAAGGGTCCTTTGGTTTTTCAGCTCTTAAAAACTCAGATTAGTTGCATTATTTTGAATTTATTCCGGCCAAATTGCAAAGTTTAAGGAATGAAAGAAAACTGAGTTAGTATTCTAACAACTACAGTAATAATTAATGTTTAGTGATAGCTTTAATGGAACAAATACTTAAAAATGTGTTTTATATGAAGAATCTCATTTGCATTCACACACCATATGAGACAAGCACTGTTTATACACCCTGCCACTGTTGAGAAAGTGGAGGCTTAGAGAGTTCAAATGACTCACATATAAGTTCAGGAACTGAGGGAGGGACAGAGACTGGATGGCCCCCTGCCCCAACCCCAGTGCCCTGCAACTTCCCACTCTGCTATCCTGAGGCCTCTGGGCCTTGGACTGGCACTAAGGGGGAAGAAGGGCACGTATGCCACATAGAGTCTAGGAAGGACTTGCCTCTTACCTCCAAATCCCGGTCGCAGACGATTGTCGTAGCCTTCAAGCAAGTTGTCCAGGATCCGACTGATGTTTTTGGAATAGAAGTTTCCTTCATCTTCAAGTTTCCCTAGAGCATTTTCTACCCTGTGAGTAGACAGTCAATGATCCTCCCTCCCAGCCTCAGAGAAAATAGGCTGTTCATTCCAGCCCCGTCTACCCCACCATACAGATGAGCCATGCCATCCAGGTTGCTTCTATGATTTGGTATAGAAGTTACCCAGTGGATGTATGCTTGCCCTTTCCTTGGAGCTAAAAGGAAAAGTCAGAAAACAAAGTCTTACCAGAGAACAATGTACAGACAAGGCAGAGGCGATACCATCCTGCGGTGCACTGAGATGCCCGGCTCGCCCTCCACCTGCCTTCTCCTCCTCCCAGCCAGTTCCCCTTTTCCAATTAACTAGAGCACTCTCCAGGACCACTCATAGCCCTTCTTGTGTCCAGCCAGTAATCCAGTAGATGAAGATGAAAAGGTTGCCAGCTAAACGTGGAGGGTTCCCCTTGATCTATTCACTCTCCGTTCTGTCCTTTCACGTTGAACAAGGTGGTTTGGGGTCTTAGAGTATGTCCCAGTGGACATTTATCCTCCTCTGACTGACTCAGTTGGGGAATGAGAGTCTGGAGGGACAGTGCATGGTCAGAGAGCAGTGACAATAATCAAATAAGGCATTAGGGGAGATTAGAAGGGAGAAATTCACTGCTAGTTTTGGCATGGATTTAGCAGGGCCCTGTGAGGAAATCTGGACGACAGTGGCATCTTGCTGATTGAGATTATGTTCCAATGGGCTCAGCATTTATTATTTCTATGGTTCACAGAAGGATTTCTACACAGCTCTCACTGCTTAAAAAGTCTAACAATATTGAGGTCTTCTTGGATGCTCTTTCTGATTTCATCAGCTTTATTGCATCAGCTACCCCTTTCTTCTCTATTTAAATACTGGTTCTCATTCTTCTTTGAAAAAGCACTTAGAACACATCAGAACAACTCCTGACTATCTTGCTGTTGAATTAGTGTTCTGTTTTTTTTTTTTTTTTTTTGCAAGTACTTTGCTGATCCTTCTTGTGAAATGTATGGCATCTTGAGCAAAGTTATAAAGTCCAATGCTGCCTGTAAGAGATAATGTCTGGAAAGAGCTTACTGAGATCTCCATGTAGAAATGCTATAAGAATAAATTATCCATAAATATGGTCGATGATGATGTTGCTGGCACTATTAGGCTTGTCATAGGTCAAAAGTGGAATGTTTGAAACCAAGGAACAGCATTCTCCCGCTAGTCTGGGAAAGTTGGAGTAATAGAAGTCTCTTTAAGCATTATAATTTTAATCTTTAAATAAAAATAATAAAGTATTGTGAATATGTGTGTGTGTGTATATATATATATTTAATTCAGGAACATAAGAGCCAGAAGCAAATGTCTTCTTCACTATCCTCCTGCCAGATCCACCCCCTATCTACCTAGTTCACAGTCTGTATTTTCAGCACCTAAATTCTACACAAGTGATGGTAACTTGAAGCTATATAGCACAGTCATAAGCATTATTTCTGAAGACATGACATAAATAATTTGAGAAATATTTCAAGAAATTAGCTATAAACAAAACAATGACAACAATAGAAACAGGAAAACTCCAAAATTTCTTATGATTTTTTTTTAATTACTGAATCTGTTACATGGAATTTTCTAGTTACTCATCAAAAACCTGAATTCCCTCCAGCATCCCTGGCAAGTGGTATTCAGCATCTGATTTCTCACTTTACTTTACTTGTGTTGGGTTGAAATCTGCACCCTGGTCCTAGTTCTCACCTTTGAAGCTACACAAAATAATATTATTTCAGAGCAAACTACATAGCAATCCCATAAGCAAAGATATCTATTGTGTCCTCTCTAATTTAAGCTAAGACTCCAAAAATCATTTTTTATTGATTACAGAACCTGGTTTTCATATTTCTTCTTATTCTTTTCACTTTATTTTAAACATAATACAACTAATCACCATAGCATTTTCAATTCCATTGATTGCACTAAATCCTAAGTATCTGAGGCTATTAAATAATTCTTTGATCATTTTTACTACAATGTATTGTTTTTATTCATCACAGGACTCTACATTTATCCCTGCGACTTCGTATCATTTTTACCCATCATTTTGTTTACTATCCATCTCTGATTTGTATCATCCTCAAGCTTAGTGAGGTGTCTAGACTCATCTTTTTTTTTCATGTGTTAAAAAGATGATCATTGGTGAGATGTTACATTTATATACATATTCTTTTTGAATAGGCATGTTTTCCTCCTGAAAAGTATTTATTGAAAAAAGAAATAGTTATTATTATATTTATCTCTAAAGAGAAGATTAACATATTTGATTCTATTTTCTGATGAGTTTTAACTAGTAGTTTAATGAAGGAGAAGAAATCCATTTTATACTCTAAATAGGAAAAAAAAAATCCTAAATCTGGAAGGATAATAAGGGTATGTAATCTTAGCCATCTCGCTTTGCAGATCTCACCTTTAAATGAATGTGCTGGACCTAAGGGACTCAAATTCTATATTTCTGTTGGTCTGATTTATATGTTGGTGACTATATAAGGAATTCACCTCTTCACACATCCCTGTGAGAATGGGCAAACAAGCTCTAATAACAACATTGTTGTTTGATTACAGTTATTATTTTCCAATGGAACTAGCCATAAAGGAGTTCAAAAACATGACTGTTTGAGAAATTATTTTGAGAAATGCATGGTCATTTATGTAGCATTCTGTCTATGCAAACCAAGTATTTAGGAATTCCCCCTATTTAGTGAATTACTTTCTTTTGGGAAATTAGAGAATATCTATCTCACACCTGTCTACTTCACAGCTGTTTTTCCTAAATATATTTTTAAATCACCTTGGATGACCACTGGCTTGCTTTGCTTTTCCTCTCCACTAGAAAGCCTAGAACTAACATCCTCTCCAATAATACTGTTATTAATATGCTGCACTTTGCAAAAGGACAATGTGAAAAAATCTATCTCCCTTCTTTGTCCTAAACTTTGAACTCCTGGCACCCCGGGTTTGTGTGTATGAAATTAATCAAAGACTCAGAGATGATTGGAGGACGTTATTGCACAGAAAAAGCAAACTTGGCACCAGATACTAAATAGTACTTTCCATGATAAAAAAGAACCAATACATATATTTATGCATTTATACCTAAGTAAACAGAAAACAATCAAAATCTTCAAGATCAGTATGGAATTGTCTCTTGAACAACACATGATTGCATTTTCTCACTGCAAATCTCCACTGGGCTTAAAAAAAAAAAAGAAACAATATTAGAATTGAGACTCAGAAACCCAGTAGCTCTTTTTTTGTCAAATAATAACTTCAACAAGTAACTTTATTATTTGAGCATTAATGTTCTTTCGTTGAGGAACTTGAACCAAAGGATTTCAGTATTTGTATAATTACTTCCCACCTAATACTAGAGGACTTGAAACATTTTCCCTGTTTGTTTTAGAAACTGTTACAGAAAGCCAGTCAGTCAGTCAATAAATGCAATTTAAGACTGTAAGTGGAAATTGTGCTTAGTCGCTCAGTCATGTCCAACTCTTTGTGACCCCATGGACTGTGGCCCATCAGGCTCCTCTGTCCATAGGGATTCTCTAGGCAAGACTACTTCAGTGGGTTGCCAAGCCCTCCTTCAAGGGATCTTTCCAACCCAGGGATTGAACCCAGGTTTCCCACCTTGCAGGCAGACTTTTTTTTAACTGTCTGAGCCACCAGGGAAACCCCAGGATACAGGAGTGGGTAGCCTATCCCTGCGCTTCCCTGGCAGCTCAGATGGTAAAGAATACACCTGCATGGCGGGAGACCTGGCTTCCATCCCTGGGTTGGGAGGATTCCGCTGGAGGAGGGCATGGCAACTCATTCCAGTATTCTGGCCTGGAGAATCCCCATGGATGGAGGAGCCTGGCCGACTACAGTCCATGTGGTCGCAAGGAGTTGGACACGACTGAGCGACTAAGCAAGCCCAGCACAGTCTATCCCTTCTCCAGGGGATCTTCCCAACCCAGGAATTGAACCAGAGTCTCATGAATTGCAGGCAGATTCTTTACCAGTTGAGCTACTAGGGAAGCCCAAGTGGAAATTAGCATAGTATTAATAATAGCTACCAAACATTTAACAGTTACCATGTGCCAAGAATTATGTTAAGAACTCCACATACTCCAATTTATTCACTGCTAACACAAAAATCTATGAGCTGCCTCTAAGTGAGTCCTTTTGTAGATCAGTAAGTACTTAACTTGTTTAATCTCGCACAAGTAGTAAATGCCGAATTACAATTTAAAACCAGTTTGTCTAAATCAAAAGCAAGAAGGGACAAACTAATGCTGGGGGACAGAATCCAACGAAATATAAGTTTCAGTTCTATTACAAGACCAACTTCTATCATATTTATCCAAAGATGGAATGGAGTACCATAGAAGAAAAAAATTTTTCCTTTTTTGTTAATGAAAGTGTTCTTATGGCCTGGAACACCACGAATGGGTTTATGAATGTTTGTTTCATGCGGAAATTACATGATCCCTAAGAATACCTAAGAACATTTAGCAGAATCTTGAGGTTATCTGGGTACATCCTAAATAAGAACTGTTTGATAGATACTTTGAATGAATATTTGGGTTCAAAGAATCAGGTATGGAGTTTTTCTGGAATGAAGTGAGGTGGAGAATGTTTAAAGAGGATCTTGGTGGTAAAATGTACTTTGGAGGAACATTGGAAGAGAAAAATGGAGAGGTCCTACTAAGCTGTACTAAAGGAGGAAGATAAGTAGTAGATTATAAAATAATAGTTAATATCTATTGAACACATACTAGATGGCAACTATATACATTGATATTATCTCTAATATGGGTAACTGCCTTATAAAGTAGCCATTTTTATCATCATTGCACAAAAGAGTAAAATGAGGCTCACAAAGGTATGTACATTAGGTATATACCTACCTAATGTTCCAAAGCTAGTTCCAAATCTCGAATTCAAAAGTGACACTCTTATACACTGTGCTTATATATGACAGATCTGACATAATTGCCTTTTTTTTTAATTGAAATATGTTTGATTTACAATGTTATGTTGGTTTCTGGTTCATAGGAAAGTGATTCAGTTATATACCCACAAACACATATATTCTTTTTATTTCCCATCATAGTTTATTGAAAGCTATCGAATATAGTTCTCTGAACTGTACAGTATGACTTTGTTGTTTTTCTGTTTTATTTATTTTAGCTTGTATCTGCTAATCCCAAACCCCTAATTTTTCTTTTCCCCCTTTCCTATTTGGCAATCTTAAATTTGAATTTTATGTCTGTGAGTCTGCTTCTCTTTTGTAAATAAGTTCATTTGTATCATCTTTTAGATTCCGCATACAAATGATATGGCTTCCCAGGTGGGTGCTAGTGGTAAAGAACCTGCGTGCCAGTGCAGGAGACATGAGGCCTGGGTTTGATCCCTGGGTCGGGAAGATCCCCTGGAGGAGGAAATGGCAACCCACTCCAGTATTCTTGCCTGGGAAATCTCATGGACAGAGGAGCATGGCAGGCTATAGTTCATGGGATCACAAAGAATTGGACACGCCTGAAGTGGCTTCACACACACACACACACACACACACACACACACACACACATACATGATATTTGTCTTTCTCTGTCTGTCTTCACTTAGTGTAATAATCTCTAAGTCTATCCATGTTACTGCAAATGGCAGTATTTCATTCTTTTTTATAAATATTCCATTATGTGTGTGTGTGTATGTGTGTGTGTGTGTGTGTGTGTGTGTGTGTGTGTGTGTGTGTTAGCCACTCAGTCATGTCTGACTCTATGGGACCCTATGGGCTGTAACCCACCAGGTTTCTCTGCCTATGGGATTCTCCAGGCATGAATATTGGAATGGATTACCATACCTCCCTCCAAAGGATCTTCCTGACCCAGGGATCGAATCCAGGTCTCCTGCATTGCAGGCAGACTCTTTACCATCTGAGCCACAAGGGAAGCCTATACACACACACACACACACACACACTACATTTTCTTTATTCATCTGTGGTTGATGTACACATAAGGTTGTTTCCTTGGGTATTGTAAACTGTGCTGCTATGAACATAGGGGTGCATGTATATTTTTGAAATAGAATTTTCTTTGGATGTATTCCCAGGAGTGAAATTGCTGGATTATATATTAACCCTAACTTTAGTTTTTTAAGAATCTTCCATACCATTTGGCATAGTGGCTGTAGCAATTTCCATTCCCCTCAACAGTGTAAGAAGGTTCCGTTTTCTCCACATCCTCCCCAGCATTTTTATTTGTAGACTTTTTAATGATGGCCATTCAGACTAGTGTGAGATGATACCTCATTGTAGTTTTGATTTGCATTTCTCTAATAATTAGCCATGTTGAGCGTCTTATGTGTCTATTAGCCTTCTATTTTGATATCATTTTCTAAAGTTAGGACTCAGACTCTCTGGACCAACTATATATATATATTTTTTACATTTTTGTTATGGTATAAGTGACCTCTCAGTGGACATTGTAGGAAATCCCCATGCAGCCCCTCTTGGGAATTTAGTGCAATAAGGATAATATTGCTCTGGGAAACAAAGGACAATAAAGGGCAATTTTCTGTACTGCAGCTTTAAATTGTTCTGGCTTGGTTAGGAATAGAATGTTGAACATATTACAGGGCATTTTGATGCCCCCAGAAGGATAGGCAGGAAATACTGATTTCAAACCTCAAGATACAAATATAGAAGGAACAAAATGTCATACCTAAATGAACACAGGATATGAATTCATGATTTCTGCCTGTTTAACCAGTACCAGTTCAGTTTAACCTTTTTTTTTATTATTATGTTTGTCATATATTGAGAATATAGGAATTTTTAAAAATGCTTACCTTCAGGAAGTTCACATGGTAGATAATAGTAATCAGTTTAATTTGGCAGACAAGATGCTGAGTGCAAAATATATAATTTACTGACTGTGCTTCTGGAAACAGAGTGGGGAGGCATCTGTATAGAGAAGGAGAGGTCAGTAATTATTTTATGAAAAATTATTTCATAACATTTTTACTGAATTTCAGCAGTTGAACGAACTTAGTAGGTTAGAAATGGACCTTGCTGGCTGCATAATGAGATCAGAGGCATGGTAATTGACATTGTTTATAAACAACAAATAGCTCTGAGAAATAGGAATATAGGAAACAAGGAAGAATGTAATGGATGAAAACGCGAGAAGAGAAAACTGAGTCCAGTAGAGAAAGATGTCCATTCTCCTCACTGAAGGACGTGAGAAAAGGCAAGGACATCTCTACTATACCACAATGGGGTTGCCTAAACAATTCATAAGAGCACTTTTTCTCTGAGAATTGCCCTGATATTTCATAGAGTGGAGCCTTATTCATCATGCTTGTACTATTGGACCCCATATCAACCCTCCCTTGAGGAATTAGGTAACGGGTTCATTAGCAGGCAAGTTACCTTGCCAAATTATTTATCATCTCTAGGCATCATCTTCATCACCTATAAAATGGTGTTATAGAATCTCCATGAGAATTAAGTGAAAAGTATATGAAGGTATTTATCATGGGGAATTGTCCACAGTAAATGAAAAAAAATTTCCATCAACAGCACTTCTACCCTCATCACCATATTCACTGCTGTCATCATTGGCTTTGGTCAAAGAAAGTCTTCTATTTCCATTATTTAGAAGTAGAGTCAAAAATTACCCCCCATATCTGAGAGAGCAGCTACTTAAATTTCCGATGGCCTCTTTGATTCCATTCCTTAGTTATCTAGGTATCTTTCTGCCCTTGAGTTCCTCTGGAAAGCATTGTATCCTTCTCATAAAGTCCTCTTTCTGGCTTAAGGTAAGTAGGTTACTGTCACTAGCTCCTAAAAGGAACCTTTTAACTCAGGAGACTGTATGCCAAACTTGACAGAAGAATCTTAGATTGTGATGACACAGTATGGCATTTTGATGGACTGCACAACCCACTAGGAAGTAAATGTAGACGATGTATTAAATAGATTCTCAAGTGTACTTTCCAGACCTTCTGGAAAGGAATGTACTAATTGGCAGTTACTTAATGGTCTTGCTGTTTCATAAATCTCTCACACCTCCACGGAGTAGAATAAGCATTTTAGCACATGCATGAACTCTTTCAGGCCACTAGGGGACTGCTGAGCATCATCTTCTGGCAGTGCTACCCAGGGCCTAGAATCTGTTTGCCTATTTATCAGATGGTTGGAGTATGGGGACGACAGGACAGAATTTTGGGTTTAAGCCCAGTGATGCGCTCTGGGGAAACATTATGGAAGAGCAAGCAGAATGGAAGTCTATTAGCATGGATTCTGTTGGACTTGGATAAGGTATAAATTCCAAACTTACTGCCTCCTAAAGGGATATTCTCAAAGCAAGTGATAAAAATAAATATTTGGAAGTGCCATGGAAAGGTCAGAGGCCTGGATGGGAATGATTGTGTCCTTCATGTTGTTACATTAAATGACTTAATGTTTCTTAAAGTAAAATGTAGAAGATTTCCATTTATATTTGAATAATTTAATCTGAGAGAGGAAAAAAATAAGTGATGGGGGTGGGAGACTCTTCGTAGAAGTAGCTAAGAGGTGTTTAACGCAGTTTTGAGCTACTGACTCATCCGTGACTGATGATATTGCACCAAAAAAAAAAAAATGGTAAAGGCTCTCTAACAAGCTTTGACCATCAGAGAAACAGAAGGGTTATTTTTACATAAACTTTTATCAGGATTTGAAGAGAGTGTGCTAGGAGTTGAGTATCTGATACGTCAGAATTAAAAGAGCTACATAGCTCTGTGGACTTCGTGGGACTTTATTGTTGTCATTGCTGCCTGTTTAATTATTATAGCACTGGATCAGTAAGGAATGCAATAGATGTAACAACAGAAAACCTAACCTTTAGTGACATAAAAATATGTGGCTTATTTTTTTCTTACAGCAGAAAAAGAATGGAGGTAGGAAGCCCCTGGCTTTGGCAGCAAAGTAATGCCAGTGCTGATGCTGATTTTCATGTCATCCTAGCAATATGGTTACTTGTGTTTTAGTCATCATGTCTCCATTCAACAGAAGTAAAGGACTGAGTGTTAGGGCCGCCTCTAGCTAAAGAGGCAGCTGAGAAAGTTGTAAGAAATCCCTGGCTACAGGTAAATGTTCAAATGAATCCCACAAGAAGTTTGTTCCAAGGAATGAACTAATTCTAACAACAAGGGATATTCTCGTATAGTTTTGTCATCCTTTATAAGGTAGGTGGCCAAGGAAGATGAATGAATGTTAACTTGCCTTCTAAGAGGGCTTTCACAGGCAGGGAACCCCCGTAGGTAAATTAATTACAACAAGATGCCCCTTACTCTGAGCTGTAGCATAGGGAGTAGAGTGCTGGCTGTTTCTGTTGCCACTGGCACATTCAGCTTCCAGATCAGGCACAATCTGCACAAATACATGCAGATACTTGTGATAGGCTCCAAGATTTGAGAAATATTGGATTGGCCAAAAATGTTGTTTGGTTTTCTATAACATATTATGGAAAAACCCAAATGAATTTTTTGCCAACTAATATTTTTCTTATTATGTTTCTTAATATTTTAAGATATTCTGCTAAATTCCATTATAATCTAATATGATTAATCCAGCCACTATCCAATGGCTAGTAAAGACCTGACATTCAATTAAAGCAGCTGGCCCGTCAAAGGCCTAAATAGTTGAACCACCATAGTTTAGCTCCTCCTTCCTGGTTGCATTGCTATATTACAAACGGATTTGTTTATGTTTCCCACAGGAAATAATCAAAATAAATTATACCTATTACATCAATTAGTATCCATTATATTAAGTCCCATCTGGGACATCTCTTATAAAACTAAATGACAGGAAGATCTTTGTCTTGATGAGAAATTGACATATTCATTCTTTCACAGACTATATAAGGGATCATGTTCCTCCTTTTGACCTTGCTGTCTGGAAATTCAAAGACAAAACTGAATTATAACTGACTTTCTGTATGCCCATCCTCTCTTCTTCCTGTATCTGTTTTTCTATTTCTAATTCTATACTTTTCCTTTTTCTTGTGAGACTCCTCAAAACTTTCAGGGGAGAAGATAGGATATAAATAAATATCACTCAATGAAACAATTATTGATGATTTTCACTTAGTCGTTTGGATCAACTTTATTCACTGGATCAAGTATCCATTGATTACTTCTTTTGGACTAGTGCTTGAGCTAAAACCTGAGATAAGATGGAATACTACAGAATAGAGAAGGCATTAATTATCAGAGGAAAGTAGATTCAGTTGATTCTAGCAAAACTAGAAATCAGACACTAAATTGGAGATAATATATTTTACAGGAAATAGGCAGTTACTGGGAAGCTCTGGCCAATTTATACTTTGAAACTACATTAGCAAAATGCTACATATATTCTTATTTTTCTAATTTTATTGCAATACAGTTGCATTGAAATACTGTGTGAATTTCCACTGTATAGCAAAATGATTTAGTTATATATATATATCTTCTTTTTCATATTCTTTTCCATTATGGTTTACCATAAGATATTGAATATGGTAACCTGTGCAATAGGACACTGTTCATCTGTACTATATATAATAGTTTGCATGTGTTAATCCCAGACTGCCAATACTTCTCTCCCCCACACCTCCCCTTTGGCAACCATAAGTCTGCACTGCATCTGACTCTGTTTCTATTTTATAGATACGTTCATTCCTGTCATATTTTAGATTCCACATATAAGTGATATCATACGGTATGACTTATTTCACTTCATATAATCTCTATGTCTATCCATGTTGCTGCAAATGACATTATTTCATTCTCTTTTACGGATAAGTAGTATTCCTTTGTGTATACATACTACATCTCCTTTATCCATTGATCTGTTGATGGACATTTAGGTGGCTTCCATGTCTTAGCTATTGTAAATAGTGCTGCTGTGAACATAGAGATGCATGTATCTTTTTGAATTCTATTGTAATTTTGTTTGGATATATGCCCAGGAGTGAGGTTGTTGGATAGCTTCTTGCTTTTAAGATAAGAAGGAAATAGTGTTCATATATTATTTATGTGGTAAAAACGTTACACCTTTTAACTGCACTTTGTAAGAAAAGTTTTACTTTCACACCAAAATTAAGAAGAACATACAAAGCTTCGACACATATCCCCAACTCCCACACATCCACAGCCTTCTCACTTATGAGGTTTTCCTATCTAGGCTTCAGTAGTACATGAGCAAAGGACTTCCAGATGAAGAAGATGGGTTGAGAAATGGTAGCAGAACCAGAGATCAAATTGCTGACATCCATTGGATCACAGAAAAAGCAAGGGAATTCTAGAAAAATATCTACTTCTGATTCATTGACAAAGCTAAAACCTTTGACTGTGCGGATCACAACAAGCTGTGGAAAATTCTTAAAGAGATGGAAATACCGGACCACCTTACCTGTCTCCTGAGAAACCTGTATGTAGGTCAAGAAGCAACAATCAGAACCAGACATGGAACAATGGACTAGTTCAAAATTAGGAAAGGAGTGTGTCAAGGCTGTATATTGTCACCCTGCTTATTTAACTTGTATGCGGAGTACATCATGCAAAATGCCGGGCTGCATTAATCACAGGATGGAATCAAGATTGCCGGGAGAAATATCAATAACCTCCAACATGCAGATGATACCACTCTAAGGGCAGAAAGAGAAGAGGAACTGAAGAGTCCCTTGAGGAGGGTGAAAGAGGAGAGTGAAAGAGTCAGCTTGAAATTCAACATTCAAAAGACTAAGATCAGGGCATTGAGCAACATCAATTTATGTCAAGTAGATGGAGAAAAATGGAAACATGACAGACTTTATTTTCCTGGGTTCCAAAATCACTGCAGATGGTGACTGCAGCCATGAAACTGAAAGATGCTTGCTCCTTGGAAGGAAAGCTATGACAAAACTAGACAGCATATTAAATAGCAGAGACATCACTTTTGCTGACAAAGATCTGTTAGTCAAAGCTATGGTTTTTCCAGTGGTTATATATGGATGTGAGAGTTGGACCATACAGAAGGCTGAGTCCCAAAGAATTGATGCTTTCAAACTGTGGTGCTGAAGAAGACTCTTGAAAGCCTCTTGGACAGCAAGGAGATCAGACCCGTCAAGACCAAAGGAAATCAACCCTGAATATTCACTGGAAGGACTGATGCTGAAGCTGAAGCTCCAATACTATGGCCACCTGATGCAAAGAGCTGACTCATTGGAAAAGACCCTGATTCCGGGAAAGATGGAGGGAAAGAGGAGAGGGAGCAACAAAGGATGAGATAGTTGGATTGGCATCACTGACTCAATGGATATGAGTTTGAGCAAACTCCAGGAGGTAGTGATGGACAGGGAAGCTTGGCATGCTGCAGTCCATGGATTCACAAAGAGTCAGACATGATTTAGCAACTGAACGTCAACAACAAACTACCTACCAGAGAGGTCCATTTGTTACAACTGAAGAACCTACATGAACACATCACTGTTACTCAAAGTTCACAGTTTTCATGGGGTTCCCTCATGGTTTTGTACATTCTCTGAGTTTGGAAAATAGAGAATGACATGTATTTGCCATTATAATATCATATAGATAGTTTTCATTGCCCTAAAAACCTCTGTGCCCCACATATTCAATCCTCCTCAGCACAACTCTTGGAAATTACTGATATTTTTATTCTCTACATAGTTTTCACTTTTCCAGAATGTCTTATATTTGGAATCATATAGTATATAACTATTCAGATTGCTTCCTGTAAATTTATTTTAAAATCACTATGTATTTGGCAATTAAATGTTCACTTTTAAATGATGGGTGTATCTAAGAAGCCATAGCAAGGAAAATTAGAAAATATTTGTAACAGAAGAAAAATGAAAAGATAATTTATCAGAATTTGTCACATGCAGCTGAAGGTGTTCTAAATGCAACTAAATACAATGTGGAATCTTGAATAAAGTATGAAAACAAATAATGGACACTGGTATAAACTTTTGTGAAATTTGAACAAAATCTATATTTTAGTTAATCATATTGTATCCCATGTTAATTTCCTGTTGCTTTTTTTTTAGCATATTTTTTCCTTATATTCTCAGAATTGAATTTGAAGTTTCAAGCCTCATTCAATTTTTTTTAATCACTAAGATAATAAATTTTCTAGACTTTTAGAGTAATACTAGTTGTGAGAATAAATGGAACAATATCAAGTTTTGAGTGAATATCAATTAGAAATATAGCATTCTATTCATCCTTAGTCAAACAAGTAGAATCAAAATGTCATAAATTTTTTAGCTAGGCAAAAAATCACAAGTTTTCTAAAATATACAGATTATATTATACATACTGTGTGTATATATATGTATACAAAAGCTTTTCTACTACACTTGATAAAGGCTTGAGAAATAACAATAACAAAAAAGAGATGCAGAAATTGGAAAACATAAATGAATGAGATGGGAAGACTGAATATGAAATAGAAAAAGTGAAATGAACTAGGTAAAAGAAAAAGATCATCATATAGTACAGTTGTTTTTAAACATGGTTGCTCATTAGAATCACATCTGGAACATTGGAGATAAAAATAATAACTGGGAATTTGTATTTTTCAAAATATTCCAAGAAAATTCTAATTGCATCTGGATTTTAAAAAGTGATAACAAGTTTTTCTATTAAATGGTGATTTTAGTGACATAGAATTCTATTATTTTCTTTTGACCAATCAGGATACAATGGTATTAAACATAATAATTACATAATCACTATAGTTAAATATCTTTATCAGTTTTTACAATCAATAGCCAGACAAAAATTAAAAGATAACTACAATTGCAGGGCTTCCCTTCTGACTCAGCTGGGAAAGAATCCGCCTGCAATGCAGGAGACCTGGGTTCAATCCCTGGGTTGGGAAGAATCCCCTGCAGAAGGAAAAGGTACCCGTTCCAGTATTCTGGCCTAGAGAATTCCAAGGAAAAGTCCATGGGGTCGAAAAGAGTTGGACACTACTGAGCGACTTTCACTCACAGTTGCAAGCCATAATGAAACATGGTTAATGTAACAAAATAAAATAACGACATACACTTTGAAGGGTTAAATAGAGTGATGTGGTAAGTGGAAGTACCTCATGGATGTGTTTTCATCTGCCCAGCCAGTCTGTGTTTTTTCATTGGTGCATTTAAGCCATTTACATTTAAGGTAATTATCAATACATATGATCCTATTACCACTTTCTTGATTGTTTTGAGTTTATTTTTTGTAGGTCTTTTCCTTTTCTTGTTTCTTGCCTAGAGAAGTTCCTTTAGCATTTGTAGTATGGCTGGTTTGGTGATGCTGAATTCTCTTAACTTGTCTGGAAAGACTTGGATTTCTCCATCAGACATGAATGAGAGTCTTGCTGGGTAGAATATTCTTGGTTGCAGTTTCTTCCTTCTCATCTTTAAATATATCATGTCATCCCTTAGGGCTTAAGAGTTTCTGTTGAAAAGTCAGCTGATAACCTTATGGGAGTTCCCTTGTATGTTATTTGTCATTTTTCCCTTATTGCTTTTAATATTTTATCTTTATCTTTAATTTTTGTCACTTTAATTACTATGTGTCTCATTGTATTCCTCATTGGATTTATCCCACCTGGGATTCTGTGCTTTCTGGAGTTTGTTGATTATTTCCTTTTCCATGTCAGGGAATTTTTCAGCTATTATCTCTTCAAATATTTTCTCAGGTCCTTTCTCTTTCTTCTCCTTCTGGGACATCTATAATGCGAATGTTGGTACATTTAATGTTGTCCCAGTGGTCTCTTAGGCTGTCTTCAGTTTTTTTTTTTCACTCTATTTCTAGTACATTTCTTATAATTTTGACTTTTTTTCCATTAAAATCCTTAATTATCTGGAATATATTTTTGTGAGTGTGTAGTATTAAGGATCTTTTTTTCTTGTTATAATTATAATGCAATTATTCTAGCACCAAGTATAAGATGGCTTATATTTTCTTCACTGATTTATAATATCCCCTCTATTATATAACAACTTCCCACTTTTGCCTGGGGATATATTTGGGTTCTCAGTTCTATTCCATTGACTTGCTTATATGCACACCATTGTTTTTCATTTCCTTTCTTTAATACTGTTGTTTATGGATGTCATGATTTGCCTCTTCCTGCAGATCTTCTTTTAAGAATGAAGCACATATTTCTTTACCTGCTAGAAGTGCTAGAGTCCTTTTCCAAATTCCTTCAGCTAACAAGTTTTGTTGCTAAGCACAAACATTGGAGCAGCCAACATTTAATAGCATGGATACAAATATCTAGTCCCCTCCCCAGAACTTGGGACAATAGAGAAGGACCTCAGCTTCAGAGCTCCCATGGGGCTTGCTGGGGCCATTGTTGAGCCTGCATATTCTCTAGTCCAACCCTCCCATTCCACAGGCGTAATTCCAATAGTATTTCTTAATAAACTGCCTGCCTGCTAACCTCTGGTTCAGAATCTGCTTTCTCAGGGAGGCAACAAATGACTCAAAGCAGATTAATTGGCAGTGTGCCAGTTTGTGACATTTTGCACAAACTATTCCACATACATGAACTTTGGTATTGTATATTTCTAAGTTGTAAGCTTAGAAGCTTCTCAAGCTGAATTCTTGAGAAGATCTGTAGGTATAGCATAATAAGGAATTAGGCCATATATGTAATTTCAGAAATACCACTAAGGAGTATTTTGAAAGATTATAAAAATATACTTACTACAGTTTTTGGAAAATTCTGACAAGCATTTAGATCTATTAGTACTAGACTTTACATGAATATCAGAGATCAAATAAAAAGGCTCAGCACTGTCATTCATGAAACTCTTTCCTCAGCTTTTGATTACTTTTTTAAGTACCGTGTCAATATTTCTTTTGAACTTCATGTATTTGAAATGCTGTAGTTAAAAATATTCCCTTCTATATTCAGTTATTTATTCAGGAAATAGTGGGAAGTTATATGTAAAATATTGAAGTAGTTTTTAAGGAAGAAAAGACAAAAGTAAGAGGCTGCATCTGTCTCAAGGAAGAACTTAAGTATGCAAGGACCATATTGCAAACAGGCTATTACCAGAGAAATGCAGAAGTGCAGAAGACAGTGGAAATTTAGATTTGGAGACTGTACTTGAAGCCTCAGTTTTATCTCACTTATCACTGGATTATCTATTTTTATTTCATTTTTAAACATCTCTTTTAGACCATACATTCCTTACTTACTTGGGAAATATTTTGAAATCTTTATGTTTCATTTCTTCCTCTTCATTTTACCTTTATATTTCCCCCAGTAAAGGAGGCAGAAAATTCTATGCTCCCTTACTGCAGGTCAGAAAGGAATGAACACACTTTAGTTTCTAGCTTTTGTTTCCAAAATTTCTGATGGTGGTAGGCTTAAACAAGGTGGTTTTAAGAATCATGAAAAAAGAGATTTCACTCAGACTACAAGTAGATCTCCCATGGTACATGCGTAGAGAAATATGGAAATGTATGTAGACTGGGGAAGAGCAAGGGAGCTGTGCCATGCTTCCCAGCTCTACCACCTGGGAGGCAAAGCACCAAGATTGAAATGCTGGCCTGGTCAATTATACAAATGAGACTACAAGCAGATGTCTGTCCCCCAGGAAGAGCGCAGAAGCCATGGAGAACCACTAGATCTTGCAGGACCTGCAGGCAGGGACAGTGAAATTCCATTGTCAATTCTGTGAACTGATTCTGGAGAACAGATGTCCTGTCCCCAGTCCATGTCTTGGCACCAAACTAGACCCTATTGCTATAGCATCAGGAAGAAAGAATTTTTGTTTTTTGTCAGCCAGATTTGTCAACAGAGATTTATGTCTGCAACAAAGGTATAATATTCTGTTTTTCTGTTTATTATTTGTCTTTTGTTCGTATCCTGCTTCTTTCACTATTTCATAATCCTTTTTCAGGACTCTCTTGGGGGTCAAAATGAAAAAAGGGTTTATGAAGAAAATAGGATCAGAAACAGAGAAATAAAAGCAGTAAACTAGTTTTCATCTCAAAAAACATTTTTTTGGCCTCAGTCTTCAGCTGAAAAATGATATTTCATCTGTAATGATGGTAGGGGTATTGGTAAGTATTCACAGACTTGCTTCCAGCTTTTTTAGTCTTTTCCACTGAGGCATATCCCTCAGAGATTTCTGAATTTATAATCCAAGGAATAGATCTATTATGATAGATATCACTTGGTCTTGCATTTCATACTCCAAGTTGCAATTAAAAGTCAGTTTCACAGTTACCTATTTCCAACTTTCTCATCCAAATAAATAGTTTTAATTCTTCAGGTATATATTCTCACAGAACATAGTATGTCTATTACTCACTAATCATAATAATAGATAAATATTTTATATAATTCTTTGTTTAATCATATCTTTCCCTGATGAATCAGTGGTAAAGAATCCACATGCCAGTGCAGAAAATGTAGGTTCAATCCTTGGGTCAGGAAAAAGACAATGATAACCCATTCCACTATTCTTGCCAGGGAAAATCCATGGACAGATGGCCTGGTGGGCTACAGTCCATGGGCTCGCAAAGAGTTGGACACAACTTAGCAACAAAAAAATAACAACAACCGTTCCTCCTACTTAAGAAGAAAGCTAATGTTTAAATAATTCCTTCCATAGTACTTAGTACAATGTTTGACACAGAAAATATATTTAATTCCTATTGTTTGAGTGAGCATGTGAATGAATAAACTTCATCTTATAAACTTCCATTCTTTCCAACAATGTATATACACACTCGTGTGCATATGTGTATACACATGCATATAGTCTGTGAAAACATAAAATTTTTAATAACTGTCATTTTATAATGAATAGGAAAAACTCAAATGGTAATATTTCATATGAGATTAGTGAAAAGCTGCAAAATGAGTAAAGGGGTTTTAGCATTCATTTCTGCAGCTTCTGCTGTTGGATCAAGCTTGAATAGCATTCCAATAATGCATATTCAGGGAGATCTATGTGACACTGATAAGAACTATGCTGTGATGACCAATTCAAGGTTGTTAGTCAGTTATATTTCTCTCCGGAGTGCTCTTCATGTATTTGCACATCTGAATGATATTTATGAGGTGTACCACAATAAACTGGAAAATTCTTCAAGAGATGGGAATACCAGACCACCTGACCTGCCTCTTGAGAAATCTGTATGCAGGTCAGGAAGCAACAGTTAGAACTGGACATGGAACAACAGACTGGTTCCAAATAGGAAAAGGAGTACGTCAAGGCTGTATGTTATCACCCTGCTTTTTTAACTTATATGCAGAGTACATCATGAGAAATGCTGGGCTGGATGAAGCACAAGCTGGAATCAAGATTGCAGGAGAAATATCAATAAACTCAGATATGCAGATGACACCACCCTTATGGCAGAAAGTCAAGAGGAACTAAAGAGCCTCTAGATGAAAGTGAAAGAGGAGAGTGAAAAAGTTAGCTTAAAGGTCAACATTGAGAAAATGAAGATCATGGCATCCGGTCCCATCACTTCATGGGAAACAGTGGAAACAGTGGCTGACTTTATTTTGGGGGGCTCCAAAATCACTGCAGATGGCAATTGTAGCAATGAAATTAAAAGACGCTTACTCCTCGGAAGGAAAGTTATGACCAACCTAGATAGCATATTCAAAAGCAGAGACATTACTTTGCCAACAAAAGTCCATCTAGTCAAGGCAATGGTTTTTCCAGTGGTCATGTATGGATGTGAGAGTTGGACTATAAAGAAAGCTGAACGCCAAAGAATTGATGCTTTTGAACTGTGGTGTTGGAGAAGACTCTTGAGAGTCCCTTGGACTGCAAGGAGATCCAACTAGTCCATCCTAAAGGAGATCAGTCCTGGGTGTTCATTGGAAGGGCTGATATTGAAGCTGAAGCTCCAATACTTTGGCCACCTGATGCGAAGAGCTGACTCATTGGAAAAGACCCTGATGCTGGGAAAGATTGAGGGTGGGAGGAGAAGGGGATGACAGAGGATGAGATGGTTGGAAGGCATCACCGACTCAATGGACATGGGTTTGGGTGAACTCCAGGAGTTGGTGATGGACAGGGAGGCCTGGCATGCTGCGGTTCATGGGGTCGCAAAGAGTCAGACATGACTGAGCGACTGAACTGACTTACTGAACTGATGTTAGTTTTTTATGCCAAAAAAGTCATTGCTAAAAATTTAATTGTGTACCTTGAACACACAAAATGTATGCTGGTTGGCAGAATCTGAATGCCAGAAAGCATCATCAAATGATGGAAAATGAATATGGCAAAAGAAAAATGCAATTCCCACAGTGTCCCAATCAAATCACTAAAAACTACTTGTAATTTGTGACATCACATCAATCAGGTATATTTTCATCTCTTATAAACACAAGTCCCTTTAGATTGTGAATGATAAAAGAAAAAGATGACCTCACTTTTGCCCAAATACATTGTTCAAAGGTGGTGCCTTCATTTTAGTCACTAATAAAAAATATTATTCTAGATATGAAACCCAATAACAGACAGTTCATTTCTATGTAGCATGACCTGGATCCAAAACTCTGAAATTATCCTCAAGATGTTGTCTTAGTAACTGTAAAATGATCATTAAGCTAACCCTTGTTGTTTCTATTTTATTTGTATTTCTGATGCACAAAACTAAGAAACAACTTTTAAAAGGTACTCACGTTGACTTATATTTTGATATACTTCATTTAGATTTTACTTTTATTATTTACATTAGGGAAATAGCATGATGATAGTGTTTAACTTGATTATTTAATTTAAAATATATTTAAGAGCTATAAAAATGTTTACACAGTTACAAATAATGTTATTCAAACATACTAATAAGTGCCAGGTGTGATAAGAATACAAGTGTATATGGATATTTTAAGGAAATAAGATACTTTATACATATTTTTCCTATAATAGAAATATGCATATAAATGTATACCTACTTTTCATGTTCTTCACTTCGGGTATTTATAAGGAAATCTCAGTGGGCATTAAAGTATTGCTTTGTCAAAAAAGTGTTTATTTTATTTCGTGTGAAGTCCTATTTTTAGGTAAATGTGTAGATGAATTAGTCATGAGAGGTAGAAGCTTCCCGGAAATCTATAGACAGTGTTAAATTAAAGTTGAAAAAAAAATCAATCCTCAAGCATTCTTATTAAATTATCATCTTGTTAGTGCCCACTGAGTATCCTCTGACCGATCAGAAATTCAGTGGAACAAATAAGGATGTTCTGAGAATTTGTATGAAGACAGAAAGGGGAATGAATAGGATAGATATCAATACTAGAGGCAAAAATACCTACCAAAATTTTGTTAATTCCTTGTGTTGATCAGGGTTCTCTAGAGAAATAGAGCCAATAATGTATAAAGTCATTATTAGGTATTGGCTCACAGGATTATGGAGGCTGAAAAGTACCAGGATCTACAGTCAGCAAGCTGAAGACACAGAGAGGGAGTCAGGCAGAGAAGGTCAAATATTAGTTGCATGGAGAAATGAGAGGAAACCTAGTTAACCACTCTGCTCAGAGTCACTTGGCCTTATTCATTTAGAAACATGATGTACAGCTTTTACCACCACAAAAACACCTACCATAAATATAATATATTTACAGGTCATGTAACTGGCTCCTCTTGGCTCGACTGACAAGCTTGATTGTCTCACCTGTTTTACCCAGTAGCCCATTTGATAGCATACTTTTTTACTAATATATTTGGCAGGAGAAACAAAAAACTGTGATCTAAACATCAAACATCTTCTCATGCTGCCTACTATTGAAGAAAAGATTTTAACCATTATGATTATAAACACACTAAATCCACAGTGTCCAAAATTGCCATAATTTTCTGTGCATTCATCACTCATTTGACTTATTCTTGGTCAGCTTGAGCCCCAGTGTTCTCTAATACCTAAGTCTTCATCTCTGAGCCAGTTAATAAGGACCATCCTCTCTCTGTGCTATGATTCTACAGGAAATATTTAAGCAGTAAAGATTCAGGAGATTTTATTGATACCATCAAAGCTAATAAAACAGGTGAGCAAGGAGATTTTATCAATTTCAACCATTTGTCAATTGCTCTATTTCTAATGAAATATGTCCAGTAACACCCTTAAAGCATTATTGAACTAAGATCATGTTTCTGTATATGGATTTCAAATTACACAACTTCCCAAATAAAATGAGTGAAAAGTGAAAGTAAAAGTGTTAGTCGCTCAGTCGTGTCTGACTCTTTGTGATCCCACGGACAGTAGCCCACCAGGCTCCTCTGTCTATGGAATTCTCCAGGCAATTATACTGGAGTTGGTTGCCATTCCCTTTCTGGCATATTCCCTACCCAGGGATCAAACCCAGATCTCCTGCATTGCAGGTAGATTCTTTACCATACGGAAGTCAAAGAAACATTTTATTATCTTTTTATTTATGACAGCTTTTGTGGTTTTTAAAGCATATCCTACATGAAATTATTTCAATAATTTTATGACTTTTGTGCTCTTGTTTTGCTAGAATCTATGTAGATTTTTAATTTATCTGATAGTACAGAACTGAACAACAGAAGCACCCACATGCAAAAGGGGAAGGAAAGGTAAAGAAAAATATTGGGAAATTTTGCAACTTTAATTCTTTGTACTGAGAAATCTTTTCCCATTCTTTAATATTTTTAAATAACTCATTCATAGATTCCTTAGCATGTCATGCTTTGCCTAAAAAATCCAAATATCTGTGGTTATTGCATCAGATGGAGACATGGAGCAATACAGACTTTTTAAGCCTTTCTCACCTTAGCCCATGTTCACAGAAGACTGTAAATATGTCCAAGGAACAGAACTTGTTTGTTTAATAGAGGTATTCTTACTCAGATTGCTGTAAAGAAATAAAAGAAAGTAATTTTTTAGATGTTTGTACATTGAAAACCACCCACATAAAAGAAATTTTGGGGCTGGTGCACTGAGACAACCCAGAGGGATGGTATGGGGAGGGAGGAGGGAGGAAGGTTCAGGATGGGGAACATGTGTATACCTGTGGCAGATTCATGTTGATGTATGGCACAACCAAAACAATATTGTAAAGTTAAAAAAGATTGGGTCAATGGTAATAGATTAAAATTTTTCTGATCAGTTCGTTTTCAATTTTGTTTCACTGTTAAATCAAGTTTTTTCAGTAAAGGCTTATTGATATATAATTTAATTTAAAATTCACCTCAAAGTCATACAATTCGGTAGCTTTTAGTATATTCACATTGTTGTGAATGATGGAAGGTGGCAAAGAGCAGCTCCATACTTACAGTCTTGCAGTTCAACAGCTTCTCTAGGAAGTATGGCTGTTACTAATAACTCAAAAACTTTCCCAGTTGTCTTTTTTTTCTTTTTTTTTCAGATTTTATTTTATTTATTAGGCAATCTGAGGCCTAAATAAAACTGCAGTGGTTTCACATTGCACTGAGAAATAAATGTAAACTTCTTTCTGTGACCTATGAAATCATCTCTAAAAGACAGGCCCTTCTCCCCCTTTCTCTCTGATTTGACAGCCTAATAATAGCCCTCCCATCCCTCTCCAGACATGCAGAGTTCCTGTCTAGTCTTGGGCTATTCTGGATTTTCCTGTTCTGTAGAGTTTAGGATTCCATACTTGATCTTCTGCTGTTGAGAGTATGATATTCTGGAAGATGTTAAGAGCTTTAATAGGAAGTATTTATTATATTATTTAGGTGCTCTCTGTTTCTTAGTTTATGCAGTTTTGATATAGCTGTAAAACAAGATAATTTTTTTTATCCTGGCCAAGAGTTAGGAATGTTACTCAACCTTCACCATTCAGCTTCTTTCTTCTGGAATTCTGTACTTTGAACTTGTGCAATGATGGACAGACTTCACAATTATTTAATGAAAGGGATGGGATTCTGAAATAACTATTGACTAGCTTTTACAATCGGAGAAGGCGATGGCACCCCACTCCAGTACTCTTGCCTGGAAAATCCCATGGATGGAGGAGCCTAGTGGGCTGCAGTCCATGGGATCATGAAGAGTCGGACATGACTGAGTGACTGCACTTTCACTTTTCACTTTCATGCATTGGAGAAGGACATGGCAACCCACTCCAGTGTTCTTGCCTGGAGAATCCCAGGAATGGGGGAGCCTGGTGGGCTTCCGTCTATAGGGTCGCACAGAGTCGGACACGACTGAAGCGACTTAGCAGCAGTAGCAGCAGCAGCTTTTACAATGCCTTACTTGCATTCTTTCTGACACTTGGTTGTTCAGTAACATATTTGTTGGGACTTCCATAACAAAGTACCACAGAGTAGGAAACTTAAACAATAGAAATATATTTTCACATAGTTCTAGAGGTTGGAAGTCCAAGATTAAGGGTTGGTTTCCTTTTAGGCTTGTGGATGGCTCCCTGAGTTCACGTGGTCTTGACTTTTTGCATGCCTATGTCCTAAACTCCTCTTATAAAGACATTAGTCATATTGAATTGGGGTCCACCCATAAGACCTCTCTTTACTTTAATTACCTCTTTAAGAATTCTGTCTTCAAATACAGTTCATATTCTGAGGTACTGAGGAATTGGGACTTCAACATATGTATTTGCTGCTGCTGCTGCTGCTGCTGCTGCTGCTGTTAAGTCGCTTCAGTTGTGTCTGACTCTGTGCGACCCCAGAGATGGCAGCCCACCAGGCTCCCCCATCCCTGGGATTCTCCAGGCAAGAACACTGGAGTGGGTTTCCATTTCCTTCTCCAATAAGTGAAAAGTGAAAGTGAAGTCGCTCAGTTGTGTCTGACTCCTAGCGACCCCATGGACTGCAGCCTACCAGGCTCCTCTGCCCATGGGTTTTCCAGGCAAGAGTACTGGAGTGGGGTGCCATTGCCTTCTCCACATATGTATTTAGTGGGGCACAATACAGTCCATAATCCCTTTGATTCTATGACTAAACTGTAACTTCCAAATACACATATATATTTTGTTTTGCTCAGTCTAAATCAGCCTCATTGCTTGCTGTCAAAGACCCCAAATGACTATACGGGACCACAGTTCCATACATCTATATTTTTTCACATAAACATATATTTCAGATATGAATCTCATAAACCATCATGCTATTTAGTGTTCTGTTTAAAGATAATATAAAAATACATGTCCATTTAGTTGTGTTAAAGAGACTCTATGAGTCATGACTGACTATAGACAGTTTTGCTACTTTTATTTAGGGCCAAACAATTTATTTAAAATTTTGTATTCATAGCCTTTTTTCCTGGAACTGAGAATTTTTTGCTGTCCAAAGGATAAAGAAAGTCATTTGGGGGACAGAGGAGAAATAGCAGTCACATTTTATTAAGCTTGTACTAACCTAAGATCAAATTCTTAAGTTTCTATATATTTTACATATCAGACATCCTTTAGTTATTGAAAATCTGAGTTATCTAGTAAAATAAAGATTTTAGTCACTATTTCAATCTTTATTAAATGATCACTGTTTATGTTTTTATTTATTTAATCTCAAAGAATAACAAAACATTGTATCATACTTGTTATGTGAAGCAACAAGTTTCACAGTGAGACACCTGGTGTACTCCACACAAGGATTCTGATAAATTTTAAAACCTCATTATATTTATGTAAAACTCAAAATAATATATGCAATTAATGTATTATGTAAACAGAAACTTCTTCAGTTACTAAGATTTTACATAGTCTCTGAAAATCTGTTTCTTTAAATTTTTAAATTGAAGGATAATTGTTTTACAATACTGGTTTGAGTTCTGCCATACATCAACATGAATTAGCCATAGGTGTACATATGTCCTATCCCTCTTGAACCCTGCTTCCACTTCCCACCATTTCCCCACCTCTCCAGGTTGTTTCAGAGCCCCAATTTGAGTTCCCTGAGCCATACAGCAAATTTCTACTGGATATCTATTTTACATATTGTAGTGTGTATGTTTCCATGTTACTCTCTCCATTCATCTCATCCTCTCCTTCCTAACCCCTGCCCTTGTCCATAAATCTGTTCTCTTTGTGTCTCCATTGCTGCCCCTATAAATAGATTCATCAGCACCATCTTTCTAGATTCCATATATATGCATTAATATATGATATTTGTTTTTATTTTTCTGACTTACTTCAGTCTGTATAATAGGTTCTAGGTTTATCCACCTCATAAGAACTAACTCAAATGCATTCCTTTTTATAGCTGAGTAGTATTCCATTGTATATATGTACCATAGCTTCTTTATCCATTCATCTGTTAATGGACATCTTGGTTGCTTCCATGTCCCAGCTATTGTAAATAGCCCTGCAATGAACATTGAGGTACATATGTATTTTTCAGTTTTGGTTACCTCAGGGTATATGCCTAGAAATGGTATTGTTGAGTAGTAGTAGTGAAAGTCACTCAGTTGTGTCTGACTCTTGCGACCCCATGGACGGTAGCCTGCAAGTTTCCTCTGTCCATGGGATTCTCCAGGAAAGAATACTGGAGTGGGTTGCCATTTCCTTCTCCAATTGTTGAGCAAAATGGTGGATTTATTCCTAATTTTTTAAGGAATCTCCATACTGTCTTCCATAGAGGCTGTATCCATATACATTCCCAACAACAGTGCAAGAGGGTTCCTTTTCTCCACACCCTCTCCAGCTGAACATGTATTTCTTTCTTGTTGTTATTGTTGTTGCTCAGTCACTAAGTCAAGTCTGACCCTTTGTGACACTCCAATTAATTAACCCAATGTCACCTGAAAGTAAATTGTTCAAAACTGGATGTTATCCTACTCTCGCCTTAAAATTACTGCTGTTTATGTTTGTGCATTTATCCATTTTCACTGTTATAACATATACTCAGTTTTCCAAGCTAAAGACATTGAAATCACTTGATTTTTGTTAAAATTTGAGCCTTATTCAATTCATCATCAAGATTCATTTCCCTGGAGCTTCCACTTTACTCTCAGTCCATGAAGATTCAGTGGAGATGATTACATGATTCAATTCTGGGGCATCCAACTGTACTTTTCAGTTCAGTTCAGTTCAGTTCAGTTCAGTCGCTCAGTCGTGTCTGACTCTTTGCGACCCCATGAATTGCAGCCCACCAGGCCTCCCTGTCTATCAACAACTCCCGGAGTTCACTCAAACTCATGTCCATCGAGTCAGTGATGCCATCCAGCCATCTCATCCTCTGTCGTCCCCTTCTCCTCCTGCCCCCATTCCTTCCCAGCATCAGTCCAATGAGTCAACTCTTCGCATGAGTTTAGCATCAGTCCTTCCAATGAACACCCAGGACTGATCTCCTTTAGGATGGACTGATTGGACCTCCTTGCAGTCCAAGGGACTCTCAAGAGTCTTCTCCAACACCACAGTACTTTTAAGAAGCAGTAAATGATGACACCAGTTGGGCTACTAAAACTCAATCTTAGGAAAGTTTTTGAGTTATTAGGAAAGGGTAGACATATTTCCCAGAGAAGCTGCTGTGCTGGAAGATTCTAAGTGTAGAGTTGCTCTTTGCCACCTTCTAGCATAAGGTGTAAATCTCCATGAGAACAAATGTAACCAGAGCAAATCACTGATTGACTCTAGAGAGAGACAGATATTCAATGACATATATGAACTTTAGTTCATATATGTAATTAGCAGGTATCTCTGAACTTTTTAGTTTCCTGAGCAAATAAATTCTCCTTTGCTTTAGTCTGAGTTGGGTTCTGTCAATTATAGTAAAAAGAAGCCAGAGTATTACAACAGTGAATAAATGAGGAACTATTATTTTAGTATTTTAGAAGTTATTTTTCAAATAGACTAATACTTACGGGCTTCCTTGATTTCATAATCTCTGCTCAATTCCCCTATGGAATGTTTAATTACTGTTACAACTACTATTCTTTTTATACTATGACCCAGATTTCAGAAGAATATCAGTATTTGGGCTTTGGTGCTTCTTTCATGGTGTAAAATAATTAAGGTCTATGTATATGTGTGTGTGATACATGAGCCCGCTGAAGCTGTAACAAAATATGCTGCTTTCATTCCTGTAATTGTGATCAAACTACTCCTGCTTCTTCTAAGGCTAATCTTAATACATAAATACAAAATCCAGCACCACTGTACCTAGTGAAGGTTTTTGCTTCTTCAGTCATCTCCTCATCCTCCACTACATTATCAGTTCTACGTTCTCTACTGAATCACTTCATCAGCATTAAATATGCCATAATATCCTGCACTTTAAATATGTGGCCCTTTCCCTGTCTCCTTATTTATCTCTTTTTCCATACCATGGTATCTCTTTTGGGAAAAATCTTTCCATTTGCTTTTTCTACTTCTTCACATCTTATATCTCTACCCTAATCAATTTTTTGTTTCTACTGCTACTCAGAAACTACTTTTGTTTGGATCAACTATGGCTCTCAATACTCCTAAATTTAATTTCTGAACCTGTCTTATTTCTTTAGTATTTAACCCAGTTGAAAATTTTTCTTTACTAGGGAACACACATCTCAAATTAGGATAGTCAACACTGACCTCTTAATATTTCACCAAGCACCCCTTTGCTCTCAGTTCAGTTCAGTTGCTCAGTTGTGTCTGACTCCTTGCGACCCCATGAACTGCAGCACACCAGGCCTCCCTGTCCATCACCAACTGCCGGAGTTCACCCAAACCCACGTCCATTGAGTCGGTGCGGCCATCCAACCATCTCATCTCTGAGATAAGATCTCTCACCTCTGTTATCCCCTTCTCCTCTTGCCCTCAATCTTTCCCAGCATCAGGGTCTTTTCCAATGAGTCAGCACTTCACACCAGGTGGCCAAAGTATTGGAGTTTCAGCTTCAACATCAGTCCCACCAACGAACACCCAGAGACTAATCTCCTTTAGGATGGACTGGTTGGATCTCCTTGCAGTCCAAGGGACTCTCAAGAGTCTTCTCCAACACCACAGTTCAAAAGCATTAATTCTTTGGCTCTCAGCTTTATTTATAGTCCAACTCTCACATCCATACATGACAACTGGGAAAACCAAAGCCTTGACCAAAAGGACCTTTGTTGATAAAGTAGTATTCACTTAATTATGCAGGTCAAAGATTCAGAGTTATTCTCTATTTTTTCTCCCCTTTCATACTCAATTCATCAGCCAGTTCTCTTAGCTTCTCCTTCATAATATATCCTGAATCTAATCTGATCTCATCAACTCTTCTGCTTCTGCTTTGGCTTGAGTCAGCATCTTTTGCATGTATAATGCCACAACACTCCTTGCCACACATCTGGCTTTGTTTCTTGTTGCATACCTCCTCCGTTATATTCCCAACATGATAGTTCTATTTATCATTCCTTGTGTGGCAAATATTGTAATCCCCATTTTACAAATACAGCTAGTATTTACTGAGGTAAAGTAATTTGTCCAAAATCACATCATTTCACACTTCTGAAAGGTTTTCCTTTGACTTGCCTGCCTAAAATGTGTGTTCTTAATCTTCCATCTGTGCACTTCGCTTGTCCCTCCATAAAGGATATATATGCCATTCCTTCCTTTGTTGTTGTTCAGTTGCTCAATCCTGTCCAACTCTTTGTGACCCCACGAACTGTAGTCCACCAGGCTCCTTTGTCCTTGGGATTTCCCAGGCAAGAATACTGGAGTCATTTGCCATTTCCTTCTCTAGGGGATCTTCCTGGACTAGAGATTAAATTTGCATCTCTGGCAATGTCAGGCAGATTCTTTAGCCCTGAACCGCCAGGGAAGCACCTTCCTTCCTTTGCAGATTAGTAAACTGAGGCTCAAAATTAGGAAAAGAATTGCCTAAGATTCACAGTTAACTGTCAGCTGTGCTCAGGTTATCATCATCCAATATCTTAAAATGCAGGAAAATTTTATTCTAAAAAGGGTTATATTTTAACATGGAATAGCTTATTCCTATTGTTGTTTATTTTAAATATACTCTTCATGGTTACAAACTGTGCTGAAAGCAAAGAAACTCTGCACTTTGTTGCTTGAAGAACAAATAAGCGAATCATTTTTAAGTTGGTTCCAATCAACCAATAAGTTGTTTTTTCTTACCATAACAATATAAACTAAGGCTATAAAAGTAGCTTTATTATTGAAAGACTGCCACAAAAATTTTGCTTTTGTGAGTGTAATACTTTACAGACCATAAATGTTTTCTTCCACTGAAATGATTTAACACCAAATTGCAATGCAATGTAACTAGTGCAATGCACTGTAGTACAGCAGATAGGAGTTTCATGAACTAAGTGAATAAAAATTACCTAGACAAATAACCACACTCTTCCTCTCTTGTTTTATATGGGATTATTCTTAAGAGGAATATTTATCCTTTTTCTTTTTATTATGTTTTCAAAAGAGAGGTTTTAGTGGATAATATTCTAATTTTCCAAGATTATAACCATAAAACTTTGTAAAAATGGAAACTAGTGATAATAAAATATGAATTAATCTCAGCTTTATTTGTAAAATTAGGAATTTATTTCAGCAAGGGGGAATACATTCATAATTAAAATTTTCTATAGTAACCAAAAAAATATTCTTTTATAATAACAGCTTTAAGGGAGAATCAAACAGTAAGTAAACTTATATGGTCTATTAAGATAAGACTTTAATAGACCTTATATGGTCTATTAAGATAAGACTTTGGAGAAGGCCATGGCGCCCCATCCAGTACTCTTGCCTGGAAAATCCCATGGATGGAAGAGCCCAGTGGGCTACAGTCCATGGGGTCGCTAAGAGTCGGACACAACTGAGCAACTTCACTTTCATGCATTGGAGAAGGAAATGGCAACCCACTCCAGTGTTCTTGCCTGGAGAATCCCAAGGATGGGGGAGCCTGGTGGACTGCTGTCTATGGGGTTGCACGGAGTCGGACACAACTGAAGCGACTTAGCAGCAGCAGCAGCAGCAAGATAAGACTTTAAAAGAATAAAATAATAAACAATAATTTTTTATTGCCAAAATAATAAATAGTAATAAAACTGTAAAAGAACCTTGACAGAGAAAAATATTAAACAATAGTTACATTTTTAATCAATCTTCTAAATCAAGATTATTCTTTTGTATCTATGCAAAATAAAGATAAGTAAATAATAATTTTGTTTATATAAATTAATAAAAAGTAATTAAACATATTCTTGGCATAAAAATCAATGAGAGAAAAACAAATAAGAAAATGATAATATTTTGTTATATGATATACATATATTTAAATATTAAAACTAATTATAAAATTTATTAAAATGACAAATCCCTTCACTGTTTGATGATTAGTTGGATTTTGGCTATTAATTTCATCTTTTTTTTGTAAGTTTATTTTGCTATCTACTAACAAGAAAATAGGGAAAGGATGATAAGAGTAAAAATTGTGGTAAAGGTTTTAAAAATTCTGTCAAAAGCTCTTTTAATTAGAAAAATTAAATGTGAATTCTTCCAGCTTCTCATCAGATAATCAATTTGTGGATATGATATCTAAATGTGAGAAAAGGAACTTCCTCAAACCATTTAGCTGTTCTATATTCCTTGGAAAGTGCTCACACTGCTAGAAATAAGATTCAGTTCTTTGACATAAATATTTTACACAACTGAAGTTCAAACTTTATTGTTTCTAACATCTGTAGTTAAGCAGTAAAACAGAAGAGAAACACATTTCCATTTTCAGTGTGAATTTGTGTTCTATATGATATAAAATAATTCAATCTAGGCCAGATGAAAACTGCTTGTCCCCTATCCAACTGTAATGAATAGTGGAGTCCTTACCTATTCAGATCTTTTTATTGTTAATGAACATGTTTTCTTTAACTGTACTAGAATTCTAAAAATTGTTTTGCTCCCCTTTTTTAATTAAAGGAGTCTGTTGCATCTCCCTGGCTCACCACATACTTCATCCCAATTACATTTCTCATGCTCCATCAATATTGATGTTGACAAAAGCACTGCAAGGGATTGTCTGGTACAACAAGATTGTCAGATGCAAAGAGTGACTTTTTTTTTTTTTTCACTATATTTTTACAACCCATGGCTTAAGGCTTTGAAATCTGAGGAAATACAATGGCAATTTCTAAATTCTTTACTTTGTACTCTGTGGTGCTTACTCCCATGGAATTTTGCTCTTTTAAATTATACTCCATGATGTAAACAAGTATTAGCTTGCTGCCTAATAAAAAGACAAATGAACTCCCCAGGTCAAAGGCTATAATACTAACAAGAAATACAAATTCAATCAGGGTGTTTAGAGTTGATGACTTCAAATTCTGAAAGGGGATATTCAGACTGTGTAGAACTTAATTCCGGCCACATCATTGATACTAGTACAACAGAGAAGAGGTAGAAATGGTAGCCTGTGAACTATTCTTTTACTTGCCTTCAGGCTACATGTTATATGTTCTAGAAAACAGATGAATAAAATATTGTATTTTTCTTCTATACCTGCTAGAGGTATATATTCCCTTACAAATTCAGAGCTTCAGTTGTTAGAACTCATTGTCAAGCCATCCCTCTGGCAGATAGAATGCATTTCTTTTCTCTGTTTTATTTGCAAAATGTATTATAACATGGTGTTCCTTCAGAGTTTTGTGATAAATATTGCTAGCATCCATGTACTTTAAATTGCACTCAAAAACAACTATTTCTGAAACCGTTGTAACATTTTTCTCAGGGTTATTGAGTACTCTTCTCACTGATCCTAACATCAAGTACAACATCCTTTCTTGGTAGCAATTAAACTGTTTGTACCTATAACATTGAAAAGGCTTTTAGGGATTGGTTACAATGAGGCAATTCAGGTATATCAGCCTGAAGTATTCTGGCATAGCGTTATTCATTCTGTTTGGATGGAAATCAAATTGGAAGAAAAGAGGCACTTTGGATCTGGCAGAGAGGTGAGTGATACTTTGGAAATATCTACAAATACCATTTTTCTTTCAAGTTCACAGTACTTTGGGGAATAATTCTTGCCAATATCTCAAGGAAGCTGCTTGCTTCAGAAGAGAGCCCTAGGGAAAGTTGTGTGAATGGGAGAGAGTGTACAAGGATGGAAGCAGGCATTTCTGCAGTCTTTTACTGAATTTAGACTCAGTCTACTTCTGAATGTGTTTTGGCTAGAAAACTTCCTGTCTTTGCACTTCAGAAGAGACATGGGTTTTTAAAAGATTAGATTTTTACATGAGAAAAACTTAAGTTCACCAACATAATTTCATCAAGAGAAGTGTCTTCATAGAGGGTCTGAAAACCATTCATATACGTGGCAGTCTTGCCAGGAAGTGAAGACACGGGATATTTCAGCACCTTCTGTGTCCTTTCCGTATTGACAGCGTGAGAATCTTAGAGCTCTTCCAGTTCCTGAAAATGTCATCTTCACAGATCTGTTCAGCCTCACACGTGTCACCTGACTTTGGTTTGATCCAAGGTTGTTTCAGGGAAAATTCTTTGATGCTGGACATATGTTCGAAGGATAGAATGCCAAAGTAAGTGGAGGTCACTAACATTACTCACTTAACACCTACATAAAATTTTAGGAGAGCTTTTCTTCACAGCCATCATTCCATTTTCACACCTCAGATCCCACCTCTGGCTTGTCAGTGATTATTGTTTGAAAGCAAAATGGCAAATTGAAGTTTCAGAAAAGAGTATTTCTTTTCTCCAAGTTTTCTGGAAGAGAAGACAAAGGAGGATTTTATGGCTATGCAATTTCTTAGGCTGTAGGTTTCACCACCGAGTTCTAGACAGGTGGTGTTTGTATTATTAATTTCCATATAATCTCTCATAAAACACCACTTTACGTTCATTCCATTATATTGACTTTGATTTTTGGTGCTTTTGAAGATATGAACTGAAATATTCAACAATGACTGTATGTTTACTATGTGTCTTTGACAATGATGGCCTTTAATCTCAGTTGATTATTACTGAAATAAAGAAAAAAAATGAATTTCATAAATGTGTCATTTCTTAGGTAAAATTGCTCATGAAGGTAAGCTGGAAACCAAAATGAAATGTTGGTATGTTAAAATATTGATATCTATATGGGAATCAAGACAACAATACTCAGCAGTATACTGTATATGGTATACTTTAAAAGTTATTGAACCAATATAAAAACCCACATAAAATTTATGAATTTAATTAAATGTGTAAGTTGCTTATTCTTTACACTGGAAATATTTGACTAATGGTTTGAATTTTGTAGTTGTATTCATAGAAAAAGATGAAAGTTTATTTTTTTAATAATATATATACAGACTTTAGTTCAAGCAATGAATTATAAGTTGGCATTGCTTAATTTAATTGTAGAAATGATTAAAAACTTTATAAGTAACAATAAAAGTGAAAAAATATAAACTGAAGGCTTTACTGCCAAAAAAATGGGAAAATTTAGGTATCAAAGCAAAAAAAGCAAAGAAAAGTCAATAGACCAGCATATATATAGCACAAAGTTTTTGTTCTTTATTTAGTCTCAACTCAAGTTATTATGACTATAGTTTCCATACATTTTAACTATGAAATAACATTCAGCAATCTTTTTATTACTCTGTTTCATCTAAATAATATTGTCAGTTCAGTTCAGTTCAGTCAGTCATGTCCGACTCTGCAGTTCCATGGACTGCAGCATGCCAAGCCTTCCTGTCCATCACCAACTCTCAGAGCTTGCTCAAACTAATGTCCATGGAGTCGGTGATGCCATCCAGCCATCTCATCCTCTGTCTTCCCCTTCTCCTCCTGCCTTCAATCTTTCCCAGCATCAGGGTCTTTTCCAACGAGTCAGTTCTTCGCATAAGGTGGCCAAAGTACTGGAGCTTCAGCTTCAGCATTAGTCTTTCCAATGAATATTCAGGACTGATTTCTTTTAGGATTGACTGGTGTGATATCCTTGCAGTCCAAGGGACTCTCAAGAGGCTTCTCCAACACCACAGTTCAAAAGCATCAATTCTTTGGTGCTCAGCTTTCTTTATGGTGCAACTCTCATATCCATATGACTAATGGAAAAACCATAGCTTTGACTAGTACCTTTGTCAGCAAAAGAATGTCTCTGCTTTTTATGCTATCTAGGTTGGTCATAGCTTTTCTTCCAAGGAGCAAACATCTTTTAACATCAGCAAACATCTGATGTTAACTGTTGCTGTTAACTGCAGCAAACATCTGGCTGCAGTCCCCATCTGCAGTGATTTTGGAGCCCAAGAAAATAGTCTGTCACTGTTTCCATTGTTTCTTTATCTACTTGCCATGAAATGATTGGACCGGATGCATTGATCTTAGTTTTCTGAATGTTGAGTTTAGGGCAGTTTTTTCACTGTCCTTTTTCACTTTCATCAAGAGGCTCTTTAGTTCTTCATTTTCTGCCATAAGGGTGGTGTTATCTGCATATCTGAGGCTATTGATATTTCTCCCGGAAATCTTGATTCCAGCTTGTGCTTCATCCAGCTCGGCATTTCGCATGATGCACTCTGCATAGAAGTTAAATAAGCAGGGTGACAACATACAGCCTTGACATACTCCTTTCCCAATTTGGAACCAGTCCATTGTTCCATGGCCAGTTCTAACTGTTGCTTCCTGACCTGCATACAGCTTTCTTAGGAGACAAGTAAGGTGGTCTGATACACCCCATCTCTTGAAGAATTTTTCAGTTTGTTGTGATCCACACAGTCAAAGGCTTTGGTGTAGTCAATAAAGCAGAAGTAGATGTTTTTCTGGATCTATTTTGCTTTTTCTGTGATCCAGCAGATATTGGCACTTTGATCTCTGGTTCCTCTGCCTTTTCTAAATCCATCTTGAACATCTGGAAGTTCTTGGTTCATGTATTATTGAAGCCTTGCTTGGAGAATTTCGAGCATTACTTTGCTAGCGCGTGAGATGAGTGCAATTGTGCAGTAGTTTGAGCATTCTTTGGCATTGCCTTTCTTTGGGATTGGAATGAAGACTGACCTTTTCCAGTCCTGTAGCCACTGCTGAGTTGTCCAAATTTGCTGGCATATTGAGTGCAAAATTCAGGCTTAAATTGAAGAAAGTAGGGAAAACCACTAGACCGTTCAGGTATGACCTAAATAAAATCCCTTATGATTATACAATGGAAGTGACAAATAGATTCAAGTGATTAGGTCTCATAGACAGACTGCCTGCAGAACTATGGATGGAGGTTCATGACATTGTACAGGAGGCAGTGATCAAGTCCATCCTCAAGAAAAAGAAATGCAAAAAGGCAAATGGTTGGCTGAGAAGGCCTTACAAATAGTTGAGAAAAGAAGAGAAGTGAAAGGCAAAGGAGAAAAGGAAAGACATATACTTCTGAATGCAGAGTTCTGAAGAACAGCAAGGAGAGATAAGAAAGACTTCCTCAGTGATCAATGCAAAGAAATAGAGGAAAATAATAGAACTGGAAAGACTGGAGATCTCTTCAAGAAAATTAGAGATACCAAGGGAATATTTCATGCAAAGATGGGCACAATAAAGGACAGAAAGTCTGGACCTAACAGTAGCAGAAGATATTAAGAAGAGGTGGCAAGAATACACAGAAATATAGAAAAAAGATCTTAATGATCCAGATAATCACGATGGTGTGATCACTCACCTCAAGCCAGACATTCTGGAGTGCGAAGTCAAGTGGGCCTTAGGAAGCATCACTACAAACAAATAATACTATAGCCATTTTTAACATATCCATATAACCAAAAAATAAAACATAGCAAAAATGATGAACATGGAACTTGGTATATGTTAACAAAAATTTTAATTTGCTTATAGAGACCAAGTAGAAATCAAACATTTTTCAGTTGAAATAGATAACTGTGATAAGGAAATTAATATACTGGAATAACCTGGGAAACCATAGCTACAAACCTGCTTTTACATACTTTCTGAGACTTCCATGCATTAGCATTGTCACCATATTATACTTAGAAAAAAGGTAAATAAATATTACTGCAAATAAGAATAAATGTATGTCTAATCTGACAAAGAGCACAAAGCATTATTTTATTTCATTCGTCCTTAGAAGATACTTTCTACATAAAAAATGAAACTTTGAAGTTACTTTTTCTTTAACAAAGGTCACTTAACAAGTAACCAAACATCAGTATTAAGAAAGCATTATACTATAGATTTTATACTAAAATTTGTATAGAACAAATTTTGCAGTGGGTATCAATCACATCTTTTTTTTCTTTTTTTCCATCACTTGCCAAATTGTTGCCGGTCTTTCCATCTTTAAATATTGAACTTTCCCTTAAGGATGTTAGAGGTGTTGACAGGGTAAGAAATCTTAGAAAATAAATCGGTAAAGAATTCCTAATGTACAAAAACATTTATTTTATTGATTTCACTTTACTCTCTGATAAGATATTATTATAAACAGTAATAAAAAAAGAAAATTAATCAGTGGTAATTTTTTTTGGCATCTTCATGAGGTCAGTTTTATCTCTATAGCAAACAAATCCAACAAACATGAGTGATAATGCCCATGCATAGATTTTAATATTTTCTTTCTATCTGTGAAGATCCTGATAACAGGATTTGAGTATGACCTAAATATATCCTACTAAGTATGTAACTGTACATGACATAAACATGTTTCTCTTGGTTTCTAATTCTTTACTGCCCTCTACTTTAAAAATTGTCATCCATTTTTATTTTATACTTACTATTTGCCAAACATTATCACATTAAACTCACAATAATTCCATCATGATTAGTTTTTTGCCCATGATGAAACTGAGGCTTAGATGTATTAATTAGTTACCCTGAAGTCACTGTATTTAATGAATGGAGATGGGATTTTTACCTCTGTCTTGCTGATTCCTGAGCCCAATTCCAGAGAGCTAGAGTGAAGAACAGGAGGAGTGAAACAGGAAATGAGGGTATGTTATTGTAAACATGTTATCCAGTTTGCCACCACTAATGTGCTTCTGATTTACCATCCTTATGAAAACCCTAAGAAGCCATAGGAAATATGTCCTCAAAACTGTCCAGCTGGAGATGAAAGGGGTTATTTATCCATAGACTCCTATCCTACACTGGTCAGGAGTGTCCTGAAAGCCATTCATTCAAGCACATCTCCAGGCTGCATATCTTGGCGGACCTAGTAAAAGCCCTAGAGCCAGCTACAGGAGTTAGGAGGTTCTATCTGGATAAATGAACCAATCAGAACCTGTTCTGAAATGGTCACAGAAGCAGTACCAAAATGAGAGGTGAAGCCAAAAGATTTTGAGAAGGTGTACGGAGATATTTAATACATTCTACTCCCAACTTCATTCGGGAAATTACTTTGAAATTCAGTTGTTTCCAAGTAACTGGTGGCTCAGATGGTAAAGAACCTGGGTTCAGTCCCTAGATTGGGAAGATCTCCTGGAGAAGGGAATGGCAACCCACTCCAGTAGTCTTGCCTGGAGAATTCCATGGATAGAGGAACCTGGCGGGCTATAGTCCTTGGGGTCACAAAGTTGGACATGACTGAGTGACTAACACTTTCACTTTTTTTTCAACCTCATGATATTTAGAAAAACCAAAATATGTATAACTTTTATCTTAACTATAAAGCCTAGATGCTCTCATTAAGCTGTATTGCATTTACTACGTTTAACTTGTTATTTCATTTGAAATCCATTTTGGTGCATAATTTTTTTTTCCTAAATTGCTTTTCTCTTTACCAACATAAGTATGGAGTAATTCATCTTCTCATCTGTTGATCTGAAAATATTCTTTGATTTTTGTATCAATGACTTAATCTACTTCATTAATCATGATAAGATCATGGTATCACATGCAGCATGGCATGAAGTGTGTTGAACAGAGTTTGTGGAACAAAGTATGCAGTCAATGAATAGCCTTTTTTTTCCTTCTTGACATACCATCTGCCTCTATCCCGATTAAGGTGTGCTGAGAATGACTTCAATAGGAAAGAAGCATTACCTTATGACTCCCTGGTTAAACTGGTATCACAATTCTTCTAGGTTATATGCTCCAAGCTTATGTTTTAGTCCTCTTTCTATCACCCTATATTCTGCATTTCTTAAATATAACCCCCAGAGATCAATGTAGAATCTTTTAGTTTCAAATATTTGATTTTTATATTTCTCATGTGAGAGGATTTTTGAAATTTCTATGTTTGACAATAATTGCAAAGAGTTTTTAACTTATCCATTATTTTTCTACCTATTCAGAACCTTCCTATATTCAATAACTTCCTATACTCATTGTCTTAGCACACAGCTTAAACACCCATCAAAATAAAGAAGGCTTGATGGTGTAATGATTGCCATATTTGTATATTCAAAATATAGGAATGAAGAGAAAAGGAGACATCTTCTGGAAAAAGGATAATAATACAAGATATAGGAAGGATGACACATGCAGAGAGATAAATTCAATTGATACCTAGTCTCAAAGCAACAAACCAAACAAAAGTCTTCCTTGTTAAAGATGTCCATCATGGCCCAAGTATGCATACAACACTGTGTCTATGATATGCATACTCTATTCCTGGTTATATTTTCAATATGCTTCTAAGATAAAGCAAAAACTGATGTTCAGAACAATTCTGGTTACCCAGTGATTTGAGCCATACCAGACCACCTGACCTGCCTCTTGAGAAATCTGTATGCAGGTCAGGAAGCAACAGTTAGAACTGGACATGAAAAAACAGACTGGTTCCAAATAGGAAAAGGAGTATGTCAAGGCTGTATATTGTCACCCTGCTTCTTTAACTTCTATGCAGAGTGCATCATGAGAAATGCTGGGCTGGAAGAAGCACAAGCTGGAATCAAGACTGCCGGGAGAAATATCAGTCACCTCAGATATGCAGATGACACCACCCTTATGGCAGAAAGTGAAGAGGAACTAAAGAGCCTCTTGATGAAAGTGAAAGAGGAGAGTGAAAAAGCTGGCTTAAAACTCAACATTGAGAAAACAAAGATCATGGCATCTGGTCCCACCACTTCATGCCAAATAGATGGGGAAACAGTGGAAACGGTGACTGACTTTATTTTCTTGGGCTCCAAAATCACTGCAGGTGGTGACTGCAGCCATGAAATTAAAAGATGCTTACTCCTTGGAAATAAAGTTATGACCAACCTAGACAGCATATTAAAAAGCAGAGACATCACTTTGTCAACAAAGGTCCATCTAGTCAAGGTTATGGTTTTTCCAGTGGTCATGTATGGATGTGAGAGTTGGACTATAAAGAAAGCTGAGTGCTGAAGAATTGATGCTTTTGAACTGTGGTGTAGGAGAAGACTCTTGAGAGTCCCTTGGACTGCAAGGAGATCCAACCAGCCCATCCTAAAGGAGATCAGTCCTGGGTGTTCATTGGAAGGACTGATGTTGAAGCTTAAACTCCAATACTTTGACCACCTGACGTGAAGAGATGACTCATTGGAAAAGACCCTGATGCTGGGAAAGATTGAGGGCAGGAGGAGAAACGATGACAGAGGATGAGATGGTTGGATAATATCACCGAATCAATGGACATGAGTTTGGGTGAACTCCAGGAGTTGGTGATGGACAGAGAGGCCTGGCGTGCTGCAGTCCATAGGGTCTCAAAGAGTCAGAGACGACTGAGCGACTGAACTGAACTGAGCCATTGGAACAACCAACCCAGGTTAATTGTGGAATCAGTTCTATATAGAGTGGCAAGCACTGTTTTTCAGGCAGTTAGCTCAGTCATCACACATAAAACCTAGCTAAATGCATCAGGGAGCCATATTTCACATGGTCACAGTGTTTTCCATATTTTTCAACTTCTCATATTCCATATGGTCAAATTACCCCACATTTTCCATTTGTTTAGTGCGTTAGCAATAGCTGTGATGATGACATTTCTGAGATGCATGGGAACCCCCAAGAGAGCTATACTATAAAAGCAATTTTATTTTACATGACAGTGCGGTATGTTGATTACTGCAGAGTTATTAACTTATCTGCTGTCTCTATCAAAACTTCACATATTCAGTAATTTTTTTTAACAATCAAACACTCATAAGATTTTAAAATGGCATTATACTGTAATGATTGTCATTGTGCATACCTAATGGACACATTGTTTCCTTTTTTCTGGTTTTACTGAGAAATAATTAACACGATATTTTATCTTTTTTAAGTCTGTGGTATATGTTCAGCCATCTTTTCTATTTAGAGGTTGACAAAAGAATATTTTGAAACTAACCTGGAAATATTTAAATGTTGGATAATTGAGTAAGCAATGCTGTTTTCCTTGCTATACTATATACTATCAACTGGCATTTAATAAATTCAAAAAAGCCCTCTTGAATGTGTTATCCCATAAAACAGACACTGATTTGTTTAAGAATCCAAGCTTCCAGAGTGAAGATTTGAATTTTCACTTAGTTTTAAGATTTTGGTTATATACCAACTGAAGTGAAGTGAAGTGAAAGTTGCTCAGTCGTGTCCGACTCTTTGCAACACCATGGACTATACAATCCATGGAATTCTCTAGGCCAGAATATTGGAGTGGGTAGCCCTTCTCTTCTCCAGGGGATCTTTCCAACCCAGGGATCCAACCCAAGTTTCCCACATTGCAGGAGGATTCTTTACCAGGTGAGCCACAAGGGAAGCCCAACAATCCTGGAGTGGGTAGGTTATCCCTTCTCCAGCAGATCTTTCCGACCCAGGAATCAAATTGGGGCCTCCCGCGTTGCAGCCAGATTCTTTACCAGCTGAGCTATCAGGGAAGCTTATGAAGAGATACTGTCATTTTGGAGGCAGATTATCATGATGATGTCTTTTGTATTGAGGTAAAATACAAAAGCATCTTTAAAATAATGTCTCCCTCCAGTTATTGTTTCTAAAGAAAATAAAATTAATGCTTAAAACTATGAGTTAATAATGAAAAAGAAAGAAAAAATTAATGAAGAAATGGAGAAAGAGTGACAAAATTGTAAGAATTTCATAATGCTGAAAGCAGAGAAGTGGATTTATAGAATAAGTAGAAAGTGATAAAATGATTTTAAGGTGGCAAGACCACCATGTAAGCAGATAGAGAATGAAGAATGAAAAGAATCTGCAGGCTGTATTTTTCCTCCACAAAAAGCACTATGATTAAACATAAACTAGACTTTGCACAAATTATTTTTATGTGCCAAATAATTTTTCTGATTGATTCTACATTTCAGTGAGATTAAAAATTATATTTTTATTTTAATTTTATAGAAAGTTTAAAAATGTTTAGCCTGTTGTACATTATGAGTCTTTATGATGCCATGACATCTGAATTCTAATTGGCTTCAACTATAAGAGAAATTCGTGGGCTTATGAAATCGGGAAGTCTAACAGCTGGGACTTGAAGCTTTATGCTAAGCTTTAATTACTCAGTAGTGTCCCACTCTTTGCGACCCCATGGAACGTAGACCACCAGATTCCTCTGTCCGTGTAATTCTCCAGGCAAGAATACTGGAGAGGGCAGCTATTCCCTTCTCCAAGGGATCTTCCCGACTCAGGGATCAAAGTCAGGTCTCCTGCACAGCAAGATTCTTTACTGTCTGAGCCACCAGGGAAGCTATATGCATGGGCTCAAAAGTAGCTACTTATAATGGTTAATTTTATGTATTAACTTCACTGAGCAATGCCCAGATATCTGATTAAAATATTATTATTGACTGTGTCCATAAGAGTGTTTCTGGAAGAAATTAGAGCTTATTCAGTTGACCGAGTAAAGAAGATTGCCTTCACCAATAAAGGTGGGCATCATCAGATCCACTGATTTCTGAATAGAACAAAGAAATGGTGGAGAAAGAGTCAATTTGCTCTCTGCTTGAGCTGGGACATCCAGCTTCTCCTGCTCTTATATGGACATCAGTGCTTCTGGTTCTCAGGATTTTGAACTCAGACTGGGACTGACAACATTGGCTTCCCTGGTTCTTAGGCTTTCACATTTGGATTACAACTGTACCACTCATTTTCATAGGTTTCTTGCTTACAGGGGGCAGATCATGGGGCTTCTCAGCTTCCATAATCTCATGAACCAGTCCCTTATAACCAATCTCTTTATCTACCTACCTACCTATCTCCCACTGGTTCTATTACTCTGGAGAATCCTGACTGTGGTGGTTGGTGGTTTACTTGCTAAGTCATGTCCAACTCTTGTGACTCTATGGACGGTAGCCTGCCAGGCTCCTCTGTCTATGGGATTCTCCAGGGAAGAATACTAGAGTGGGTTGCCATTTTCTTCTCCAGGGGATCTTCCCAACCCAGGAATTGAACCTGGGTCTCCTGCACTGCAGGCAGATTCTTTACTGACTGATCTACGAGGACTCAGTTTTACTTATCTCTGACTTGGCTTCTTCTGGGTTAACTTTGTTATTAGGCAACCTTTTCCCTCAAGGTTGCAGGATGTCTGCAAGGTAGCACTTAAACTACATGCTCTTTTTTTTAAGCAGGAAAGATAAAGTATCTCTGATATCTACGCACTTCACATATTCACTTTAATTGGATGTCCAGTTTATGTATCAATTCCTGAGCCAATTATGAGGGCCAAAGGGATGTAATTTTGTGATTTCCTTAGGAATGGTCAGAAAAACCATGCCTAGAAACAAGGGTGTAGTTGTTTTCACTAAGCAACCCATGAGTAGAGTAGGGAAGGGGTGGTGTTCCAGAGGAACAACAAGGTATGGTTACTTATATTGGTTTCCTGCAATGCTGTAACAGATTACCGTGAGCTTGGTGGCTTCAAAGAAAACACACTGTTAGTGCTTTTTTTTTTTTTTTTCTTTTTACAGTTCCTGAGGCAAGGAGTTCAAAATCAGGTAGGAGGGGCCTCACTGCTTCTTTCCAGCCCTCTAAGGAGGAATCCCTCTGGGCTTCATCTAGCTTTTCAAGGCTCCAGGCTCCTCAGCTTGTGGCTACTCTGCTGTCTGCCTCTGTTGTCACATCAGGTCTTTTTGTTTGTCTATAAACTCTGTCTGTCTTTTTCTTGTAACAACACTGGAGTTTATTTAGGTCCTACCTGGAAATCTGGGGTAATCGTCTCATCTCAAAATCTTAATTACATCTGCAAATATCCTTTTCCCAAACATAAACTTTTTACGTTCTAGAGACTAGGATTTGATGTCTTTGGGTAACTATTATTAGATTACAGTTACCAAATAATATGAAATTACAGTTGGATGACCATGGAAAAAGGAAGAGAGTTCCACAAAAACATCTATTTCTGCTTTATTGACTATGCCAAAGCCTTTGACTGTGTGGATCACAATAAACTGTGGAAAATTCTTCAAGAGATGGGAATACCAGACCACCTGACCTGCCTCTTGAGAAACCTATATGCAGGTCAGGAAGCAACAGTTAGAGCTGGACATGGAACAACAGACTGGTTCCAAATAGAAAAAGGAATACATCAAGGCTGTATATTGTCACCCTGCCTATTTAACTTCTATGCAGAGTACATCATGAGAAACACTGGGCTGGAGGAAGCACAAGCTGGAATCAAGATTGCCGGGAAAAATATCAATAATCTCAGATATGCAGATGACACCACCCTTATGGCAGAAAGTGAAGAGGAACTAAAAAGCCTCTTGATGAAAATGAAAGAGGAGAGTGAAAAAGTTGGCTTAAAGCTCAACATTCAGAAAACGAAGATCATGTCATCTGGTCCCATCACTTCATGGGAAATAGATGGGGAAACAGTGGAAACAGTGTCAGACTTTATTTTTGGGGGCTCCAAAATCACTGCAGATGGTGATTGCCGCCATGAAATTAAAAGACGTTTACTCCTTGGAAGGAAAGATATGATCAAACTAGATAGCATATTGAAAAGCAGAGACATTATTTTGTCAATAAGGGTCCATCTAGTCAAGGCTATGGTTTTTCCAGTGGTTATGTATGGATGTGAGAGTTGGTCTGTGAAGAAAGCTCAGCACCAAAGAATTGATGCTTTTGAACTGTGGTGTTGGAGAAGACTCTTGAGAGTCCCTTGGACTGCAAGGAGATCCATCCAGTCCATCCTAAAGGAGATCAGTCCTGGGTGTTCATTGGAAGGACTGATACTAAAGCTGAAACTCCAATACTTTGGTCACTTCATGCGAACAGTTGACTCATTGGAAAAGACTCTGATGCTGGGAGGGATTGGAGGCAGGAGGAGAAGGGGACGACAGAGGATGACATGGCTGGATGGTATCACCGACTCGATGGACATGAGTTTGGGTGAACTCCAGGAGTTGGTGATGGACAGGGAGTCCTGGTGTGCTGCGATTCATGGGGTTGCAAGGAGTAGGACATGACTGAGTGACTGAACTGAAATGATGATCTCCATATTTGTAAATGGAGAAAATATGATATGATGGATGAGTAGGAGGACCAGGTTTGGTCACTGGGTTGGAATCTTAGCTGTTTCCATTACAATCCTGTGTCCTGGGCAATTTACCTGATTCCCAATCTCCTATACCTAAATGAGAGATAATAAAAGAATCTACCTCATAGGGTTAAGTCAAGATTAAATAAAAATTATGTAAAAACTTAGCCTATTATATAATATATAGTACTGGATAAATATATATTAGTTATTAGTATTGATTTAACTTTTTAATAGTTGCATAGCTAAATGAAACATCCCTGGTCATTTTAGTGCCATTCATTTCCTATTTTTGGCTAAAACCAAATAATGTAACAACATGCAAAGAGTGAACATCTGGGAGATCTGACTTCCCACCATTTATCTGAAACCAGAGACAAGATTGTCGTTTCTGGATAGCACTCTGTCTCTAAATGGAAATACATTTAGATCAGTGGTCAGCAAACCACAGCCTGTGGGCCAAATGTGGCCACATTTGTTTACTTAGGGTTTGACTGTGGTCCCTTCTGCTGCCCCACAACAGCAGTGTTGAGCCATCCCCACAGAGTCAAAAATACTGACTATCTGATCATTTTCAGAAAAATACTGCTAATCTCTAGTTTAAATGCTTACTTAGGACTTTCTGCCTTAAGTTTCTGTAATTCCAAAAACCTCAGTTTTCACTTTCTGAACCAAGTAAACCAACAGATGATGGGGTTAATTCATCTAGATCATGTGAGTGAATTATAGAGTCTCATAGAGATAATATAGGTTAATACATTTCCAAATAAATCAGTTGGTACTTAATCATTTACTTGGAGGAGGAGCTTGGACTCAGAATAAAAAAAGTTAATCCTTCCGAATGACAGAAGCTTCTCAAATGGATAAAACCCCCAACGTTGTCTTGTTTTCCATGATGATTTTAGCCTAATAAAGACTCATTTGAAGAAAAGAAAATATGTTTTACAACACTAAGTGCTATTTATTCGAAGTACATGAATAATTGCAACACTATACTTTTTTAGTTGCCTAGTGATGTCTATTTTAAGGAACTGATAAAGAATAGTTATAATTATCATATCAAAATATCAGCTAAGTAAGACTGGCCTCTACTGGTATCTATGTTATGATAGGCTAGATTCTAGATTTCCATGTGTATTTGAGGTTCATGCAGTGAAAATACCTTTTCCTTATGATTATTATTCTTTAGCAACTGTTTGAAGAAACAAAGAAATTAAAATAAAATAAAAGCACCTTGCATCAAGTTTAGTAAGCACTCCAAAAAAGATATTCTTTGCAGTTGAGAGGGAGTGGTCTGCATCTGGGATAGCTGATCCTTGCACTGGCTGTTGCCAGGATGCTTTCTGTGTTCAACCTGATGTAATGAAGAACAGAATTTTATATATGTGCTGTGGTGTGAGGAAGACTGGGAAGCACTCTAGAATCTGAACTGGAAAGGGGAGGGTATAAAGTAATGGATGGAACTATTCGACATTGGGGGTTGTCGTGTCACTTGATCATCCACCCCTCCTCTCCTAAGCTTTCTAACAAACTGATAAACGGATGCAATTAGCCAAATGAAGGAGAGTTCTCTGTGTTGCTGTAAAAAGGATGTGGAGAATGTGGCAGCTAGAGATGTAGCAAATATTATCATGCATTTGAGAAACCTATTGCTAAAGTTCCATTCTTATACTGATACCTATTTGCATTGAATGGAGGAGGTGAAGGAAAGAAATGTCCATTCAAATATTCTTCCCTAAGAATAGAAAGTCTCCTCCTCCCTCTAGAAACACAAATGGACGAGAACAAGCATTGAACACGTTTACACAGAATAGTAACAAAACTTTGACTGAAAGCCAGGAACTTGGGATACTAACTCTTGTTGTATGTTGCTAATGTTAGCATGTGGCTTAATTCTGAGCCACCAGGCATCTTCTATTATGTAGAAGTCAAAATATCGTGCCTTTTAGAAGTCACTGTAATATATTATCATGTGCAGTTCCTTCTTTTCTTAGATTAGTGATAATCTAAAGAAGTGACTAATGGTTCTTGGGAGGATCACAAGCTCTGACTTAATTAGAAGGAATTAACTTATCTTAAACATCTTATTCTAAGAAATGATAGTAGGAAGTGGGATGGTATTGTATCACTGAATACTCTGTTATTTCATGAGTCCCTGTTTATAAAAGGCACAGTAATTATTGCCTATAGGATTTAAAATTGCTTAAAATCTTATGCAGGAAATCTGACTTTTCTGTTCAAGACGAAGCTTATTAGAGAATAAGAATAAAAGAACAGAATATTTTTTGAATGAAAACTCTATTCTTAATATATTGCATTATTTTATTTAAAAAATTTTTGGTCTTTCAATGAACAAATGTTTGCTGATTTCTGATTTTGCATAAAACATTGTCGTAAGCCCCAGGGGTGGGGTTGCTGAGATTAATACTATTTTCTGCCACTGAAGAGTTGACAGTGTGTTGATTACGTGTATGGCATGTGACAGTCATGTGAGGGACAGAAATGCCAGAGAAGCACATAGATGACTCTGAAAAGTTGGGGAAACAGCATAGAGGAAATGACCTTTGACCCAACTCTTAAACTGTGAATAGTAATTTGCACTTTTCTCAGGAAGAAAGATGCTTTTTTAAACTTGCTTCTGCCTCTCCTTGACTGTGTTAGTTCATGACTGCTAGCCTTAGCAATGGATGCTAAATTATATAGAGATAAGGAGGAAGAAGAGATCAAAGGCATTTTGCTAGAAATGTCTCACTTTATAGAAGAATCTTGTAGAATGGAAAAAGAGAAGGAAAAGAAGTAAAAATATTTGCTTAATATTATTTCTTCATATAGAAAGAACAATATCTTCCTACAGAAAAGCTACCTTGGGAGTCAGTTGAGAATAAACAATAATCTTGGGGCATGAATTAGAAGATATATTCCTACTCTAGATCTGCTAGTAATCTTGAAAGAATGTGATAACTGTATTATTATTAAACAATGTCACCCCAGGGTGAAATTACTGCAATAAAAAATAAGTTGATTTTATAGAAACTTATTTTATTATGGAATAATACAAAATATGTAGCACAAACTTCACAGATATATTTATGAACCTATTAAAAGACTCATTTTTGCCCTAATTATTTTCCATGAATTCTATAGTCATGTAGGTGAGTAAACACAGTTAAGTTATGAAAAAAATGTGAAAATTGATTTGCATAATGGATGTTGAAAGCATTGCACTTTTGACACAGACTTATGGATGAAGTTACTTGTCCTGGAAGTATATTATAATCAATGTTGATAATTTATTTTAGCACTATTCCCTCCAAATAATTACATTTGAATCACAGTAGAAACCATCTTGAATATAATGGTACTAAAAAATCATAACTGACAATATAATAAAATCAATTTGTAATTTTTCTGAAATGTTCACCAGAAGTGTAGATATCATCTGCATTAATATAGCATTTTCTGTTTATGCAGTGCTTTTGTTTAATTGACTGTGCAAAATTGTCATTTATAAGTAACACAGTTTTCATCTTCTAATCCACACAATTTCAAGATGTTTTAAAAGAAATTATTTTTTAATGTATGTTGTTTTGGCAAGAGTACAGAATAGAGAGTCATGCATATAATGAAAAAAATTTGACCCTATAATATTAAGATGAAGAATAAAATACATAAAGTGTCTAGCAGAATTCTTGGAACAAAGCAGTTGTTCAAATCCTACAATTTGCCACTGGTGATTAGAGCAAGAAGAGATCAAATCTGAATTTGTAGCAGAGTTTAAGGTAGAGATGAATATTTGTATTCATTTTACCATGCATCAGCAAAGTTGTATTAATTACCTACCATATGCCATGCATTGAACTATACATTAGAGATACAATTGTTAAAGAGACACTGTCCTTGACTGTAGTTTAGAAATGGGGAAACTAGTAATTATTTTTTCCAAACTTTAAACAATTTATTTTGTACTGGGGTATATATAGCCAATTAAAAATGTGTGGCAGTTTCAGGTGAACAGCAAAGGGACTCAGCCATACATGTACATGTATCCAAGTTTATTTAAGCTTATATACCAGGGGAATGAAAAGATACAAGAAAATGACTGCTGAGGAACACCCAGAACTATAATAGTCTATTATTCATTTCTTAAATAATAAGATCAAATATGTAAAATCATCTAACCTAATACTTACGATAGTGTAGTCAATGAAAAAATAAATTTAAATCTGCTTTTGTACCTCAAAATACCAGACTAAGATGTCAGGACCATACATAGGTATATGCAGTGCTCTGATTTCATCTCGTACATAGTAAAATATTATTTTCTGACATGAAATATTACTTTGAAAATTTTATAAGTTTACTACTAGGTGTACCAGATATTTCTGCAGCATGGAGAGAGGATTTTTTTTAATTTATTTATTGATTGGCTGCACTGGGTCTTGGTTGCTGTGCCTAGGCTTTCTTTAGTTGTGATGAAGAGGGGCTACTCTATTTGAGGTGCACAGGCCTCTCACTGAGGTGCCTTCTGTTCTTGTGGAGCATGGTCTCTAGGTACACAGGCCCAGTAGTTGTAGTGCTGGAGCTTAGTTGCTCTGTGGCATGTGGGATCTTCCTGAACCAGGAAGGAATTCATCAAAGGATTTTAGTCACATCCTTGCTAACTACTGTCTTGGTAGAGTGTATAAAAATGTCAACCCTACCTGTTCCTGATGTTAGATGAAAAGTGTTAAATATTTTTCTAAAAGCATGATGTTAGCGGTATGTTCATGCTGTAGATGATTAATTTTAGATTGAATAATATCTTTTCAATTTCTAGTTTTCTATAACTTTTCATTAAAAGAAGTTGTTAAATTTTATCAGAGGTATTTTTGAATTAAGATAATCATATGGTTTTTATTTATTCTTCTTATGTTACAAATTATACTGATTGAGTTTAACAGTTATACCAAGTTGATGTTTCTGGAAGAAGTCCAGAAGAATTTACTTGTAGTTTAGTATCATTTTTTAATGTATTGTTGGATTTTGTTAATATTTCATTTAAGTGTTGCTATTCAGTTGCTAAGTCATGTCAAACTCTTTGTGACCCCAGGGACTGCAGCAAGTCAGGCTTCCCTGTTCTTCATTAACTCCCACAGTTTGCTCAAACTCATGTCTGTTCAGTCAGTGATGCCATCCAACCATCTCATCCTCTGTCACTTCCTTCTCCTCCTGCCCTAAAACTTGCCCAGCATCAGGGTCTTTTCCAGTGAGTCAGTTCTTTGTATCAAGTGGCCAAAGTGTTGGAGCTTCAGCTTCAGCATCAGTCCTCCCAATGAATATTCAGGCTTGATTTCCTACAGGATTGACTGGGTTGATCTCCTTGCTGTTCAAAGGACCCTCAACAGTCTTCTTCAGAATCACAATTTGAAAGCAGCAATTCTTTGGTACTCAGCCTTCTTTATGGTCTAACTCTCACATCCAGACATGACTACTAGAAAAACCATCGCTTTGACTATACAAAAAGTTATGTCTCTACTTTTTAACATGCTGTCTAGGTTTGTCATAGCTTTTCTTCCAAGGAGCAAGTGTCTTTTAATTTCATGGCTGCAGTACCATCCACAATGATTTTGGAGCTGAAGAAAATCAAATCTGTCACTGTTTCTACTTTCCCCCCATCTATTTGAAATGAAGTGATGGGACTGGATGCCATCATCCTCGTTTTTGAATGTTGAATTTCAAGCCAGCTTTTTAACTCTCCCCTCTGACCTTCATCAAGATCCTCTGGAGAAGGGAAAAGCTACCTAGGGGCTTCCCTGATAGCTCAGTTGGGTAAAGAATCGGCCTGCAATGCAGGAGACCCTGGTTTGATTCCTGGGTCAGGAAGATCTGCTGGAGAAGGAATAGGCTACCTGCTCCAGTATTCTGGCCTGGAGAATTCCAGGAACTGTATAGTCCGTGGAGTCACAAAGAGGTGTACACAACTGAATGACTTTCACTTTTACTTTCTGACCCTCATCAAGAGATTCTTTACTTGCTCTTTGCTTTCTGCCATTAGAATGGTATCATCTGCATATCTTAAGGTTATTGATATTTTTTCCAGTAATCTTGATACTAGCCTGTGATTCATCCAGCCCAGCATTTTGCATGATGTATTCTGCACTTAAGTTAAATAAGGAGAGTGACAATATACAGTCTTGATGTACTCCTTTCCCCATTTTGAACTAGTCTATTGTTCCATGTCTAGTTCTAGCTTTTGCCTCTTGCCCTGCAATCAGGTTTCTCAGGAGATAGATAAAGTGGTCTGGAATTCCCATCTCTTTAAGAATTTTCACAGTTCATTGTGATTCACACAGATTATTTAGATTCACACACTAAAGGTTTTGGTGTAGTCAATGAAACAGAAGTAGATGTTTTTATAGAATTCTATTGCTTTTTCTATGATCCAACAGATGGATCATATTTGATCTCAATTTGATCTCCATAATCCTCAATTTGATCTCCGCTTCCTTAACCTAGTACTGGATATGTACTAAATCCAGTTTGTACATATGGAAGTTCTCAGTTCATGTACTCCTGAAGCCTAAGTTGAAGGATTTTAAGCATTATGCGTGTAAAGTGAGTGCAATTGTGCAGTAGTTTGAACATCTTTGGCATTAAAGTGTTTGTATCTATGCTAATAATGGATGCTATCTAAAATTTTATATTCTTGTCATATTTATTGTGAGTTTTGGTATCAGTGTTATTGCCTCATAAAACAAGTTGGTACATATTCCTTCATCTTCTCTTTCTGAAAGGATTATTATAAATTGGTATTATTTGACCCTGAAATGTTTTATAGGATTCACCAGTGAAATCATCTTGGCCTGTAGTTTTCTATGTGGGTAAATTTTTAGTCATTATTTCATTTCTAATTACAGTGAACTTATAAGATATGAGTTTGCTTTTGCATATGTTAGTTTTAGTGAATTGTGATATTCAAGGAAACTGTCCATTTCATATAAAGTTGTTGAATTTATTAGACTAACATTTTTGATCAGTTCATTTCAGTTCAGTTGCTCAGTCGTGTCTGACTCTTTGCGACCCTGTGAACCGCAGCACGCCAGGCCTACCTATCTATCACCAACTGCCAGAGTCTACCCAAACCCATGTCCATCAAGTCAGTGAGGCCATCCAACCATCTCATCCTCTGTTGTCCCCTTCTCCTCCTGCCTTCAATCTTTTCAGCATCAGGGTCTATTCAAACAAGTCAGCTCTTCACATCAGGTGGTCAAAGTATCGGAGTTTCAACTTCAACATCAGTCCTTCCAATGAATACCCAGGACTGATCTCCTTTAGGATGGACTGGTTGGATCTCCCTGCAGTCCAAGGGACTCTCAAGAGTCTTCTCCTACACCACATTTCAAAAGCATCAATTCTTCGGCACTCAGCTTTCCTCACAGTCCAACTTTCATATCCATACATGACCACTGGAAAAACCATAACCTTGACTAGATGGACCTTTGTTGGCAAAGTAATGTCTCTGCTTTTTAATATGCTATCTAGGTTGGTCATAACTTTTCTTCCAAAGAGTAAGTGTCTTTTAATTTGATGGCTGCAATCACCATCTGCAGTGATTTTGGAGCCCCCCAAAATAAAGTCAGCCACTGTTTCCCATCTATTTCCCATGAAGTGATGGGACCTGATGCCATGATCTTAGTTTTTTGAATTTTGAGGTTTAAGCCAACTTTTTCACTCTCCACTTTCACTTTCATCAAGAGGCTCTTTAGTTCTTCTTCACTTTCTGCCATAAGGGTGGTGTCATCTGCATCTCTGAGGTGACTGATATTTTTCCCAGAAGTCTTGATTCCAGCTTGTGCTTCCTCCAGCCCAGCATTTCTCATCATGTACTCTGCATATAAGTTAAATAAGCAGGGTGACAATATACAGCCTTGATGTACTCCATTTTCTATTTGGAACCAGTCTGTTGTTCTATGTCCAGTTCTAACTGTTGCTTCCTGACCTGCATATAGATTTCTCAAGAGGCAGGTCAGGTGGTCTGGTATTCCCATCTCCTTCGGAATTTTCCAAAGTTTATTGCGATCCACAGAGTCAAAGGCTTAGGCATGGTCAATAAAGCAGAAATAGATGTTTTTCTGGAACTCTCTTGCTTTTTTGATGATCCAGCAGATGTTGGCAATTTGATCTGTGGTTCCTTTGCCTTTTCTAAATCCAGCTTGAACATCTGAAAGTTCATGGTTTACATATTGCTGAAGCCTGGCTTGGAGAATTTTGAGCATTACTTTACTAGCGTGTGAGATGACTGCAATTGTGCAGTAGTTTGAGCATTCTTTGGCATTGCCTTTCTTTGGGATTAGAATGAAAACTGACCTTTTCCAGTCCTGTGGCCACTGCTGAGATTTCCAAGTTTGCTGGCATATTGAGTGCAGCACTTTCACAGCATCATCTTTTAGGATTTGAAATAGCTCAACTGAAATTCCATCACCTCCACTAGCTTTATTCATAGTGATGCTTCCTAAGGCCCGCTTGAGTTCACATTCCAGGATGTCTGGCTCTAAGTGAGTGTGAGTGATACATCATTGTGATTATCTGGGTTGTGAAGATCTCTTTTGTACAGTTCTTCTGTGTATTCTTGCTACCTCTTCTTAATATCTTCTGTTTCTGTTAGGCCCATACCATTTCTGTCCTTTATTGAGCACATCTCTGCATGAAATGTTCCCTTGATGTCTCTAGTTTTCTTGACGAGATCTCTGGTCTGTCATATTCTTATGTTTTCCTCTATTTCTTTGCACTGATCACTGAGAAAGGCTTTCTTGTCTCTCCTTGATATTCTTTGGAACTCTGCATTCAGATGCTTATATATTTCCTTTTCTCGTTTGCTTTTCACTTCCCTTCTTTTCACAGCTATTTGTAAGGCCTCCTCAGACAGCCTTTTTGCTTTTTTCCATTTCCTTTTCTTGGGGATTGTCTTGATTCCTGTCTCCTGTATGATGTTATGAACCTCTGTCCATAGTTCATCAGGCACTCTATGAGATCTAGTCCCTTAAATCTGTTTCTCACTTCCCCTGTATAGTCATAAGGTATTTGATTTATGTCATATCTGAATGGTTTAGTGTTTTCCATACTTTCTTCAATTTAAGTCTGAATTTGTCAATAAGGAGTTCATGATCTGAGTCACAGTCAGCTGCCTGTCTAGTTTTTGCTGACTGTATAGAGCTACTCCATCTTTGGCTGCAAAGAATATAATCAATCTGATTTTGGTGTTGACCATCTGGTGATGTCCATATCTCCATATGTCCATGCAGAACTACAAGACCTTCTAGAACTAACATCCCCAAAGGATATCCTTTTCTTTATAGGGGACTGGAATGCAAAAGTAGGAAGTCAAGAAACACCTGGTAACAGGCAAATTTGGCCTTGGAGTACAGAATGAACCAGGGCAAAGGCTAATAGATTTTTGCCAAGAGAACACACTGGTCATAGCAAACACCCTCATCCAACAACACAAGAGAAGACTCTTCACATGGACATCTCCAGAATTGCTGTTTAGTGCATATATAATAAATGCCATTTTGACATATTAGATTCAAATCTATATTTTGGCCTCTTATTTTCTATATGTCCTGACTGGTACTTTGTTCCTTTGTTTTGCAGTGAGTATTTTATATTACTTCATTTTATCTCCTCTTAATCTACTAGTTTCATTTCTTTGTTTAATTTCTCGATGTTTGCTTTGAACCATTAATGTTTCATTGTCTAACAAATTATTATCATATTGTAACATGTATAATTTAATTTAGCCAGTCTGCTTCTGTTATCATATATTTTACTTCTATTAATATCATTATCAATTCCTTTAAACAGTCAAAAGACACTTAAAGAAATTAAGAAAAATACAATCCATCTTATAGACTTATCTATTTACTACTTCCAGTTGTCTTAATCTTTTCTTGCATCTGGGTTTCCTTGGTGGATTATTTTTCTTCACCCTGAAGAAATTCTATTAGTTTTTTATGATAAATTAGTTCAGTTTTTATCTTTTCCCTCTCAAAAAATTGTCAATCTCTTCTCCATTTATGAAAGATATTTGGGGACAGATTCTAGAATTCAGGTTCACAATTTTCTTAGCATCCTTTATTTATTGGCTTCCCTGGTGGCTCAGATGGTAAAGCATCTGCCTGCAATGAGGGAGACCTGGGTTCAATCCCTGGTTTGGGAAGATCCCCTGGAGAAGGTAGTGGCAACCCATTCCAAAACCCTTGCCTGGAGAATTCCATGGACAGAGAAGCTACAGTAGCCTCCATGGTAGGCTACAGTCCATGGGGTCACAAAGAGTCGGACACGGCTGAGCTACTTCACTTACTCCCCCGAGCACTTAGAAGATCTCTTTCTATTTTAAAAAAATTTTTATTTTACTTTGGAGTACAGTTGATCAACAATGTTGCATTAGTTTTAGGTGTACATCAAGATGACTCAGATATATATATATCTATATACACACACACACACATGCATATATATATACTTTTTCAAATTATTTTCCCATTTAGATTATTACAGAGTATTGAGCAGATTTCCCTGTGCTTACAGTAGGTCCCTATTGGTCATTTTAAATATAGCAGTGTGTACATGTCAGTCCCAAACTCCCAACCTGTTCCTACCCCTCACCCTTCCCCTCTGGTAACCATAAGTTCATTCTCCAAGTCTGTGAGTCTCTCTTTTATGAATAAGTTTGTATCATTTTTTTAAGATTCTGCATGTAAGTGATATCATATGATATTTGTCTTTATCTTCAATTAGTATGATGATCTACAGGTCCATCTGTCTTGCTGCAAACAGCATTATTTCATTCTTTTAATGACTGAATAATATTGCATTGTATATATGTACCACATCTTCTTAATCCATTCCTTTGTTAATGGACACTTAAGTTGCTTCCATATCTTGGCTAGTGTAAGCAGTGCTGCCCCGAACAGTGTGATGCATGTATCTTTGAACCACGTTTTTTTCTGGATATGGAATGGGACTGCTGGATCATACGGTAACTCTATTTTTTAGTTTCTTAAGAACTCCATGCTGTTCTCCAGAGGGCTGTACCAATTTACATTTCAAAGGAGAGTTCCCTTTTCTTTACACCCTCTCCAGTATTTATTATCTGCAGACTTTTTGATGATGGCCATTCTGACTGGTGTTAGGTGATATCTCATTGTAGTTTTGATTTGCATTTCTGTAATAATTAGTGATGTTGAACATCTCTTCATGTGTCTCTTAGCCATCTGTATTTTTTTTTTTTTTGGAAAAAAGTCTGTTTAGATTTTTTGCATAAAACTTTGTTTTATTGGGTTGTTTGTTTGTTTTTACTTTGAGCCTCATGAGCTACTTGTAAATTTTGGAGATTAATCCCTTATCAGTCACACAATTTGAAAATGTTTTCTCCCATGCTGTGGGTTGTCTTTTTGTTTTGTATATGATTTCCTTTTCTGTGAAAAGCTTTTGAGGTTGATCAGGTCCCATTTGTTTATTTTTATTTTACTTACTCTAGGAGAGACATCAGAAAAGATTTTCCTGTGATTTATGTCAAAGAGTATTCTGCCAATACTTTCCTTTAAGAATTTTATGGTACCAAGTCTTACATTTAGGTCTTTAACCCTTTATGAGTTTAGTTTTGTGTATGATGTTAAAGAATGTTCTAATCTCATTTTTTACATGTACATGCCCAGTTTTCCCAGCACTATATTTTGAAGAGACTGTTCTTTCTCCACGGTATGTTCTTGCCTCCTTTGTCATAGATTAATTGACCATAGTTGCATGGGTTTACTTCCGGGCTTTCTAGCCTGTCCTATTGATCTATATCTCTATTTTTGTGCTAGTGCCATTCTGTTTTGATGACTGTAACTTTGGAGTATAGTTTGAAGTCAGAGAGCCTGATTTCTCCAGTTCTGTTTTTCTTTCTCAAGATTGCTTTGGCTAGGCTGTTTCTTTTGTGTCTCTATACAAATCTTTACATCTATTATCACCTGCCATTGATTTATTCCAATAAGAAGTCAGTCTTCATTCTTGTTCTGTGGAATACCATGTTTCTTTTTTCCCCTTTATCTTTTGTTTCTAGCATTCTGACAATAATGCCCTCAGGTGTATTTTTCTTTGTATTGTCCTTGCTCATGCTTTCCTGAGATTTTTGTTTCTGTGACAATATCCTAATCAATTTTAGAAATGTTTAGATTATTGTCTCTTCAAATATTTGGTTTTATTTCCCTATTCTCTTCACTTAGGGGACCACAATTATATATTACTATCTGGCATTTTATAATAGGTCTCAAATGATCTGTTCTGGTTTTTATTTTTATATTTTAAACTGATCTGTCTTTGTTACTGATTATTTTCTCTGCTCTGTCTAGCCAGTTCAAAGCTCTTTTATATATTACATGTATTTTTCTCTTATAATAATTCCATTTGATTCTTTTTTAAGTTTTCCCATTTCTTGGCTGTGATTCTCCATTTCTGTTCAATAATTTTCACCAAATTTTTCAATATCTATAATACCTGTTTTAATATGTTTATTAAACCTGGTTTAAAATTTTTATTGCTAATTCTAATATCTAAGTCCTATTTTAATGTGTTTCTGTTGGCTTTATTTTGAATTTTACATCCAATTTTTTCTTATTGTATCTTGTAAATTTGAACTACATACTGGATATTATGTATAATATATATTGTAGAAAATCTGAATTATGTCATCAAAATTGTAGGAATATTATGTTTCATTCCAATAAAAAAGAAACTGGAAGGCTGACCTGATCTAATTAAAAATAATTTTAAGTGGACCCTTTAAGAACCTTGGCTTTACTCCTAGAACTAGAATGTAGCCTTGGATCCTTCTTAAGGCATGGGCCTTCTGGGATTTCAAGGAAAATCCAAAATGTTTACCAACTCCCTCTAATTTGTTGGGAATTGAACTCCAAATGTCTCTCTAACAATAGGTTGTAGAAATTCCTGCTTAATTCTTTATTTGCCCAGTAGCATCCTTTCTCCTGTCTTCCTTTTGTATCACCTTGCATATGCACAGTTTACACATCAGCTAATATTTAAGCAGAATTTATACACAATTTTGGTACTTTTCCCTCTGTGGTATCTTCCTTTGAGGACTGTTTGCCTCAATTTCCAGCCATTTTAGCAGCTCCAAATTCCAACCTCTGTCTCTTCATCTCAGTAAAACAGATGATCTCAGCTTCAAGTTCAAGCTATTTAATTTTGAGTCACATAGTTTATTTATCTTGCTGTTAAATAATGTTTATTTTGTAGTTTCCACCTTTTTTTGGTTTTCCCCACAACTTTTAAATAATTGTTTTATAATCCTTGTTTTAATGTCTGTCTAAAGTTTTCACTTGTCATTAGCAGGATGATTAGTATGAATCAAGCTCCTCTACCTTTACTGAAAACAGCAATTCAGAATATTAACTTTAAAAATTGCTAACATTAGTTGAGCACTCTTTATAAAAGCCGGGTACTATTTTACATGCATTTTAACATTTAATTATCATAAAAGTCTTATAAAATACTTACTACTATTCTTCTAATTTTTCAGATGATAAAACTGTAACACAGAGAATGAGGATAATTTCCACTAAGTCCATAACTAGAAGGAGGCACCATAGGGTTTTAGAACTAGGCAATCTATTATATATTGCACCTTTAAACTAGTCCTTTCATCTTAACAACAGGAAGTGATTAAAAATGTGTCTAGATTGTTATTTTGACAGCTCAAATATATACTTTCTCTACAATATTTTCTATGAGATATTTCCTCTGGCTCTGAAAAAGGACCATGCAACTCAATTTTATACCACATGAGCTGTGATGTTACTTTTGTGACTTACTCATATTCAATGACTCATCGGACTGTTGCAATCTCTGAACTATATATTCAAAGCCACTTGCAACATGTATTTCCCCCAAAGCACATTTGCCCAAAGTGGTTATTAACTGAGCTTACCCATGAATTGGTATTCTCAAATAACCTCATGATAAACAAATATTTTCAACTGGGACAAGTAGAAAATATGGTGTATTGAATTGACTTACAGTCATTTTGACCACAGTTCTGACATATCCACATTGTTTCACAGAATAAGAGATTTTTAGGCCTAAAATATGTATGTTATACCGTGTAAAAAGCATGAAGATCGCAGAAGTAAAGTGGTATCATCCAAAGTCACAATAGCTGTATAATTGCAGACACAGAACCCAAGTAAAAATTTACCTCTCTTTGTAATAAATAAAAAAGAATCATTCTTACATTAAAAAGAGAGTCTTAAAGTGGTAGAAATCCCTTGTTCTTGTTCATAACCTCTGAAATAGTGTTGTTTAATTCACTGGCCTTCCATAAAACAGCTGTCTTAAATAAAATCTATATTAAATATCACCAGATCAATTCATTTGTCCCTTTTTCACTAGATCCTTAAAAACTTATAAAAGCTTTTACTTATTATGACATTTCATATTTTTTTCTATTACCCAAGTCAGTCTTTTTTTTTCCAGTTATTTCAGAGACAAGCGTAGCCAACTCCCAAAACATTTGACTGAAGAGTAATAAACTATTAGCGCTATATTGAAGGGTCTTCCCTTGTGGCTCAACTCGTAAAGAATCTGCCTACAATGTGGGAGACCTGGGTTCAGTCCCTGGATTGGGAAGATACCCTAGAGAAGGGAAAGGCTACCCACTCCAGTATTCTGTCCTAGAGAATCCCATGGGCTGTATTGAAGAAAATTGGGGCGGGGGAGAAATCACTAAAATGCTTCAGATGTCTCTTTGGGAGGGCTATAGCTCTTTCAGTGAGCTGCACCAACTGGAGGTTAACCACATCCAACATGTTCTTCCCTTCTCCTGTGTTCATAACTTTTTAAGTGTACTCTATTTTATATTTCATCCTAATAGCATTATAAACATATATCCTCAGTCTCAAAGTTGGCAATGAAAACATCAAGAAATAATAAGGTCTAATCCTCATCATTAGAATACAAATCCATGGTTATTTCACTTTTGTGCATTGGAGATAATTTGGCCCAGAGAGGTAAAGTGAGTTATTCAGAGTTGAACAGATCATGTGTAAGGACGAATACTGATATTCTGCTTGTCATGCAAAGAGGGCACCATCTCCTATGAGACACTGTATTGTGTGTTGTCAGAATGTGTACGTGTCAGAATGTGACAAGGCTTTGTGAGCTGTACTGAGACAATGCTAAGTCAGATAGGTTTATTTTCCACAGAGGAATCTATTGGTCAGTGGTATAACTCGATGAGAGAGGACATAAGTAATTTTTCCAGTCAAAAATGTGTGAGAGGAGCTGGATATAGCAAAGTTAAGTATATTTCTTTGGTGCTTGGCTTATTTGAAGCTTTAATATGCTAATATGGGTATACATTTCTAAAAGGGGGATAAAAACATTTGCCAAAATTATTTGACCAAAGGACTTTTAAAAATTTTTGCAAAGACCATCCATTATAACAAATATCTGAGAACACATTTAGAAAAATTCTTTAGTGATATAGCTATCCTCAAAACATTGTGGATATTTAATAAAACTTTATTGAAAGAAGGAATGAACATTAAAATTTTATGTACATTCACAATAATTTATACCTGAGGTCCATCCATTATCAAATCCTGGTTCAGATAATGTCACCAAGGGCCATCCTATGTGAAAAGAAGATAGTTTACCTTCATGATGGTGACCTCAGTGGATGGAGATATAGTGCAAAGACTTCTAACTTCACTCTGTATATTGATAGGGTGCCATCACTCTTAATCTCATTTAACTGCCATGTCATTTAAAGTGACTGTCTTTTAAAAAGATTAATAGAATCCATTATTGTATGTGAAATTTTAACTGAGTTTCAACAGCTACAGGAACACCATCACCTGGGAAAGTCGCCAAAATTGCCATGTAGCTTTCAGAAAGATGAGTTTGTGAACTGACAGCCCTTTGTAAGTCTCATTCAACTAGAGAGTGAACCAAAAAAAAAAAAAGAAAGAAAGAAATAGTTTAGCCAATTTTAATTTCCCTGGAAGCACTGATTTTACTTTCCAATGGAATAAAATACTATCTTAAAATATATTAGACAAGTAAGCATAATTAGTAGCAATTGTTTCTTCAAATCTGTTAATAGGAAGAAAAATTCATTCAGAATTGATGACAGTTTTTAGTATATATTTATAATACATACACATATATATACACACACACACGCACACACACACACACACATATACTTATGGATGAGATGGTTGGATGGCATCACAGACTCAATGGACATGAGTTTGAGCAAACTCTGGGAGATAGTGAAGAATAGGAAAGCCTGGCATGCTGCAGTTCATGGGGTTGCAAAGAGTTGGACATAACTGAACAACTGAACAAAAACAATACTTACAGTATTTTATGATTTTGTTTAAATTACATCCTTGGAAATGAGAATCAAAAAAAGCATTACTTTCCCTATTAGAATTTTCCAATTCAACAAATACTGAAAGAATATACTGCAGAGAATCAAAAATAAAGTCCCTACTCTCAAAGATCTTAAAATCTAAACAAGGGAAAATGACAAGTACAAAAATATAACCATAATGACAGGCAGAAAGTGGTAAGCCAATTTTAAATAGGACAGAACCCTATGAAGTTTCCATATAGGGAGAAACCACATTCTACTGTGTGGAAATTAGGGAAGGTATTGAGGTGGATGGATTTGGGCTTTTAATCTAGATTAATATCCAGTTCAGTTCAGCTCAGTCATTCAGTCATGACCGACTCTTTGTGACCCCATAGACTGCAGCACGCCAGGCCTCCCTATCCATCACCAGCTCCTGGGGTTCGCTCAGACTCACGTCCATCGAGTCCATGATGCCATCCAGCCATCTCATCCTCGGTCGTCCCCTTCTCCTCCCGCCCCCAATCCCTCCCAGCATCAGAGTCTTTTCCAATGAGTCAACTCTTTGCATGAGGTGGCCAAAGTACTGGAGCTTCAGCTTTATTGGTCATAACTTTTCCTCCAAGGAGTAAGCGTCTTTTAATTTCATGGCTGCAGTTACCATCTGCAGTGATTTTGGAGCCCTATAAAATAAAGTCTGCCACTCTTTCCACTATCTTCCCATCTATTTCCCATGAAGTGATGGGACTGGATGCCATGATCTTCGTTTTCTGAATGTTGAGCTTTAAGCCAACTTTTTTACTCTTTCACTTTCATCAAGAGGCTCTTTAGTTCTTCTTCACTTTCTGCCATAAGGGTGGTATCATTTGTATATCTGAGGTTATTGATATTTCTCCCAGCAATCTTGATTCCAGTTCGTGCTTCTTCCAGCCCAGCATTTCTCATGATGTACTCTGCATATAAGTTAAATAAGCAGGGTGACAATATACAGCCTTGACATACTCCTTTTCTTATTTGGAAACAGTGTGTTGTTCCATGTCCAGTTCTAGCTGTTGCTTCCTGACCTGCATACAGATTTCTCAAGAGGCAGTCAGATGGTCCAGTATTCCTATCTCTTTAAGAATTTTCCACAGTTTATTGTGATCTACACAGTCAAACACTTTGGCATAGTCAATAAAGCAGAAGAAGATGTTTTTCTGGAACTTTCTTGCTTTTTCGATGATCCAGCAGATGTTGGCAATTTGATCTTTGGTTCCTCTGCCTTGTCTAAAACCAGCTTGAGCATCTGGAAGTTCACAGTTCAACATTAGCATTATGAGGGATCAATGCATGGTTTGTTTTATTTTTTTTTTCACTGCCACACATACTTTTATTTTATTTTATTTTTTACATTTTTTAAAAAATTTTTTATTTTACTTTACAATTCTGTATTGGTTTTGCCACACATTGACATGAATCCACCACGGGTGTACATGCCTTCACAAACATGAACCCCCCTCTCACCCCCCTCCCCACAACATCTCTCTGGGTCATCCCCGTGTACCAGCCCCAAGCGTGCCGTATCCTGCATCGGACATAGACTGGCAATTCGATTCTTACATGATATTATACATGTTTCAATGCCATTCTCCCAAATCATCTCACGCTCTCCCTCTCCCTCTGAGTCCAAAAGTCCACTATACACATCTGTGTCTTTTTTGCTGTCCTGCATACAGGGTCATCATTGCCATCTTTCTAGATTCGAGTTATCTGTGTTAGTATACTTTTTTTTTTTTTTTTTTTTTTTTTTTTTTTTTTTTTTTTTTTTTTTATCTCATCAGAACTGAGTCAAATGTATTCTTTTTAACAGCTGAGTAATACTCCATTGTGTATATGGACCACAGCTTTCTTATCCATTCATCTGCTGATGGACATCTAGGTTGCTTCCATGTCCTGGCTATTATAAACAGTGCTGCAATGAACATTGGGGTACATGTATCTCTTTCAATTCTGGTTTCCTCAGTGTGTATGCCCAGCAGTGGGATTGCTGGGTCATAAGGCAGTTCTATTTGCAATTTTTTAAGGAATCTCCACACTGTTCTCCATAGTGGCTGTACTAGTTTGCATTCCCACCAACAGTGTAGGAGGGTTCCCTTCTCTCCACACCCTCTCCAGCATTTATTGCTTGCAGATTTTTGGATCGCAGACATTCTGACTGGTGTGAAGTGGTACCTCATTGTGGTTTTGATTTGCATTTCTCTAATAATGAGTGATGTTGAGCATCTTTTCATGTGTTTGTTAGCCATCTGTATGTCTTCTTTGGAGAAATGTCTATTTAGTTCTTTGGCCCATTTTTTGATTGGGTCATTTATTTTTCTGGAATTGAGCTCTAGGAGTTGCTTGTATATTTTTGAGATTAGTTGTTTGTCAGTTGCTTCATTTGCTATTATTTTCTCCCATTCTGAAGGCTGTCTTTTCACCTTGGTTATAGTTTCCTTTGTTGTGCAGAAGTTTTTAATTTTAATTAGGTCCCATTTGTTTATTTTTGCTTTTATTTCCAGAATTCTGGGAGATGGATCATAGAGGATCCTGCTGTGGTTTATGTCGGAGAGTGTTTTGCCTATGTTCTCCTCTAGGAGTTTTATAGTTTCTGGTCTTACATTTAGATCTTTAATCCATTTTGAGTTTATCTTTGTGTATGGTGTTAGAAAGTGATCTAGTTTCATTCTTTTACAAGTGGTTGACCAGTTTTCCCAGCACCACTTGTTAAAGAGATTGTCTTTACTCCATTGTATATTCTTGCCTCCTTTGTCAAAGATAAGGTGTCCATAGGTGTGTGGATTTATCTCTGGGCTTTCTATTTTGTTCCATTGATCTATATTTCTGTCTTTGTGTCAATACCATACTGTCTTGATGACTGTGGCTTTGTAGTAGAACCTGAAGTCAGGCAAGTTGATTCCTCCAGTTCCATTCTTCTTTCTCAAGATTGCTTTGGCTACTCGAGGTTTTTTGTATTTCCATACAAATTGTGAAATTATTTGTTCTAGTTCTGTGAAAAATATCGCTGGTAGCTTGATAGGGATTGCATTGAATTTGTAAATTGCTTTCGGTAGTATACTCATTTTCACTATATTGATTCTTCCGATCCATGAGCATGGTATATTTCTCCATCTATTAGTGTCCTCTTTGATTTCTTTCACCAGTGTTTTATAGTTTTCTATATATAGGTCTTTAGTTTCTTTAGGTAGATATATTCCTAAGTATTTTATTCTTTTT